>NC_134312.1:122222866-122533356 GCF_964195595.1 Calonectris borealis
AGAGCTGCTGGGGCGGTGCGAGCGGGGACAGGGTCAGGGGCACGGGGATCACACAACCTCCCTGCCTCTCGGCCAACTGTGATTTCATATCACAGTTTGGCCGGGGGAGCTAATCTTGAAACTCTCTGCATATTTCTGAAGCCAGAAGGTTAGGGCAGAAGGCAGGTAATGAATCCCAGACCTTCCAAGAGAGCCATGTGTAGCATGAACACAAGAATAATGTGACTTCGGGGAATGGCAAAGCAAAACATTTTCCTTCCGTGTCCAAGAGACTTCTGTTCAGTACCAAGCTCTCCCTGAGAGTTGAAACGACCTTCTATCTGCCTGTCCACAGGAGAGAGAGACAGACAGAGACAGGATGCAGGCAGAGGAGAAGTCATGTTTTTGTTAGAGGGAAAAAAATAACCGAAAGCCTGCTGGTGAAATACTCCTAATCCCTATGACTCTTTGTATGGTGGAGCTGGGAATTATTTTCTCTCTCTCTACCCATGCATAGCCCTATGACAGTTTTCTTTCATGAAGAGCTCCTTGCACTTCATCCACAACCCCAAGATCACCTTCTCTAGATTCATTTTTAATTTCCTTAAATTCATTTTTAATTTAAGGATTTTATTGCTTTGAGGGAGGAGGGGGGAAATGTTAACAATCACAACTAAATCCCCCACTGAGCACTCTGTTATTACCCCATCCTTGTGGAATATGCTTTTTTTTTTCATGTACTTAATCATTCATTTAATGGATAGCCAACTGCATGTGAAGCTTCAAGGTCTATAAAGAATGAAGCCTAACCTGCAAGACGCTTTGGTAACTCGAATGTTTACAGTAAGCACAGCAATCCGTCAAACGTCCTTCTGAAGGCTCCTGAAGAACAGCTTGAGGCCAATAAAATAGTCCGGATTTTTTTGGAGGTGGGGAAATATACCTATAAATAATCCTTCCTGCCTGTGCCAAGTCTTCAATGCAGGCATCTAATACCACGGAAAGTAAGCCAGCTCACTTTATAGCAAAGTGGATTCACATTCACACTCTGTTGAATATTAGACACACACCGGCAGATTGACCTCCCCTGGAAGTTTAGTTCTGTCCCACTTGGCAATCAATGGCATCACTTCAAACAGCATAAAGCATCATGTAGTTTTTTTAGCAAAAGGAACTCCAGATACAGAACTTAAATCTATTCCTACAATGGTGCTTTAATTACCCAAAAAGGTTGACAATAAATTTACATTTTAATTAAGAGTAATGAATTATGCATGATTGTGTAGCACTTTCTGCCTAGCTAGCAGATGAACACAGAGAAAGGTATGGTATGGATTGCAGGAATTTATCCTGACGGTAAAGGGAAAAGGCCATTTTGTTTGCAATTGCAGGCCATTTAAGAAAAAGGTCACTCCAGCTAGGTAGCAATGTGTGAAAATGGTCCTGCTGCACTACTGCAGTTCTGCTACAGGCTCCATTTTGTATTATGATGTGTGAGAACCGAGTCCAACTTCTCCCTGTCATGACAACACAACACTTGAAAATCACATCACTAGAAGTTTAACCCTTCTGAATACGTTAGGACTCTATACGTAGGAAGGGTGATGGCAAAATATCTCCCATCCTCAGCAGGGACATGGAAACATCAACGTGACTGTTGATGTTGCAGACTCCCATGATTTTGCCATGTTTTGTCAGCTCAACTGTCACAAGTGTCACTCATCCCCACATAAAACCATAGCATTCACCTGGGGATGAAGAAAAGGGAGGAAGAAAAGCTCTTCTGGATGCATAAAACAATATAAAAATATGAGTGCATGCAGACAGGAATCCTGAAAAACAAAACCACCAGAGGACAAACTGGACCTCCAATGGATGCTTGAACTGTGACTTTGGGGATTTTTTACATCAAGAGTTCTTAGCATTAGGAGTGGGCAACAGAGCATTGCTATGAAATTGTTTGAGATTTCACTACCAGTTCTGCCTCTTAGAGCTTTGACCTTCAAAACAGCTTATGTTTCCAAGGAAAAATATGCAAAAGGCAGGAAAAAAGTTAGAACCGCTAAGGAAAAAAAAAAAAGGAATTGTGTCTGATTGACACCATCCCGTCCTTGTGCCAAACTCTAATTTGACTGAGTTCTTTGACTTTCATATTTTAGCTGCTTGCTTTGGCATCATAATAGTAATTTCCCTCTTCAGCTGCAGTGTGATTAGTGCTCCAGCCTTTCTCTGCGTGTTGCTGGAGACACCACACTTTCATACCCTTGTCCGAGGGGAGGCACCACCTTGGAGAGCGGGGCAGTGGCACTTGGGCCTCACGGTGAAGAGCCACTGTACACTTGGCATGGGTGAAAATCTGAGTTTTGCAGCAGCCAGCAAGGCTGGTGGGGAGCTAGCAGGGACTCAGGACTGGTAACCGGAGCTGAGCTAAAGCCCACAGTTCTGCAAGGGACGGCATGGTGTGAAGCAGACCAGGGCGCAGCTCTCCTATCTGACTGCAAGAGCTCATGGCCAGGGCCTCACGGATCCCAACAGCCTTCAGTTAAAGCAAGGGGCAAATTGTTAATGTTAGTGGGAGGCTTGCAGGGACTATTTATAAGCTGAATGACAATGTCTAGGTCCAGGACTTGCTATACAAGGCACCTCGTTCCTGCTGGAGCTTTCCCCCTAGCTCTAGCTGGAGATGGTCCCCGACCTCGTTTCACACAGAGACGGTGAGAGGGCGGCTGTGCTCGTTGCTCGTTTCCCTCCCAGCCGGGCAGAAGGCACTGAGCACAGAGCCAGCCAGGCACAACCTTCACAGAGATGGTCACTGACCGGGGTTTTCCCCCCACAGACCCTAAGCCAAATTAATGTCTTATCTCAGACAATGGCCCACACCATGGAGAAAGGGGCAAATACCTCATATTCAATGGTCACATCGTAAGTAACCCACAGAACAAGACCTTCCCAAGCTGCTCACTTAAAGGTATGCTTTCAACCTGAAATTAAAAGCTTTATACCCCCATCTCTCTTTTCCCTCCTCTAATGTAACAAGGATAATGAGAAAAATTGCAATTACAGCATTATTTCCAAGAGTACTCCTTGCATTTGCATATAGATAACAAGTAACGACCTTACCTTTCTCAGTCCTTTTATAAAATAACTACAGCTTTGAAATATGCTGCTCTCCCTCTGCCATGTTCCTATCTTCCTAATTGCTTACCCATATAATGCTTACCCTTCCCTCTCTTGTTTCCAGATGCTAATGCGCCCTGAAAGGCAACTGCAAACACTTGCCTAATATTATTGTTCCATTTAAGTGATCACTCATGTTGCCAAGGGGATATTATCCCTTCCCCAAGGAGAAGAAAGCATATTATAACATTCTCTCTACACAGACGCAGATCTCATGAGGAAAATGTCCGAGAGTCCCCGAGTTTAAATTCTGATCTACTTGTACCATTCCAAGCAATAAACAAAAATAACCTACAGCATTTTCCAAAATGCAGTGAGTGAACTCTGTCTCTGCCACCTACCAGTGTGTTTTCTGCTCACTAGCAGCGGCTTTGGACTGCAGCTTCTCCAGGATTCAAAAGTGATGCCTGGTGTGTACATGGGACAAGGTGTCAGGACTGCCACAAAGTATAGTAGAGTTTTGTTTTATTTCCAGAGTTGCCAAAAGCAAATAATAGAAACATTTCCAAGAACAAAAAATTGACTAATCCAAGATTTAATAATAATAAAGCCATTCTGCAAGCCTCTCACTGGTACCCAAGAGATACATTTGTTACCAGATATTATCTCTTTAGTTAACAATGGATTTTGAGTACCTTGTTGATGAATATATATGATCACAAACAAAACAAAGGACAACAGTTCTAGTCTCTTCTTTCACCCTGCTTTACAGAAATGAAAGATTGGATACGTCTGGTTTTGGTCTGTCTTTGCATTGCTGCTGATATTAATGGCATGTGTAACTTCTGTTATCCACAGCCAACTAAAAACACAAAACCAAAAAGTTTACTGCAGTACAGAAGTTTGGCAAGTATTTTAAAATAAGTAAAAATATCGGTGAAAGCCAAACCTGAATGCTACTGATACTTTCACCTTTAATACAGTGAACTCGGCAAAACCAGAGCTCAGCACCATAGGACTCGTCTGAGTTCTGACAGAGTCCTGCACCGGGAGCTCTGGCTTATCCCCACCTAAAGGTACAGATCATAACAGAGCTGCATCTTTCCAGACAAGGTGTTCTCAGTAAATTGTAGTATAGAAGATGGCCAGCATTTGGATGCTGCTGCTATCTTATGGCACGTTTAAAGTTAGAGTTGCGTATAATGGTAGTCATGCCCTACCGGAAAAAATAAATCTTTTATTTTGATATGTTGCAAACATACAAAAGATCCTTTGCCAACATCACTGCCCTAAAGCTCTATGATCCCACTCCACCAAACAGGACATAAGTTCAGGAGTGAAGAGGTCTGAATACATCATCATTTAATAAATTAGTACAAAAGACTTCAGTGAACTTTGTTGTTCATTTCCACACACATCAACTCATCAACCATTTTAATAGTTTTATTTGGGGATATTTTTTACTTAGCATACAGCAGTTATCTAGTTAAATTAAATGGCTACAAGAGACTATCCATTAACTTCATGTAGGCCACTGAACAGCCACCAATAAAAATTTTTCGATGTTGCTAACCTTATCTGAAGTCAAACTTGTGACCTTGAAGCACAGCACTATAGTCCCATTACCAGTCCCTGTAAACTAGCCAGTTCCCTACGTGGGACTCTGTGTTTGTTTCTCTTTTCCTCCTTGAATTTTCCTTTTTTTGTGTATGCGCTCCTGGTGACATTGAAGGGCAATTTTAATTGGTTCAGCCAACAGAAGGTACACCTAATGTCCCTTTTGAACGGTTACTCTCACCGAGGCTGGCTATGAAAAAACACATGGAAAGAAACCTACTGAAGCCTTTGATGATGGGAGTGGTGGGAGGCTTCAACATCTCTTTGCTTCTCCAAGGCCCTCCAAGTGATATGTTACTTTTTGATCTCAGTCAGAGTCTGCTGGGCTTTTGCCATGAAGAAAGCAAAAAACCATCCGCTTTCAGCTGCTGATGTATTTGCCTTTGTTTTACTCTTTAGCTGAGCTCTCTAGCACCAGAGGGGGATGTTTGACTCAGACTAGTGTGACTTTGCGTTTCACACAGCACAGTCCATTTGGTTGCTGTAGCTTTGCTTGAAGCAGGTCACAGGGAAGAATTAAGCTCCTTCCTTCAGAGACATGCAAAAGCCCTCCAGTTCAGGCAGGCTTAGCCAAAGGGAGAGGAGACTGACTGTCTCCTTCTATGCAACTGTATGTGTGGAGGTAGCCTGCAAGAGTCTCAATAGCAGGACACTGCTTTAATGACCCATGACCTTCACAAACCTCTTGATCCTGAAATGACCAATAAGATGCCCATATGAACTGGGTTTTCAACCAAAAATATAGTATTTCCCCTCCCCTCCACAAACACACACTCACACATATTTGGTCCTGGCAAATCACACGTTCTCTGGTTCAGTGGAGGGCCCAGCTGCACCAAGTGCAGAGAACTGATAAAGGCAGGCCAAGATGTAGGTTTCGTACAGGACTCACAGCTTGGTTGTATCCACTGTCGGGTGGGTAGAGAGCCAACTGGCAGGTTTTGTCCCACGTTGGACAGGGCATGCTAGCTAGGGCACAGCGCTGCCTGCAGAGTCACACTGCTTCTAGGCTGGACGTGCCTTGCACCTGAATGACATGGTGTGAATGAAATCTGAATGAAACGAGTTTGGGTCTGCTCTTACCTGCCCCTGAAGCCCTGTCCTAAGAAACCCAAAGACACCAAAAGATTATGTGGATACTCCATCTTTGGAAGTATTCAAGGTCAGGTTTGACAGGGCTTTGAGCAACCTGATCTAGAGAAAGATGACCCTGCCTGTGGCGGGAGGGTTGGACTAGATGATCTTTAAAGGTCCCTTCCAAGCCAAACCATTCTGTGATTCTATGATTCTATGAATGAGTCACACTTCCACAACTGGGGAAGGAGTACAAGAATTAGAAAAATAGGTAATAAGAGAATCTGCAAGAAAACAGAGTTTGTAATGGAACCAGGCAAAAAAGTAAGTAGGATGAGATGAAAGGCATTTCAAATATCTGGGCTCATTAAGAGCAGGTACTCAATGGAGCGTTTGGCCAGAGCAACTGAAGAACTGGAGGACATATTTCTAGCTATAAGGGAACTCTCAACTGAGCAAAACTGGAAGTACTCAAATGTCCGAGATAGTTATACTTATGGCTGGGAGAGTGTCGTGGTTTAACCTGGCAGGCAGCCAAATACCACGCAGCCGCTCACTCACTCCCCCCACCCCCAGCGGGACGGGGAGAGAATCGGAAGGGTAAGAGTGAGAAAAACTCGTGGGTTGAGATAAAGACAGTTTAACAGAACAGGGAAAAAAAGGGAAAATAATAATGATAATGATAAAATATACAAAATGAGTGATGCACAATGCAATTGCTCACCACCCGCGCTGACCGATAACCAAGTAGCGATCGGTACTTCCTGGATCACGCCTACCCTTCATATACTGAGCATGACGTCACATGGTATGGAATACCCCATTGGCCAGCTGGGCTGGCTGTCCTGATTATGTTCCCTCCCATCTTGTGTACCTAGCTCGGTCAGTAGGTGCGGGAGCTGTCCTTGGACTAGGAGGGCACTTAGCAACAACTGAAAACATCAGTGTA
Organism: Calonectris borealis; assembly: GCF_964195595.1. Lineage (NCBI taxonomy): Eukaryota > Metazoa > Chordata > Aves > Procellariiformes > Procellariidae > Calonectris > Calonectris borealis. The sequence goes on from NC_134312.1 coordinate 122,229,603, forward strand.
TCAACATTCTCCTCATACTAAATCCAAAACACAGCACTAGGAAGAAATTTAACCCTATCCCAGCCGAAACCCGGACAGAGAGACTGAAAGAAAATATTTGAGAATTGACCCAAACTGCGGGGTTGGTACAAATGCATTTATTGGCTGGGAAAAAAAAACCACACCTAAATCCTTCATGGAAGTATAAGCACAATCTAATATGATCTATGATTTTTTAAATGAAGCCAAAGGGAGGCACTTGGGGAGACAAAGCTCATACCCATTTTTTGTGTACTGTGTGCTACAGCAAGGTGGGAAGAAGCAAGCCTGAGGCATTTGACTTGTCACACATGCCACAGATATTAGATCAAGTCAAAGAAAGATTATGGTTAAAATAACAGAAGACAATGAAACATAGGTTTGCTCACATTCTTATGAGAAAGCTGCATTTATTCCAGGTTATTGTTTTAATTTCGCAGACACAGCCCTACCAGCAGCCCCAGCTAAGCAGGTGGCTCTCAGACCTATGGCTGGCAGTCGTGGCGTGCCAGGCAGAGTCGATCCCAACCAACCGCACCAACGCAGGCAGCCTGCTGAGCAGTTTGGCTGCAGACATTTCGCCGCTATCTTTACTGTACACATTTCAACATTTTGGTTGGAAACAGCGTTCGGATAAGGAAGCTCTGCTGGAAAGGGTGATGGGGTCAGATACTGATCCTCACCCAACACCACAGAGAAGACCCAGGAATGGGTTGTTGCTGCGTAAAACCCCGTGAGAGATGCCGAGCTTTCAGGTCCCCCCGGGACCTTCAACACGACCACCGTGCCCCCACATCTCCACCCCACAGGGAGCTTTAGGGTCCCCGCCAGCCCCCGGTGCTTTGCTTGCTGGGGAAGGAGCGACACAGAAGCCCTGCCGAGGGGGACGGCCCGGCGCTCAGCCTGGCTGCCAGGCCCACCCCTGCCACAAGGCACAGCCCGGTGCACCTGCAGGTGACGAGCAGAGCCTAGACAGAGACTGGGGCCCACCATGGTCACCATCTCCTCCACCCCAGGCCTCGTGAGCCTGGCACAGCTGGTGTCACACTTCGTGTTGACCACGTGCCATTCCCTGCCCCCCCCCCTTATCCCTCCCCCGGCTGGCACAGCGGCTGTCAGCGGGGCACGACGCTCGCGAGGCAGGTTTCCTCCTGCCGATGGGCGAGGTACAAACACGCTAAGCCTGTGGCCGAAACGGCACCAGCTGGCTTCTCCCTGCTGTGAGCCCAGCAAGCAGAGCACGAAATTAGTCTTGGGCAACTTGCCTCTTCCCAGATGAACTTGGGAGTTCTTCACCAGGTACCTCCCGCTACGAGCTCACGGGATGCTGCTCCCCACCTGCCCCAGACCTGCCATCCCCCGTCTCCCTCCATGTTCCCCTATATCCCCCCACATTCCTCCATGTCCCTCCACATCCCTCCAAATGCCTCCTCCTCTATGTTCCTCCACATCCCTCCAAGGTTGCTACACCCTGGGAAAAAGAGGGAGCATTAAATCAACCATTCCACTGGGACAGGTGCAAAATGTGCTTCTTTTATCTCTTCCTTTCTGTGAGGAGAAATGCCAGGAATGGTATTTCAGTGCAGGCTGTCCCCCTTGCTCCCGGAGGCGGGGTACACTCCCTTCCTGCCATGTTTCTTGAGCTCAGCCGCGTCGGCTCCCCGGCAGGATCATTCCTTACAGATCCTGGCACTAACACCTGTTCCCGTTCTGGGTCTCTAAGTACTAATAATGGTGTGTACATGTACGTGCACCACAGTAATGACAAGGAGCTGGAAGGTGGAGTGAAGAGCACGCTGATGTGAAGTGATAGCAGGCTGGGAAAAACAGCGCAGGAGAGCATAGGCTTAAACTACAGCGTGTCGGCTCACAGGAGACACAGCTCGGTCTGTCAAAATCAGATGCAAAATAACTGATTTGGGAAGAGATAACCAAACAGATGAGTGTGCAGTGAGGACAGATTGATTAGGCAGCACAGCTTCGCTGCGATGTGCAGAGTCTGAGGAGAGAAATCAGACACAAAAGTTGCACCGCACTGTGTATCCCATGTGGAGTGAATTAAGTAGTCATCCTAGTACTCGTCAGCCTCTCCTCGACTGTCCTCTTAAAGCGGTGGACAAACTGGAAGCAAACCAAAAAGGGAGGCAAAAAATCTGCGGAAAAGGAAAAGGGGCACAGGGGTGGTCACAGAGCGAGCTGAGCCTCCAGGCTGCAAAGAAAGCACTCAGAAAATGGTTGCCGACAGAGGCAGTTCCTGCTATTCTCTGTCGATAGCCGGTAAAGCTAGTTACAGCAGGGACAGTGGGGATCAAGTGTGCAAGGAAAGGAAAGGCGCTGTGTTACTCAACAGGATTACCCTCCATGGGGAAGGAGTTCCCCAGCTCAACCCTGCTACGAGGCACACATTGGGGCTTCTGCTTCCTTCTCCCAGCCACTGCTTCAGTTCCCGCCTTGTGCAATTTCACCAGCTTTGCCAGCCCTGCAGAGACTGGGAAAAAGGCACAGCGGGCCTGGGAACCACAGCAGACATGAAGAGTGAATGCAGAGACTGAAAGCAGCCACAACATTTCTAAAATCCAGAGTGATTCCCTCGAGGCCTCTTAGGGGTGGGATTTTTTTTTGCTGCAAACTGAAGATGCTGTTTGTCAGGGGAAAGATGATGCAAGCTGGGGACCACGCTCAGCCAACACCCTGCCTTCCTGCTGGTGCACAAGGTGAAAACGCAGCTCTCAGGTAGTGTTGAAAGTACAGCTGGGTTCAATGTCACCCACCCTGCTCACAGAGGGTGTAAGAGCTCTTCACTAGGCTGATACTACACTGTGAAACAAGGAGACTTTCTGTTAGCTACCAAGGAGCTGAATAGGTACTGTACCATATCTCCTTTCCTCCTTCACACCCTCTGCGCAGTTCCCCTCCATTTTTGTACTAGCAGTTGCAGGGAAGAAATTGTATTGTGTAACCTAGATTTGCACTCCGAATATCAAGCAGAGCATTTCAAGGAAACACGGGGAGGGAGGAACAGAGCAGAGGGAGCTCTTGAGGTGCTCAGGAATTGGAAAATCAGAAGTGCATGGTTTCTGGGAGCACTGCGGTATGAACAGGACCACCTGGAGAACTCAGCGGCCACCCACTGTCTCTAAGAGCTGCCCGCACACTGTGGGCCCCTGTAAGGGACTGATAAACATAAGCCTTTTCAACCCTGTGGCTCTCCTACTTTCCAGACAGTGGCTGGGGAGTCCTCTCAGCCCAGGTGTAAATCCACAGAAATGCCAAACCCAGCTCTGATTCCAGACTGGGAGAAGGAGTGCTGACCCTCTCCTGATCTCCTCAGCCTGCACATCTTCAAAACCAGACCGAAGCCCTGGAAGAAGTGGCAAGCATCAGAGGTACGAGGGGTCTGGGCTTGGGGGAGGACTCCCAAGGCTCCTTCCTAGGGGCCCTGCTCCTTCGGTGTTTCACTGCTCAGCTGAGGCTGCTCAAGTGGATCCTGTGGTAGGGGGCCTCTCCCCGCACCATTAAAGCCCTCCCTGTGCCAAGTGCATTCGGATTGCAGCATTATCGCTTGAGAAGTTACTATCAATCAACTCCACAGCTTCAGTGCTGCAACAGGGAAGATGGATCCTCCTACGCCAGCCCAGGACCCCAGGCACACAGCTGGGCAGCAGTCCTCCCCCCGCACCTGAAAGCTTGTGTCATCCTTTGCCCTGTTGGTACATGCACTATCCAGACTATCCTGACTGCAGTGTAGACATCCTTTTAATCATGTTGGGGAATTTTTTCACCTCCACATCACCGTTTTCTGCTGAGGCATTTGAGCTGTCTTGCCTAATCCCCAGGGAAGTGCAGAATGAAAGGGGGCAGAAGACAGAGAAGACATGAGGGAAGCCTAAACACTCCTCGTGTAAAAATGGAGGGTGAGATAAAGCATCCTGATATCGAGAGGGAAAAGAATGAAAGGAAGAGAGAGAGGAAGGAGACAAACATATGAAGCTGCCAGATGAGCGGAAAAAAAGAGGCACTGGGTGTGGGATGGGAGAAGCAGGGAGCGAAAGTGGCTTTGGTGAGGGGAGCTGGCAGAAGCCCCAAGAGCAGGGAGGAGCAGGCAGGTGGTGTACAAGAAGCTTGTGTGGGGAAGGCATCCCTGGCGTGGGTAGCCAGCTAGGTCTGCAACAAAGCGCAGTAAGCACAGATTTGTCCAAGACACAGACAGGCGAATATTAGCCACTGGAGAGGAGCCGCGGTGTAGGGAAGTCCCTCAGAGTTTTGCAGTTGAGCTCAATGAGCAGAGCTGGATCTTCCTCGTATCTTTGCAGGAATTTTAAGCCTTCCTTTAGGCTACAGGCCCCAGTGCGGAGTAGTGGGGAGGCTGTTGCTTGATTGCTTTAAACTAGGAGCAGTTCCAACAGTGCAGAGGTTGATGCAGATAGCAGAAATGCAAGGTCTTACACTGAGGAAGGGAATTTGTTGGGACTGATGGAGGCACTTAAACTCCTACAGTAGGTAACTGGTGCATGCTGTTGGGCTGAGATGGGGAGATGGAAAAGGCTTTGGTGCTGTGCTGCATCCTGCAGTGAATATACAAGAGGCTAAGGTGAAGAAGGCTCTAGAAATGGCTTCCTCCAGTAAGGTGGCAACTCCTAAGCCGGGCCTTTCTGACAGGATCACACTGGCCACAAGCTGTCCTTGCTTTTCTACGCCAATATTGGAAGAAGCATTGCACAACTTTCTCCCCAGGCCTTGTTCCCTACCCTGGCCTCTCTAAGCCGCCGGCGTGGCACGCTGCTGGGGAGGCAGCTAGCCCAGCCTGTGAGCCCGGTACCATGCAGCACAGCATTTTCCAGTCAGACAAGCCCCAACCCGATAGTAAGCCGCTTTCGCTTTGCAAATTACTCATGGCATTTCCTGTAAACACCATCAACATCACCTACAGGCTGTGAGCAGGGAAACATAGTGACATTATAAAATGTCTTCTGAAAAGGCAGGCTGCCTCATTTTTTCCATTATTTCCCAGTTTCCATATTTGGGAGAGCTAGAAATTGGGGCAGGGAGTGGAGTGTGGGGAAATCCAATGTTGGTTGAGAGGAGGGCAACCTTAGCAGAACCTCAGCATGGTACTTTCCAAACCTGTCCAAAACCTTGGTGTGGAGCACTTCTTTCCCTAGAAAACCCTGGGTGAGAAAAGATGAGGAGTGCTCTGACTGCTTAGCAGTTTCCCATCCAGCTTCTGTACTCACTGTGCCTGAGGAAAAAATGCTTGTGGTCTAATGTCAGGATAAAGAATAAGCCTGAAGAGGATATATAGGCAAACAGAGATGCAATCTAAAGAAAATATAACGAATCACACATGCTTAAAAGTGCATAATTCGGGCTTCCCCAAATTGTGACATTGGATTAAAAAGCAACTTAAGCATTGTGCTTTCAAAAGGACAAGAAAATAGGCAAACAAAGAAACCTCAGCCTACCTGGAGGTCTATTTGTCTTCTGATATCTTTGTCTTCAGGTTCACCGGGAGGGGCTTAACCATCTCCCTGTGACCGTGAGACCTAGAAACAGCATAAAAATTGATGGCTTAGATTCTCATGTGACCGCAAACATCCAGGCATTTAGAAAGCAACAAATATCACGAGATTCGGGATTCATCACAAGAACGAGGAACCATCACCAAATTTGCCACTAACACAAAGCAAAGCAGACTGACAGTGTCACCTTACACTGGCATATACTAATGAATTGCTCTAAGAACAGGCTTCAAGGACTTTTTGAAGTCAAACTTATTTTCCCCTTGTTTGTCTTATGCTGGCATTTGCCTACACCTCAGTCAGGACAAGGGGGGTCACCTTGCCAGGAGCTTTATACAGACCCAGTTTTTTTCCTCAGGGGCTCACAATCCAGTGTGTGATAGGGTCCGGTAAAGGGACTGACTGGACTAAGGCAATGAGCCGAGAAGATCTGTAAGGACTGGACCTAAATTGTTGCTCTGGAGTAGATAGAGAAAAAAACAAAATAATAATCTGCATGATGCACTATCACAAAAACGTGAAAGAAAGTTAAATAGACACAGGCAGCTAATGCAACCTGCCAAGTTCCATGGCTTTACTGGCGCTACGCCAGAAGGATTGGTGCCATCTGGTCTGCAGCCGTGCCAGAGGCTTCGATTAGATGAGGAGCAGTGATTGATGAATGAGAGCACACAGATGCAGGGCAGGTGGAAGGGGCGAGAGGAGGGGAGACAGTGCAAGACAGAGCCAGTCAGGTGGTAGCACGTTTGGAATTATCTTGGAATGAAATCTCCAAGGCTTAATTTTGTTGTAAATTTCTGAGCCCACTTCCACCAAGTTCTGTCCTTTTCCAAGAACGGTCAAAACCTTCCTTCTGCTGCGCACAAGGGCTTCATCACAAGGGAGTGTGGTCTCTTATGAGAGTCCCAATACTCTTTTTTAGATCAGAGCAATTTGAGACTATCCCAGGGAAAATTTCTCATACTCTCTCTGCTCCTGCAGATTAACCTGGAAAGGGGGGAGAGAGCTGTAGAAAGGAAAACTAGTTAGTCTATATTTCTAAACGTCCAAGAACCTGAATCTATTTTGACTCAACAGGATCAAAATAGCTGTAACTGGGCAGGTTGGATTTTCAGCCCAAACCTCCCCCTTCCCCTCCAAAACCACTCTGCTCCCACACACAGAGTTTTGTGGGGGATGTTTCTTTGCTGCTCTCAGTGTCATCTGAAACCATTACCCCAAGTTACATATTGACCCACGGTGTTATGCCCAGTGAGCAGGAAAACTGGCAAACAGGCAGGCACTGTGCGTGGCCTGCCTGATACACCTTCTCAGCGTGGTCAGCAGCTCTCTCAAACTCTCATGAAGAACTTTGCAAAGCCTTTTGCCTCCTAGCAGGAGGAGATGGTAAAGCAGGGCAGCTGGATCGTAGCAAAAGCATAGCATCATTCAGCTAGTGAAGCAGAGAAGGGTTCCTCTGTCTTCTTCTCCTGGCAAGGGTGAGGATATTCCAGTTACCCCAACCTGCATGAAAAAGTTTGCTCAGAGGATACCAGGACAAGCAGAGCTCTGCTTGAGGACGGAGTTTCAAAGAGCCCATAATAAAACTCAGAGGAGTTTTGTGTCACCTGCCATTTCGATGGAGGATGTCGGGATGCAGAGAGGGCTGGCTGCTCCCTAGAGGCTGGGCAGCTGGGTGCAAGGTTGACCCCAGCATTGGCTATGCCCTCGATGACAGGCACCATCCTGCAGGATCCAAACATGGTGAACAGACCTGGGGAGTTACGGAGGTCCGTTGACAGCCCCCAACAGAGCAAGGGGATGAGCCAGGGTCAGGGTCCATCCAGGGGGTCCAATCATGAGCTGAAGGAGATGAGGCTGAGGACAGGGCTGGTGACAAGCTACCTACAGCACAGACCTCAGGGCCATCCAAGAGACAGGGCTGGAGACAGCCACACCTAAATCATAGGTCAGGAGGGGACTGGAAGCCCCAAGCTGAGCTGAAATGGGACTCCTGGGCCCATGGCCAGGGTGTGAGGGGAGGCCCCAGGTGAGACTGGTCAGGACCATTAAGGATTGTTAGGGCCCTCAGGGCTCTGACAGATGAAAACACAATGGGAAGAGGGGTCCCTCTTCTTTAAAAACAAGTCCTTTCCCTCTCCTTAGCTTACATCCTGAAGGGCACCTGATGTGAGGTCTTCCTATGGAAGTATCAGCTCCCTAAATGGTACCTGCAGGTTTGCCTGCATGAGGCCTGTCTGCAGAGTGGTCCTTCGTGCAAAGTCTGCCCTCATATCAGAGAAATCTTGCTCGTACAGTTGACCTATGTTCCTCAGAATCAGTTCCTTATAGCACACAATACGCCCCTTAAAAACAATGTTAATGGGGGTGCGGAGTCCAAAGTTAGGAAATGCTATGATTAAGGCCACCTGTGCAGCCTTACTTCATCGTCCTTGTGTGTCTGCATTGGGAAATAATCGCTAATTGCCTGCTTCACAACGTCTTACCTCAATTAACGCGCAAGATGGGCAGCGCGCTGCCATTTAGTCTCTGGCCTATTCTGTACCCACTGACATATGGCTGCAGGCTCTGTGTGTGCACACTGCTCCAGCCCTGCTCGGAAAATGATTATTTCACAGCTTTTTCCAAACTCCTCATCATTAATGTATCACAGCATTTGCCATGGGGGTTCATCCAGCTTCACAAAATCCATTTAAAGATGGAAAACAGAGGCAAGAGAGAAAATGAATGAATATACCATTTTTGGTACTGAAACTGGGAGTGTGAAACTAGCCTTCCTAGTCCTCAGTATTATACAGTGCTCAGTGTCTTTAAGGACAAAACCCACCAAGTTCAGCTGAATCAAAAAATCCACAGCATGTCTGCTAGTCAAATCCCAATGCTTCCACTTGGAGGCAAACTGAAGGAACAGCTGATTACTGCTTGGTTTCAGCCACCACTTTTTTTAACATCATAACAAGAGCTTTGCAAAATAGGCGGCAACGGAGTTCAGTCACTAAAACATCATCTTAGACAAAAGATGTTTAAGATTCAGACTGGTTCCTTCAAGGGAAATAATGCACGTATATGTACTTTAAGATACACTGTAAGATACACTGCAATATACATTTAAATTTATTTTATGCATCCCTGATACCATTTTATACATAACCAGAAACATGAAATTAGCCAGCACTTTTCAGAAGGCTGTGTTGGCTGTGTTCAAGAGTGGTATATTCTCAAGGCCATACGTGCTTTTCTGTATGCTCTCTGCGGGCTTAACATCCTGGAGTTGGGAAGACTAAGCACCTTTGTTCCAGTCCCATCTTCTTCTCCCTCTTAGCTCCCTGGCTATCCTCTCCTGTGATGAGCTGGAGTCCTCGTCATTCCAGCCAGCCTTTCCCCAGCCAGAGCCATCAACCTTGCAGTTGACTGCACTCAGTCTCTTTAGCATCTAAGGTCTAACAAGCTCAGACAGCTGAGGACTAGCAGCTCAATTCACCAGGCACAACACAATCCACACCAGGTGCCCTCAGCTGCCCTGCCAGGCACCAGCCTGCTGCCCCATGACCAAGCCCTGCCTCCATCCACCTGGCGCCTAGTTCCTAGTCTTTGATTATGGTCTCCTTTTGACCCTTCAGCTTCTGTTTAGCTTCGTTTCCTCCAGGAGACAAGCCAACTTTTCTGTTACCACTGGGCCCTGCCACCCATGTGCCACTGAAGAGCCTACAACACCAGAGTCTAAATCACTGCTTCCTCGGATAACCTGTCTTTCTGTACTCTACAGACTTGGTCCTCACCTCTCCTCAGCCTTTTCTCTCAAAGTCTTGGGGAAAACCTCAGCTCTCTCCCAGTGATCCCATCTCCACCTCCCTGCCTAGACATCCTTTCTCTGAGTCAGATCAGCCTTTCTGCCTTCCCTCCTTGAACTCTGCTTCCTAATCCCCGTACCCTTTCCTCCCCTGCTCATGTTCCCCCACCTAATCTCCCCTGCTTTCTCCCAGGCCTCACTCTACTCTCTTTACAGCTCTCACTTACCATCTTCTTGCCCAGTTTCCCCTCTTCACCCATCTGGCCTCCTCTTTATGTGCAATTCATGAGAAGGTTCATAATTTGAATGGGTTTTCCACAGGAAGGGGGGGAAAAACACATCCCATAACCCAGATGTGTGTTCATTTATGATGTTACATACCACCCAGGCAATGACATGATGTGCTGACGGTGTCTTTGAAATCATTCTCACACATTTCTGAAAAACCGGACATACGTACAAGATAAGGCAGCAAAACTCACCCAAAGTGTATACCACAAACTGAGTACTCTTCCCTTTACTCATATATCCTTCTAGCTCAGGAAGGAAATACCACATCTGTATAGACACAGGACAGGCTAGAGGCGGGCGTTTTGTGTTTTTTATTGTTCACAGGAGCAGGTAGATTTGCATTAAGGGCAGACACAAAGGTAAACTGAGCAGACAGATTAGGTACAAGCACATCAGGTGATATAGAAATGCCCCTCTTTTTCCCCCAGCTCATTAACACTGACCCATTTAAATGGACATTTGACTGAAAAATATAAAAATATCAGCAGTTCTCCTTTGTCTTGGTGGTATGAAGACAGAGAGTACAACCAGCTCCCACCCTCTCTAAAGCGAGGGTGACCAGAGGTGAATGACTGAATAGCTGAAGAAGTTTCTTCACTGATCGTTATCAATCAGGCCAGCATCATTCAGCACAGCTAATTCCACCCACCACAGGTTTGTTTTGAAAGCAAGATGATGCCATTCCTTGTTGTGGATGCACTGTTTAGGCATGTTACAGTATTGCCTAAGCTCAGCAGGAAAGAGAATAACATTGCTAAGGGCAGGTGATATCATTTCTGACGGAGAGCAAGGACATGTCTTTCCCAGCACCTGTGGGGAGTAGAAACACTGACAATAAGTAAGCAGTAGGGAAAAGAGGAATCGCGTGGTGGTCCTGATTCAACAGAGTTCCCAAGTACATGCCCAACCTCAAGTTCCTGAGTAGCCCTTGATTAAGGGTTAGTTCACGAGTAGCCCCCTTTGGTTAGGGCCAGGCATACAAACGCCTCGCTGAATCATGGCCATAATAATGGATAAATACAAGATGGCAACCCTGTCCTAAAGCTCACCAGGCTCCCAAACAAAGATCCAGCTGTCTGCTACAGAGATGGGCATAGGAAGGAGGAGACTAACTGGCAAACAGTGATATCCACGTTTTATTTTCATACTGTGCCTACGGTGCCCCGATCTGTAACAGAATATAAATATGTATTCAATGTGTCAAAGAGACAAAATTCTTTAAGGCAAGCAACATTTTTTTCCCAGCTGAAACATAGCTATTGCATCAAGACTCAACACCCGCTTCTTCAAAGAATGCCGTGCAACCGAATGGCAACCAGTCACCCAGATTTGGTTTTTTATACCACACCAGGGAGGGGAGGAAGGCAAAGAGTTAGTCCCATAAGTATCACAGGGTGGAATTCATCTGAAGACCCAGAGATTTTCCAAAACAACAGTAGATGAGAAGTCATTAAAAAGAAAGGGAGAGGGGAGAGAGAGGAGGAGGAAATTTCTATTTCCTTTGAAAGGATCTGTGTTTGGGAACAAATAGGAAGCAAACATTTACTAAAGCGGACATTTACACCTGAGTTAGCCGCTTATGGAAAATGGGGAGAAGTGGGCATTTCTGGAACACAGTTTGTCTCATCCTCATGTAGACGTCTAAAAGAGATCAGATGACTCGCGTCATGGGAACTCCTGCTTCTCCTCACTGACGATAAAGGGAGCCCAGAGCGACTGGCGGAAACTGAGCTGTCTGCAGGCACTTGCAGCTGGACGAGATAGACCCCAGCTGCAGTGTCCCCAAAGGCCTGGTAAAGACCTTTTGTAAGAGACTGAGTCACATTTGTTTGATTAAAGAGAGACCATACAGACAGAGGGAATTGTCTTCAGGGCCACCTTTTGCTGCATCCAGGCTTTTGTTGGAAAAATCTGGTGATGCAGTTGACTGACCTGTGTCTCCTTGCTTTCGGAGGCCAGGCAGAGTCACAGGCTCAGCTGGGAAAGGACAGAGACTCAATAGCGACAGTAACATAAGTCCTTTCCTTCAGAAAGGAACGGAAAAAAACCTTCACACTTCAGAATTTGCTAACTGAGACTTCTAGCAGTCATTTATCGGAATCCCTCTGTGCTGCTGAATAACCTTTAAGGTGGAAAGCAATGGCTGGCTGAGCTTTCTGACATGCACCGGTATGTCACCGAGAGAAAGCAGCGTGATTCACGAGCGCAGTGAAACCCCAGCGCTTCGGGGAACTCCTTTCACTGCATCCTCTCGCGGAGCTGGGGGAGGGCAGGACAAAGCCAGTGTGAAGGGGAGCCAGCTGCAGAAGACAGCCCGTAAGAAAGAGGAGGGGGAACCTTTCGTTTCTTACTGCTTTTGATCGTGACCATCTGGGCTCTCCCTCCCCCTGCCCTCATCCCTAGGGACTTCTTTCCCTGGATCAAAATGCGGGCCAGCACCAAGAAGGCAGGAAGCAGGGCACAGCAGCTGAAACCTCCGTGCCGCTCAAAAGGAAACGCGGTGGCATGCTTCAGACAGCAACCGTCATACCATTTCCCTCGCCTTACCACGTTGGCTCCTTAAGAGGGCAGGCAGTGTGGATGTGGGGCTGGGCTCTGGCTGATGAGCCCTCTCCCAGGGCCTTGGGAAGCACCCTGTGGGTGCACTTCGGGGGACACAAAGGAGGAGGGTCTTGTTGAACTGGTCAGAGCTGGTCCCACACCAGGCCGGATGCTGGAGCCTTCCAGGTGTCTGGACTCAACATTTCCCAGAACTTGTATTACCCCGGATTTTTGACTCCTGCTATAATCTACTGTATCTTGGCCTTCGTTCATTTGATAATGTTATTTGTACACCTTAGCTGAATACCTCTAGTGAACAGAGTTCTCACTGGCCAGGCAAGCGTCATACCATTCAACCTTGGCAATTTCCAGCCTTCATTGCAGCACCATTTCCTTTCTTTGGGTTTTCTAATGAAACATAACACGTAGCTATTATATCAAGGCATGCGGCCACTTGGAGAGCACACCAAGATGTTCATATATAGACAAACTACAGAAAATACCAGTCTGAAAGCCCCAGTGGTGGTATGATTTACTTCAACTCACTGCAGAGAGACTGACAAAAACTGACGGACCAGATGTTCAAAGGGAGACTAAGCCTCAGTTGTGTCAGGAATTCCAGAAACTCTCATCCCGTCTCAGCACTAAAAAGTAGGAACTGGGTTTTCCGAAGCATTTTGCCTGCTTGCAGAGGTTACCTCTTTGGCCACAGGCACAATACCCTGAAAATCTGGCCCTTCTCTAGACACTTAAGTATGGTTTGAGCTCTACTGAAAGCGTCTGGCTCCTGAGGTGTCTTTGTCTGTGCTTAGGAAAATCTCCAACATTTTCCAGCTTAAAATACATTTAGCGTGGAGGCACGCCTGTATGGACAAGTGGCTGTTGTTTTGACCTACTGCTCAGAGATACGCTGTCTCCAAGTGAGATCAGTGCAGTGCTCGCTTAGAGGCATGCAAAGGCAGCAGGTACATAGCAGACGGACATTGCTATTCATGGGCACACGACAGTAAGATTTCCTGACTTTGGGAAGTGTACAAACTGTTTATGAGCCTTTATGTATGGCAAGGATGGCTTTCAAAAGAAGATAACCTTTCTAGTTTATCTGGGGCCTGTGTTTATGTGTTGCTGTTGTTCTTGTTGCCATAACAAAAAAGAGCTCTCGGTCTTCTAATGTGTGCTGTCCTTGATGAGCCTTTTGCCAGAAAAATCCTGTGAAGTGTGAGTCCCACAAAACTCAAACGTTTCTATTTATTTTAATAGCAGGGAGTTTACCATAATTAGTTGTCCATGTTTCTGCCTCCTTTATGATGTTGCTGTGCCTTCTCTTTAATAGGAGCAACTATTGTAAATTCTTTTTTTGAATAAAAGAATCAACATCAAGAATTTTGGAAGCAGCATATTGTATCACCTCTAGGTGATCTCAAACCCTCCCACCTGTCAGATTTTTTTCTTATAGGCCTATGTAACACACAGTGCAACCTTGAGCCCAGTACCTCTGCTAATGATGCCAGTCTGGATCATAGGCCTAAATAATCAGGTGTTTGGCACCAAGTATTCGAAGGGTATCCTTGAAAAATAAATTGTAAGTTTGCAGAACTTAACTAACACAAACAGTTTGTAAGCAAAAAAAAGGTGGGAAAAGGGTGTATGAAGAAAGCTAAAAGTTTCACTTATTCTTTGATCATTTTCTGTATTTCTGCAGGATTATTTATTCAGTACTTAGAGCATAAGACTTCCTATTTCCCTTTTAAATGTGTAAATAAGCATTTTTTCCCTAGTCTGATGACAAAGCAAAAAAATTAGAAGAAAGGGTTCAGATCACATTGTGTTTTCAATTTTCCTGCAACACTGTAAGCCAGAGGAATTGCTGGGTGCTGAACACCAATATTGCATTTGTCCCAGATAAAACATTAATCTTTTGGGGCACCGGTAAAACAAGCAAAGGAAGTGAAGAACTGGTGTCCTGGGATGCTTGCGGAGCAGGCGTGCTCCATTATCTAATGGCTCAGCGGTCAGGTCATTCGTCGGGGATGCAGGAGATCCGATATTTTCCCTTTCTCCATGCAAAGAAGTCTGACCCCCTACCTTTTGTCCTTCAGATGACTGTCCTGAACGTATGAGATGACACTCAGGAGCAAAGGGAGCAAGAAGGGCAGAGCTCAGTTTCTCCTGCTGACAATGTTTCACTTTGCATGACAACTTAAAACCTCCACTTAATCAGAGATGAGCGCTCCCATCCCATCTACCATGCGCCTATCTCCATCACGAGGCTAGACTTTCATCCCTGCCCCTCTCAGCAGGGAAGTACGCCATGCAAAGGGGGAGCTCCAGTTCAAGTGTGCTCTTCACCCAGCTCAGCCTCCAGACTTCCAGCAGGCAGGAGCCGCAAAGCTACGCGGGTTTTTACTCAAACTGCATGAGTTCAACTCAGACCTGAGCCATGCAGTTGGGCCTGACGTTGAGGGCATAAATGTATGGTTTAGTACAGAGGTTTTGCCCTAATACCACATCATGTTGACATGGCTGCATCTCTTCCGAACCTGGGGTTTCCCCAGAGACTTCCCACACAGCACTGCAATATACTGTGTACGCATACCCCCGGCTGCTGCAAAGTTGGCTCCCTAGAGATGTAAATGAGAGCTCTGAAATGTCCACATTTCTTAATAGCTAAGGCTAAAAGGAAAGGCAATTCTCATGCCTTGTTTCCAACATTAGCCCATCCACAGGTAAATAAATTCAGAAAAATGAAGAACAAGACCAAACCTAGCCAATTTTAAGGAGCTTCCGTGAGAAGATTGGTCAACTAACTTAAAAAGGGAAAACTGATTGTGCGACACCTTTGTGCTTCCAGGTCCTGGTGCAGAACAACATAGCTATTCTTGGCACTTTCATTTCAAAATCTTTTTTCATTTTGATCACAAAAATGATCAGGGGGATGGAACACCTCTCCTATGAAGAAAGGCTGAGGGATTTGGGGTTGTTCAGCCTGGAGAAGAGAAGGCTTCGGGGAGACCTTATTGCAGCCTTTCAGTACTTAAAGGGAGCTTACAAGAAAGATGGGGACAAACTTTTCAGCAGGACCTGTTGCAACAGGACAAGGGGAATGGTTTTAAACTAGAAGAGGGTAGTTTTAGACTAGATATAAGGAAGAAATTTTTTATGATGACAGTGGTGAAACACTGGAACAGGTTGCCTAGAGAGGTGGTAAGTGCCCCATCCCTGGAAACATTCAAGGTCAGGTTGGACGGGGCTCTGAGCAACCCGATCTAATTGAAGATGTCCCTGCCCATGTCAGGGGGGTTGGACTAGATGTCCCTTCCAACCCAAACTATTCTATGATTTCATTATCCTTCCAGCCTAGCCAGTGAGACCAAGGCATATTTCCCTCTCTTGCCAAGTTCTCTAGCCAACACGCTAGACTGAAATAGTTTAAGTGAATCATAGGTGTGCATCTGAGTTTGGGATGCTTAGCAGAACAAACTGAGAATCCAAACTTTTGAGGCTTCCCATGCATATCCAATGAAACCCAGCACCGTAGCCTGTGCTGTTGGATGATGCTCAGTTGTTCTTGGCTTTCAATCCAATTCCACTGAGTGTTTGTATTTTTATGGTAAGTTTGTCAATATCCATGTAGCTGATAACAACGTATGCTTTGAAAACCAGCAGAATGTTATCTGCGCTTTCCAAATGTTACTAGTCTTCATGGAGTCAGAAGAGGCACAAACTCTGTGTTTCAAAGCCAAATTGGTCTGCTGGTTACTAATAAGCTATCAAATTATCCAGAGTAGGCATCGTGCACAACTGTACTATAATTGCTGTCTCACATGCCTTGTGATTTACAACAGATCCTCAGAAACAAGATAAAAGCCACTGGTGAGTCAAAGCCAAGTGTCTCGCTGCACCATCTGCTCTGCAAACTGAAATTTTTACCTGGCTTGAGAAAAACCCACAAACGGAGAAGAAGATGGAAAAGATTGCCAGCAGCGCAATCTGAATAAAGCTGAAGAGAAAAAAAACAAACACTGCAAACTCTCAATGAAAATGCAGTGGGAGCTGCTATGAGCCCTTTGCTCCTTCTGTAGGACTGCGTTAGAGCCCGAGAGCTTTATCTGAGCATCTGAGTTGTGGCTGGGAGAACATGGCCCTGTGTGGTGCTAAGACTTAGGTTCAGTAAAAAGGAATGATGTGACCCTTTCTGTGCTAAAGCTACAGCAAACACAGGGTCAGAAGCCGGTGAAGAAGCTGGCAGGACCATGCTGGACCATTTAAAGTGGTCCGCTGATATACACCTTAAGTATATTACATAGCTGAAAATTTTTGCCCACTTAAGAATTTCAAGTGGCCACACCCAGGAATGTCTTAATACTGTTGTAATTAGGGGTGGGACAACCGGTTCAGATAAAATAAAGAACAACCTGAAACTACACCCAAAACTTAAATGATCCTCTCTCATCCTGTTCAGAGTTGTTTCACCTTTAATCTTTTTTTCTCCTCCACATACCTTTCCAGTTTTGAACAAAGAGGAAGCAGAAATACTGACTAGAGCATAGCAGGCTCCTCTCATTTCAGTAACTGAAAACAGCATATATTGCAAATCTGATAAAAAGTCAAGACCCTAAATCTCCAGCATGTTTTACACAAATGATCGGTGCATTATAAAATCCCTCTTAGAAACAAATTTCTGAGCTTACCTCCAGGTTTCAAGCAAAGAAACTTAATTACAGTTCACTGATTGTATTTATGAGCACCTTATGTTTGCAGTTTAAATGATCACATGTTTCTGATGACTGGCTACAACAGCCTGGAAAACACCTCTCCTCCCAGGCCCCTTCCATGCCCCACTCCTCACTTGATACAGCTCAAGACAGGACATGGGGCAGGAAGATCTGCATTTTTTCATGGCTTTGAAAGCTTTTCAGGGTCCTGAAAGGCTACTGTCTCTTGCTTCTGTGCTCAAGGTTGAACTGGTTATTAGATGTAGAATAAGGAAAGGATGTCCCCCTGTCACCCTCTAGTCAGACTAGGGAGAGGACAAGGCTCTTGTCCTTCCTTCTTCTGGAGCATGGAGCATCATCCACCTCCTAGGATCCCCCGGGAACTGAAGACTTGCTCTCTTTTTCCTACATTTCTGGAAGCTCAGAGCATTTTTGGTTCGTGAGCTGAGGTGCTTTCATCTGCTAGAGCATAGGGTTTGTGGAGGAGAGATGCTAGGAGGGAAGGGCTGTTTAGTAACTATTTAGTGGTCCCCATGGCCAATAATTTCTTATGCATTTGTGTACAAATCATGTCTAATCTTTCCAGGTGATTCCTTGAGGCCTAGCCACAAAAAGGAAAAGAAATCATGGCAGAAAAAATAAGAATGTGTTGAGACATGACTAAGGCAGTCTATTTTTATGATTTATAAAGTAGTCCTGAAAGGTTTTGTTTGTTTGTTTGTTTATTAAACTATCTGTTTGTTTTACCTTAACATTATCAGGAATGCCCCAGCTTCCTCTTTACACCTTGTTAGTGGTCAGCCTGAAAAAAAACCCTCAAGGGACTTGGCTTGAGACAGCTCCCAAAGGCTTCAACATCAGCAACAAAGGAGCTGAATCCTTACTACATGGGCTGAGGTTAGTTTGTCTTTTTGCCCCAGCTGTTTCTGGTACTTGAGTTACATTTGGCTATGTTAATTAAAGTATAGTAAACTTTAGTCTGACTAAAAATGACTTCCCTTTCAGTTAGGTAGCATTTCTATAACGGCAAGTGTCTTCAGCTTCCTATGTTTCTTTCATGGTCTGTACTCTTTAAATAAACAGATAAAGTCACAACAGCAAAACCCATGCAGGGAGCAAGCCGTTTACTAAGCTGTTAAAAACCCCAGATACATTTTTACAAGTTTCAGACACTAAGGGTATGGACGCCTGCGTTATAGGGAGTCAAATGAGAGGGCTGTAAATGGGGTGGGGGCAATAGCATGGTCATTGACCCCAGCTCTGCACCCCCCCATCTCGGTTAGCTCCGGCGAGCTTCACTTGGTACCCCAATTTTGAATGCAAAGCGCAGCTGGGGAAACACAAATGGAGCCCAGCCAACGGCAACATTGTGTACCTACATTCTAGCTCTTCCCCATACCACCCTGAAAGCCTTCATCCTCCAAGGTCTGAAAGCACCTGGCTTTCGGCAGGGGTAGCCAGAGAGGGCGGGCAGCTAGCCAGGAAACGGTTCACACGTGGCGAACCGACCCAGGCCATGTGCAGCCTCCATGTGCCCCAGCAGTTTGCTGCAGGGGCACGGAGGGGCTGGAGGAGCAGCGAGGAGGGCTCCCGGGCTCGCCAGGCACTGAATCAGCTCCTCCAACAAGTACTGTGCTGCATGCCGTTACCAGGACTTTTTAATTTCCATCTCTTATTGCACATTCTTCTCCCGTTTAATTTTTCTTCCTCTCTCCCAGTCCTCCCCCATACGCTATGACCTTGGTACAAAACGAACATGCTTAATCAAAAAGAAAAGAAAAACAAGCACAGCCTTGTGCCACCACCTGTAAGCTGTCCTGAATATATTACCTGTACGGTGCCAGACAGTGACGTTCCCAGCCACTGTGAGCGAAGTACAAACACTACCTCACACCAATGGCATGTGCGTAGGAACAAAAAAACAACAACAGAATTCCTGTACACATTACTTCAGTCTTGCAGACTTTCTTTTTTTAATGTTATTTTGCCTCAACATGGGCATTAGAGGCACACTCTTGATTTATTTTATTATTTCTTCAGATATGCATGCAGTTTGTTGGCTGGTTAAGCTGCTTTCTAAAGCTCTTCACACACTTTAAAACAGCTGAACAATACTGCAAAATTATAGGCAAGGCTCCTTGTTGGTTTAAAATCTAGGAAATACTAGAAGACGGCAAACACCAGATCGTCTCCTTGCCTTCCAGTTTCTGAGCTCTTGAGGTGCATGCTATCAGATTGCTAAGCTTCCCCATCACGGTCACAAGGGCTGGAAACTCGCTTAGCTTTTGTTTTAATCGTGTGGTTCCCCCTTCTCACCTCAGCAGCTGGGTAGCAGAGCTGCGGGTGGCTCTTGCCCTGTGAAGGAATTGCACGAGAGTTTAAAACACAGGTAGTTTTTAAAGGACCAACCAAAGTAGTAGTAGTAGCACCTTTGGCAATGACGCCAGGTCTGAGGAAGATCATTTTCTCAGCTTATCTAATTGAACATGTGCCTTACTCATGAAGGCAGCTACTGCTTTTCCAGAGACAGGGGCATTTAGCAGTAAGATGGCAGCAAGAAACAGCTGCTTTCCAGCTCCCCTGTCCTCATTTGCCTGCAGAACAGGGATCCCTCTGCAGAAAGGTTCAGCTTTCTGTTATTTAAAAAGCTAGAGCTGCAGCGGGTAAGTTTTCTGGACTGCATTTAAGCTGTTGATACTGCAGTGGCTGGTGCCAATCCCCGTTGCGAAACAGGCCACCGCTAACAATTGCTGAAAGACTTCGAGTCGCACTAAAGTTTGGACGGTCCTTTGTGCAGAGGGGCTACGGCCAAGTGGTCCGTGCAGCGCACCCGCTCCGTTCTCAGCATCCGCAAGGGTTGCCTGGGAGGTGGCCAACATCTCACTGGCAGCTAGCGGGTGGCTCCCGTCTGTGAAGAAGCCGTGATTTATAGCCTGGACCGCATCAGCCAGGGATGAGGGATTTGGTATCGCATTTCCATTCCTGGGGCACGCAGGCACGCACGCTTGCTACTGTTTAGTCTTACCTCTTGAGGATGTCTGGTAGTTTCAGGTTCAGAGCGGTAATAAATTTAAAGGAAAAAAGGCACACTTTAATTATAAAACCATGCATTTTTTGCTTCACAGTTCTAGCCTTTTGTTTTTCAACATATCAGTCTTTCAGGGATCGTATTTTACCACGTCTCTCTGCTATTTCCCAAGCCGAGGTTTGGTCAATGAAACATTAGATCATAATGAAACTGCAGCGGTTATGTGCTCAGAAATGCAAGAAGCCTTTTTTACTGTGGTTTTGCTCTTATCCAATTTCAAAGATTCACTAGAAGACTTGTGAAACTAACCCACTCAAAGTGTGAATCAAAAGCTTGGTCTGAGCTCATAAGCTGTGCTTGAGAAGGAAATCTGTCTTTCCTCTATGCTGAGTCAAGCTATTAACCCACCCAAAACATATGCACAGGGAATTTACGAAGCACCCACTTACTTCTTACCACGTCTCGCCTCGCTCCCGCAAGTCTAACACAGATACCGGCTTCCACCCCCTCTCGTCTCCACTGCCCGTTTGTTTTTCTCTTACTCCCTTCGCACGCTTGCTCTCGTGCGGAGGGGGAAATTCAGCTGCAAGACAGAGGCAGCCCAATGCCCACATACTTCCGAAGTTTAGGCGCTGGCCTTCTGCACTGACCCCCCGTTTCCCCAGCCTCAGAGGCCTCCCAATCTCTCTACATAACCCCTTGATTCAAGTCACTGCAATCAACTCACTTCTCCCCAGTGCCTGGCAAGGGCGAGCCCACCACTCGATTGCTCTCTCGGCCTGGGACTCCCTCCCCTGCCTGCAACAGAATCAGCACCTTCCCCTGGGACTCCCTCTGAGGTTCGGTCAGCAATGGGGTTTGTTGCTTGCAAAACATTGATCTGGTTGCTGTTGCCTCCATAGGAGAAAGAAAAAAAAAAAAAGGCAGCAAAAATTATAACTGGTCAACAAACCTCTATACTTTTTCTAAGTGGATGGAAAACCCCCACTTTTTTGACCCAAATTATCACAATTGTGCAAAAAGGGTTTGTTCTGATCGGTGCTTTCCTGAAAGGTCAATATTCAGGGGACGGTTTTCTGTGTTTGATTGAAAATCCCCAAAGCATTAAAAAATATAATTTCTTAAAATCTTTTTCACAGGAAAAAAAAAATTTTGTGTTTTCTTTTTCTTTCCTTTGCATCAGATGAGTTCCACATAGTGTCACATCACAATAATAAAGTCAGGTCTCAGGGTGAAAATATTTGCTTGTAGGTAAGGTGAGGCCAGGCCTCTTATTTTGTCTCCTAGCAAAGGGCATATCAATTCAAAGACGTCCAGTGCAGCACTGGGAGTAGACCACCACAGCTGTGGTCCCAGCTACTTAGAAAGGCTTAAGCAACAGGTGATCAGAGCCAAGCAAAATAGTTTTTTGAACATGATAAATAATAAAAGTGGAGGTAGGAGAGATAAGTATTATTTACATATTTGAATACTCATACTTGAATCTGTTTGAAAAAAAGATTTTTAAAAAATGATTGAGGGGAAAAAATTCAGGAAAGGGATTGATATATTAAATATATTCATTTAAAATAGAACTTTTGTTTCAAACTGTATACATGTAAAATAGGAAAGGTGTAGGAAAAAAACTTGCCCTGAAGATGAAATGCCATCTTCAGTGTGAGCTTGACTTTTGCTGACTCAGAACAAAGTAGTGTGTGTGGAGGGGTCACATTGGAGGAAAATAAAACCAGCCCCCGAAACATTTCACACCATGGTTTTGTTCTTGTTTTTTCTTTATTGCAGTTCAGCTACCAGATCAAGGATGTATTACTTACATGTTATTTATACTTTTGTAATTAATGGGTATGAGCATTATTACTGACCTCTTGCATCATCAGCACCGCATGCTTTCATATTCAAAGTGTATCCGAGGACCTGAATAAGTGGGCAAAGTGAACAAGTTGTTTGTTGTAGCAACAGCTCTTTCATTTTTACTGGGAAAACTCCTCACAGCCTCCAGACACTATATAAACTAGAGAAACCTCTTTGGAGAAATGGAAGATGCTGATTCAGTTTCCCCCCCTTAGAGAACGAGAGGGTGAAAATATCCCATGGTTATATGGAGAAAACACTAAATTAAACATCTTAAAGGTCCTTTCAATTAGCCTTGAAGGAAGGTAGCTTAGTATTCGAGGATAATGAGAGTTATTTATAAGGAATTGTCAGTTATATAAATATTCCTGAGCTGTTACGCAGACCATTCTCCATTAATCACTCAGTACTCGTGCAGCTAACTGTTGCAACTTCCCCGCGCTACGGTTGTAGCCATAGACGCATACGTTCAGCTACCGGCCAGTTAATCCCATATGTGCACGCTAGCCTCAGCGTTTCCTTATTGCTTTTTCCTGCTGCTCCCATCGCCTCATTGCTCGACACACCCTCAGACAGATTTGGCGACGACTGTCTGTTCCTGCTGCTGCACGGGTATTTCGCCTGTGCTTGTCCTTATGGGGAGAATCCAGCCTCGACTAAAACACACGAAAGCCTCCGACAATGACGCTAATTTGTTTATACTTCTTCATTACTTAATGTAAAATGTAAAGCAGCTCATCTGCCGCTAAGAGGTTCCAGCTCCTCTTCGCCGTGCCACACGCGAGCTTGGCTTTCCATGGGACTCCTCGGGCAAGAAGTGAGCTGATGCTCGAGATTACTGTGAGAGATTGCGGGTTTGCCCGAAAAAGGAGAAGGAAAAGGTTTGAAAACCTCCCCTCCTCACCCTAATATATATCTTTTTACAGCAAGAGCAGGCCTGGGAAGGCGAGGGGGCTGGCACGCAGCAGTTACCCAATTGTCAGACCGGTGGGAAAATGCAGCCAAACTCCTCATCCAGCAGTGACCCATTTACCTTCGGGCAGAGAGGGAGATCTCATTAGATACCGTGGTACATCCTGAGACTTTTTTGGTTTTTTTTTTCCTCTCTGAAAAGTGATCACAGCCTTAGTCAACTCGCCTGGGTGTTCAGAAGCCTTCTGTTGTGAAAGCTGTATTCTCACCTGCTCCTCTTGCTGTGCTGGGTTTGCATGTCGCAGTGCTTCTTTCCACTAGAAAAAAAACAGTAGTTTTGAGAAGATCTGTCACACCGAAGCAGGCTGGTAAGCCATTCAGAAGTTTGAAGGTGCTTGTTAAAGCTTTAAGAAAATAAATTTTCTTCCAACAAATCTTAAAAAAAAAAAAAAAAACAAATTAAAAAGCCTTGGGCAGCAAGTTCACTGGGCTGGCAAACAAGCAGATTTTTGTGAGGCCCTTTATGTAAATATCATTTACCTTCATTTCTGTAAATCTCTAATCCTTTGTTCTTTTGTTACCTTGCCAAAGGATTTCTCCTGTTAACAGAGCACTTACTTTTAGGTGAACAAATACGCTGCGAGAATTGTGGCGAGGGGACTGAAATGCCAGCAAAACCCTGCTTGGGGAAAAAAGGAGGGAGTGCAGGGGCAAAACAAGGTAACACACCCACATTTGGGAGAGGAATCACGGAAACAAGGAAGAATTAACCCTTGAGGCTCATTTTAGTAACAAAGTGAAGTTTTCCATGGGAGAGAAGCAGGGGATTCAGGCGGCAGGCTGCAGGATGAGTGAGGCGGGCTGGTACACAGCCTGGCCGTCCCCAGGGACCGGGCAGCAGCTCCACCATCCCGCCTGTGAGCTGCTATCGGCAGCCCCGGCTCCTAAGGCTGCTTTCCAAAACATCCCCTGCTCCCTCGACAGCACACCTGGACTCACTAAGCATGAACCTGAATGTTACAAGGAGGAA
The DNA here is from genome assembly GCF_964195595.1 of Calonectris borealis. Taxonomy (NCBI): domain Eukaryota; kingdom Metazoa; phylum Chordata; class Aves; order Procellariiformes; family Procellariidae; genus Calonectris; species Calonectris borealis. Next base: position 122,253,298 of record NC_134312.1, read on the forward strand.
AGGGTTTGTGGCAGTACCAATCTGACTGGTTCACATCTTTGTTTGGAAGAATATGTTGTTCTTCTGGTGTTACCATGCTCATAGTTAGTTTTTAGTTCCTATTCCTTTATAACCTTAAAAATAAAGGATCTCTTTCACGGAAGACTATTGCAGCCAACTCATACCAAGGATATCTAGCATCCACCCAACTCCAACAGAGTTCATGAGCTGAGAAATGTTGTTATTCAGCTATATAACAATTCATCTGAAACCAATAAAGTGCTGCTATGTAGTTTGGGATTTAGCAACCAGGAATTCCATATGATTTTGTTTGTGTGTGTGTGTGTAAGGGGAGTAATTTTTCATTGTTTATTTTCAAATGAAGCCCAGGAGCAGCAGAAGTTGGTTTCTGAGACAGTTTAAGTTGAACAGCTTTGATGCAGATTCAGAGAAGAGACTGCTGGCCACTAAGAAGTTTGAAATGTTGAGAGTTTCAGGGGTTTCAATGGAAATACAAAAGTTTCATGGAAAAAAAAATCCAGCTTACTGTACCTGCAGACTTTATCCATCTACCCCAACTATTCAAATTATAAGCAAACTTCAGATAGGGGCTTACCTTAGCAAAGCACTTGCTAATCCAAATTCTGATAAAGCTCCTCTGTCCCAGTCACTCAAATCCGTACAGATGCTTGCTGATCTCCCCATGGGAATTAATGCTATCAGATGACTGTAATCATAAAAATGAAATGGAGAACAAAGCCTTGGGTATTTCTTTTTGTTTCCCATGCAGAGGGAAAGTACCCCAGAGACATGGGCTGAGATTTCTCCTTCAACTTGCATTACCGCAAAACTGCCTACTAAAATCCCTCACAGCAGCCCTGCCCTAGCTCTTCTCAGAGCCTGTGTTGATGATAATGGCTTCTTCAGGTGTCACCACGAGCCTAATTTAACTAGCAGCACCTTGGTTCTTAACACTGGCCAGGTGGCCTAAGGAAGAAAGGTTCTCTGGTCTTTATAGAACCATAATTTTCACATCAAAAGCCCCTTTTCAGAAAAGAACTGCACCATGGAGAACCACAGCATGTTTTGAAGTCACTTCCCCAGCTGGAGGACACTCACTTGGGAATATGTTCGTAAAGCATTTAGCTGCCTTTTAATGGTTTTGAATCCAATTCTGAGATTTTCAGAAGCACTTCTCCATAGCTCCTTGTCTTTTACATTCCCTCAGTATTCTATTGCTAAAGCACAGTAGATGCCATCATTGGGCAGCTGTTCATATGCACAGCTACCCAAATTCCCTTGGATCCAAGCAATTTGATAGCTCAGACCTGGAAAGATTCACTGCATAAGTGTTCTTCCACCTGCTAGATCTGATCTGGCAGGTGTTCTCCTAACAAGCCAAGCAGATGTGGCTCCACACTGACCACAGCAGGGAGCAGCTTGAGATCCAAGGTCAGGTCCACCCTCTGCCTGACCAGCGGCATAGCAAAGAGGGAGGGTATGGATCCTAGGGAAATGATTATTTTCAGAAACATACAGACGTTCAATCCTTATTGGCATGCTGACTTCATCACAGGTCACTGCAAAGCCCTGAGAGGATCCTCGCCCATGTGGGGTCTGAGGATGATCCCAGAGATCACCTTCCAAGAAGTTCCAAATGTCCCCATTGTGGGACAGCTGCTTCAGAGCATCAGCTCTCTTCTGCAGGGTTGCTCGCCACACCAAAGGCAGGTCAGACACGTTGGAGCAAAGACAACTTTGCTTCTTTTAAACAGAATATGGTTTCACGGCCCTTCTCCAGACTTGCAGTGTCAAAACAATTTTCTCCCCTTTTTTAATTTCATTGCCATGTTTGTGCTGCAGGACCAAGAAGACTGAGAAAAAACAGCTGGATTTTATTCTGGGCCTTTTATTCAGAGTAGTTTTTCAACACAAAACAAATAAAAAAAAAAGTCCGCCTGAGTCTTGATCTATGTATTATACTACGGCTCCCACTCCTTCTCCCTCCGGACAGTAAGCTCTTTGAGGCAAAGGCTGGTATGTTCTCTGTGTTTGGGCAGCACGTGGCATATCGAAGCTTACCATTTTTAAAATACAAAGAAATCCCAGGCACCTGAGGCAAGCAGCTGCCGTACATGCCCGCGTGAGCGCAGGCAACTGGCAACTCTGTAGTAAAACCAGCCAGGTTGATTGGAAACTGGCCAGATGGCAGCTCCTGCAAGCTAAAAGGATTAATTATTTGGGGATCATGCCTGGAGAGCAGGCGTGATGAATGCAATTTATAATTCCTTGTCACGACTGTGTGTCAGAGCTGGGAAATAAGGAACAGTCAGTACCCTGGGATTCAATCATAGCCATCTTCGCTCTCCCTGGGGAGGCGGCAGGTTTTTTTATAAGGCCCAGAAGATGGAAAAGGTCTCCCTTTTAGCCTGAAACTGTACATGTGAACGGCTATCGTCTAGCAGCCTTCCTGCAATTACATTGATGTCATATATTCTTATTTATTTTATTATGTATTTCACAACTGTAGTGTTAATTAACTATTTTATTGGGTCTGTGTAATTAACCATGTCATGACTCAAATATCTACAAGGCTGCTTTGGTTTTTTCCCTTTCAACTTATCGCGTAACACCCTGTAGCTGCTTTTTCTGACCAGGTATTTCACTAGATAGTCCTACTGCTCCTGGCCAAAGAAAACTGCCGGCCAACCTCCAAGAGTTCCTAAAATTGACCGGTCTAATTAAGAGCAGTTTGTCTAAGTGGAAAAATCCACTTAGGAGTTTGCTGCCAAATGTCCCTCTCAGGGCTCATCTGGGGTTGCCTCTTCTGCCTTCTTGCACCTTGGCCCCGCAAGTGGCTGAGGCTGGAGCTGGTGGGGACACAATCCTCCCGACACGCCGAGCGGGGAAATTCCTCTGCACGGAGCAAAAACACCTCTCTGGCTTTTGATCTACGTATCCTCGGTCCAGAGACAAAGGCAAACCTCCGACATGGCCCGTTCCTCTCGCCGGGCAGCGAGGTCCTGGCTGCGCTCCCATTCAAGCGGCACCGGCAACAGTCTGTTTTTGACAGCTATGCATAAGCACAGTTATTTCTAGCACAGTTTCCCTGAGCTGTGCCAGCAGAGAGACTTTTTTTTTTTTTAATATATTTTCAGACTCTAGCTAGCCAAACCGAGCTATATTCTCCACCTAGACACGAGTATAGTGTTACAGACCCCGGCCAAAGCCACGGGGAGGAGGAAGGACGACTCAAGTTCTCGTATAAGCCACCTCTGCCGTAATCTCTGGGGTTTTACCCCCCAGACCTGGGCTTTACCACACGCGGCGAGAGCGCAGACAGGGCTCGGGCCACTTTGGCCCTGCCGCCCGCACCCGTCCTCGTGCAAAGTGCCACTTTGCTCCTCAGGCATGGGCATGATGCGAGCAAAAGCCATGGCGGAGGGAGGTGTTTGCTGAGCAGGGCTCCGCGCAAACGCTTGTCGAGCCTGTCCTCCCTCCACCAAACTGCCCTAGCTCACAGCGGTGGCCTGGCAGGGCTTGACGGGGGTGTGCTGGAAGGAAAGAAATGGAGCTCTGTATTTGGCCGGCTGGCCGTGCCTGCCTTTCCTGTCTGTCGTCTCAGTCCCCAACACCTCGGCTGCCATGGCCCTGGGCTCCGGGGCTGCTGCTCTGCTTCTGGGCTCGGTAAGGACATCCCCCCCACCCTCACACAAACACCCTTTGGGGATCTTTGTGCAGGTGCATCCCTTGGTGGAATACAATGGCCTCCTTCAATAAAATCACCTCCTTCTGGTTTATCTCCTGCTTTTTTAGATCCTTCTTTCAGCAACAAAAGAACACATCACTGGATGTCTGTCATTGCGTCATTGCAGGAATTCTGCAGAACAACCCGGATCCAGCTTCGGCCCCAGGATCGGAGCAGTTTCTGACCGGTCCCGTTTTGGTGAGATCTGAGTGTGGGAGAAAGGAGCCCGGATTTCCAGGATGCTTTTGCATTGCTGGGAGCAACCCCACAGAGCCCTCCCCTCAGCCCTTCTGGCCATTTATTTATGTGTGACTTGTTTAGCTCTAATCTGACACTTTGTTGTTGTGGAGTTGGAGCCAACACGTAAATAAGGCAAATAAAACAGGGAGAGTCCTTTAATGCCTCTCTGCAGTGTTGCTCCTCAGAGCCGAACTGGATTTTAGGAGCTCGTCCATGCCCATTGCTGTTTTCTCACCTGAAACCATAATCCTCTCTTTGTGCTTTCAGTCACTTCCATAGCAACCAGTTGTGATGGCTCCGAGGATTATCGCTTCAGGAAGGAAATAAGCAGTGATGGAAGAAAAAAAAGACCTGTTTTTTCGCTCTGATCCTTCTTTTATGATGGTGGAGAGAACAAATTCAGATAAAATAAAGAGCGTTCTTAGCCTTCAGCTGATCTCCAGACAGTCCCAAGCTGAATGGGTAGCCCGTTGCAAAGTTGGGTTTGTTTCCTCCTTTTCTGTGAGTCACTGTATTCAGGTCTCCTAGCTGAACCAAAGCAATATGAGAAACATGCTCACCAAGAGCCTGCTCACCTTGCTTGGCTGACCTGTCCAGTTAAATCAGTTCATACGATCAAATTGACTTTCCTCAGAAAGGACCACTAGTCTGGCACTAATGCACCACAAAATATTTGTGCAAATTCCTCAGTAATAAAAACATCCCGAGGAAAGGAGATGGATAATACATGCTCAGTGGTCCCACAGTGAAGCCCAGGAAAATAAACAGAAAAGCCTCCTGAGCTTTTGGCTGGACCAAACTGACAGAAGAGTCCTTTAAGTAACTGTGTTAACTCGGGAGAGAGACCTTTAGAGATCACGAGGAACATCTCGTTTCTCTCCAGTGCCTCAGTCAGATCAAGCAACCCAAATATCGGAAGGCATAAGAAACAACACAGAGGATACTGCAGGGAAGAAGATGTAGCGTGAGCCCATGAGGCAAAGCCTGCCGGAAGGGCAGGAGCAGTACGGCTCCCTCAAAGTGCCGCGGGGGGATCAGGGGCAGCTGAAACAGAGTTAATGATGCGAGTTATCAGGTCCTGGAGAAACAACCCTAGGGAGAGAGACCCTTCCCCTGAGGAGAAGGATGGGAAAGGGGGGAGCGTGTAAGCCACCAGCGGGCTGCATTCGTAGCTGTTCCTCTCCCCATCTCAGAGCCCCAGAGCCAGTGCTGCGGGTAGGGGTAACGCTACCAGGATCCGGAGTCAAACAGGGAAGAAACCTCCTGCTTCGCGGCCACAGTCCCTCTGCTGCAGACGTGGCCCTGGGGGCAGCAGCCTGCGGCACACAGGTCTCTGCAGTCAATTGTGGCCCCCCCTTGCAATGCTGGGCACTGACCACGGCCAGGAGGTCAGCACGGAGGGGTCTTTTTGCTGCCCTTGCTGTCCTGAAAGGTGTCTGTAATTTTTATCATTGTTTTCCCAGAAGTGACAATGTGTTCTGGAGAAATGCGCATTATTTGAGGTGCTCAGTACACCAATTTTTGTCATTGCAGGTGCAGCGACAAATGAAATGGAAAATAAGTTCATTCCTTCAACGGAGTACTATTACTGCTAAGCCTGACTAATCACCCTCTGACCGCAGCGGGCAGTCTGCCCGAGGAAGGAGCTCTGAGATAGGAACAGCAGAGCTCGTATCCTCTCCTCCTCGCTGCCTGAGAGCGAGCAGCCCTCAGGGAGCCGTGCTCTGCCCACTGCAGGGGGAGCGCGCTGGGTTTTGGCTGTCCAAGCCTGCTGCCGGCTCGCAAAGAAGCCGGCTTCTGCACAAGCCCATCCCCATTAACGAATGCTTTCTGAAGGGCACAAAACATCTCCCAGACAGGAGCCTCACACCGGATCTGTTGTTCTGATTCAGGGTTATGGAGGAGGCTTGATTTTTTTGTCTTTTCTTGCGTGGAGGCTGTTTGTTGCTAGGACTTCCCTCCAGTGCTGGCCCCATCGACTGCACCCAGCCGGGCTTCAGGGCTGTGGCATGCACAGGGAGGGCAGCAAGGCTGGCTCCCTCTCCCCCAGCAGCCTGCTTTCCCAGGGAAGGACCCCCTCTGCCTGGTGCGGGGCACCTGCACCCCGCTGCCTTCCCCGGGACCCCCGGCGAGCTGGGGGACATGCTGCCGGCTGGCTCTGGGCTGCCTAGGAAGCCCCATCCCGTCGTCCTTCTGTGTCCACCCATGAGCCAAGTCAGCGGGAAGGGGCCGCAGGTGCACCGCTCCATCGCAGCCCCGTGCCGGCAGCCCCGGCGCAAACTTGCTGAAAGCAAGAGGCTATTTTGGTGGGGGGTGAGAGGAGGAGGGGAGCACGGTGGGTCGATGCCTGCAGCACCACTCACGATTTCGTTGTGACTACTGATTTTGGCAGGAAGGTGCCAGCCTGCGGGTAAGGGGGGGCAGCGCCAGCGTGTTCAGCAGAGGGCACGAGGCGTTTGTGGGTTTTGGGCAGAGCTGCTAAGCTGGGTCCAGCCGCTGCGCCCGTGCACGTGTGGCTCCGGCCAGGCGGTGTCATGCCTCCCCGTCGCCCAAAGTGCTGCCACACAAAGCTGACTGCAACAGATTAGGAAAGGTGAGGTGAAGGCTTGTGCAGGTGACCTTGAAAAGTTGGAGAGAAAGGTATTTGCATGTATACTTTAGTAAATATCTCCGAGGAGCCTAATGAAAGCTCTAATCTCGAACCAACTTCAAGCATGCAGTAATGACAAAGGGAAGCTCAAAACCATGAACAGGGTAATGTGCTGAACTAATACATATTCACCGCCGCTCACGTGGAGGTTGCATGAATCAGATCCACTTCATTTTTCATAGCCTGATCCAAGACAGGTCATGCATAATCTTTTTCTTTTCACTCAAGTCTGTGCTGGAGACCGGTGGTTACAAGTTCTGTTTACCAGGCTGTGCTGCTGAAATCGTTTAGCTGATGACTTTGGTGTGGTGTGTTAGAAAGGATTAGTTTCTTTGTGGGCATGTGCACATGTACATATAAATGAAAGTTTTTCTGGTTGAAACCTTCTGGGGGAAATCGATGCTAGGATATAGTTAGCAGAAAACCCCAAAGGAATATTTTTTCAGACTGTTTTTTTTCCTTTTTGCTAAACCTTTTTTTCCTTAGATGAAAGGAAGAGGGACGAAAGACAAGGTGAGAAAATAAAATAAAAAAAAGAGACAACAAAACTTTGCCAGGATTTGTAGAGAGGAAAGCATGCAAACCCAAGACTGCAGAGTCACATAAAAATGAGGCTGGAAGAGAAATAATTACGTCGCACGGTCCCACAAAGCAGGACAAGATAGACATAAACCTGCTGTATTGCAGGTCTGAAATGGCCCAAATCTGTGGTGAAAACTCCCCCCAATCCCCCAAGCCCCCCCTTCCCACAGTAGCTTGCTTTTTCCATTCACCTTTCTCAGTCCCTTTAGTTACAAGATGGCAGAGACCTATGGAGCACAGGTGGAGAAACACAGAAATCTTGCAGTGCATGCAGAGAAAAGAAAGAAAAGAAAACACAAAAAGAGGCTGATGATGTATGAAGCCAATAACTAAAGCTTTTCACACAAGCTTCTTCCTTAATTACTGTATTTAGCGCCACTGGCATAATCAAGAATGTAGCGCTGTGACTGTTCAGTCAGTCGTGACAGGCCCAGCACGGTATAACCTCATCCCCACTCCTCACCAAGTTCCCTGAAGCGTTTGCAACAGCATTCTTCATCCTCCAACCCTGCAGCCCAGAAAATAAGTCAAGGGTGGATACTGAACTATATCAGTATGCTCTATATGCTGAAATGACTAATGTTAATATGCCCACATTATAGCAAATACCTACAAGCCACACAAATCCCCGAAGTTAAATCCAACCTGGCAACCTTAGCTCTGGCTATATTTCCATATTACAATTCCTTGGGAAGCAGATTTAGCTTAAAAGGTGCCCTCCTGCCCTCCTCACCGCTGCTTTGTGTACAGCTCCCTCCACCCAGCTGTGACCATCTCTGTGTTTGACTAGCTCTGCTCCAAGCTAACTTTGCAAAATGACCTGGTTTAAAAATGTTTAAAAAAATCTATATTTTGGGGTTGCTTTTTGCAAGCTAAGACAATTTAGAGCGCTTGTTTCAAGCGTGCTTACCAAAAGCATTGGGCTGGCACCCCAGAGGGCTGCGGGAGTTCCCTTTGGGAGCAGGAGTGGTGGTGAGCTGCTGGGGCAGAGGACACGAACCGCACGGGACGGATGTACCAGCAAGGGGATCAGAGTGTAAATTCCTATTCACCTGTCACTTAGTAAAGTTAAACCTCTACACATCAGAGATGTGACTGTCCTCTACATGGCGGCCTTTTCCACCACTTTGACAACATAAAATGTCCTCGAGGGGACAAGTGACATTCCTGTTCCCTTTCAATTGAATGCCTTGATTGCAGAGGGATCTAGTTCTGCACAAACAAGGATCAGATAGTAGTTCTTGTTATAACACGAAGTACTCGGGCTGTGGGATAACGCCAAGTTCATGTTGTTTGGGAAACCCCATTATTATTACACTCCTTTTTAATTTCCTGACTTCCTGGTGGCTGGTCTTCCAACCTGAACTTCGCATTGTTTTCTCTCTTTCCCATCACTTATAACTAATGAAAGGGGGAGGGTGTAAATGTTAAAGAAAATTTCAACAGAGCATCAAAATTCCGTACCAATGGTTGTTATTTTCCAGTTTCCACACAAATTTAACAGTCTCACTCTCAAATATCATTGCAGACGCACCGCATTGATGCCAAAGCTTAAGGGATTTGTTCAGAATGAAAATGAGGTGGAAAAAATGTATCTGTGCAGCTAATGCCTCCATTCTGCCCCCTCCAAAGTCCATAGGCAGCTACCAGCCCATGCCAGTTGAAGCTGGACCGCACTCCCGAGAGAGGAGTGTGAGGTGATAAACACCAGGGAGAACAGGACTGGGCAGGGCCATCAAAAATGGGATCACAGGAATTAGCTGAATAAGTAAGAAATAAATGTCCTATTTCTACAGTCCTGTTCCTCATCACTGTTCTGCAGAAAGAGTAAGTAAATAAATTAAGCAGAAGAACCTTTAGGAGGAATATGACGGGAAACGAAATCCTGACAGCAAGGTCTGTTAGGCTCCGAAATGGTCCCTCAAGGGAAGCAGCGGACGCTTGAGTCATTTGAACAATAGACTGGACCAAGCGCTGGAAAATATACAGGAGGGAATAAATCTGCATTAGCAGAGGGACGTCTCGGATGACCTAATAGGTTGTTTCCATCCATAAATCTGGGATGCTGTGACAAGACCTTAGCCAGAAGAGGGCTGCGGCAACATCACAGATACACCCATATTATGTACGTTGGAGGTTGGAGTGACCACAGTGACCTACATATTACGTGAAAGACAACTCATATTTTTGGAACATTTTAGTACATAAACTGCTTTCCATCACCCATAGATTCTGGATCTGACTTGTGTGTGCACCTCACCACCCAGTCCACATCCTATTTACAGGGTGAGGGAAGAGAGCTGGGACATCTGTGCTTCTTAGTTGTTCTTCATAGTTAAAATACTTGGTCTAGACCCAGCTCACTGGCTTCTGGGGCCTTCCAGCTTCTCTGTTTTTTTCTTCCAGTGTTTGACTTTTGGGGGACTCCATCTGGGAATTTTTGTGGGAAGAAAGTTCCCACAAGTCTATTGATCTTAATCCAGGAACAACAAAATGTAGGCCTTTCTCTCTGCACCACAAAGAAAAAAATCATAGTACAGAAGTAAATAAACAAACAACGAAGATTAAAAGATTTAAAAAACAGTGATCATCTTGGTTTATAATAATGCACACAATCCACCTGCTATATTTTAATACCATTAGTACCAACATCATCCCTTCAAGGACTTTAATTCTTGAAGAAACCATCCCTTTCTCCTCCCATGAGTATAATACTAACATGAGGAAGCAGGGACCTGTTCCCCAACACATGGGAGAGTTAGCATTAGACATTCCCTTCCTTATCTCCTTAAAAATAAAGCGCTCTTTCATACCCATGCACATACGTGCCTGCACACCACTTCTGATGACTCAGCCGAAAGTCAATCCTCTAACAAAAACGAGGGTTCAAACCCACCGATAGCTTCTTTGAGCTCCCACCCCTGCTCTCCTTCGTCTCTCCAAGAAAAAGGGATGGAGTGCCTCGCTTCAGGCCTTTCTTTGCTCTGCATCACCAAAACTCAGCACCCCTCCTACCCTCCATCCATCCGAAAGCATCAGGAACCACTGGGTGCCGACTGCTGCCCATCACGCTCCAGCAAAGGGCTGCCCATCACGCTCCTGCCCGTGGTTCCCCCTCCCGTCACTCAGCCTCAGCAGTGGAGTCCGTCAGGAAAAGTTTCCCTCCCTGTTAGTGAGTCCTGAAAAGCCTTATTAGCCCCTCATTACTGGGCAGGACTGACAATAGGTAATAATTGACGAGCCATTTAGGCAAAGAAAGAGCTCCTGAGAGTGTCATTATTAATTCTGGGAATATAATTTTGTGAGGTACCGAGAAATTGCACTGATTCAGGCTCTGAATGCAACACAGGGAGTTCAAAGCACACCGCGTACGTGTGTATTCACGCACACAGGCGCAGGTACGCATGTGCATTCCCTTTCCTGATGCCTATCAGCCAGGGAAAGGAGGTGAGCTAGTCTGTACTGCTCCAGTTTGACCGGGCACGTCTACAGCCATAATCACATCTGATCCCTTGTCTTGCTCCGCCAGACACCAGCGCTGATGCGCATACTGCAGTGGCAGCTCTCCTTTCCCCCTGCCGCAGCCACCTCCTGCCACCAGGACACAAACACCGGTTTGCCCAGGCATCTCAAAACTCAGCCCTTCCCGTTGGGCCTGAGAAAATAGCTAAGATTTCTGAAAGTGTTTGAAAAATGGAGGTGGACATTTAGCAAGGTCTGAAGCCCTTTGGAATTGCACCCCTCACCTGCCTGCGTTAACCTGCTCCAAAAATCCCAGCAGACACCCGTCTGCAATTTTAAGAGCTCCAGTCCTTTCAAAAGGTGGTCCCTTCTGGATCAGCCGCCAGCTTGGCCCCAGGGGCGAGATGCAGGAAGACAAGGACGGGGAGCTCTCCCTGCCTCCTCCTCCAGCACAGCCCCTGGTGCTGGCACGCAGATCGGCAGGAGGAAGACGGCTCGCCTCTGCAAAGAGAGGCAAGGCTTCTCTTTAACGCTCCAGCCAAGTCTTGTTTCGATGATGCAACCGGGTTTGAGCAGGCAGGGGAGTGACTAGGACGGTCTCGACACGCAAGGTCTTCTGCAGAGCGCAATTAGGAGCTGCTGTGATTTCCTCATCAACTTTGGTAACGGCTCGCATGACAGGGGAAAAAACGGGTAACGCTGGAAGCTTTTATTCTTTTATTGAGATTTTATTCCTCCAACAAGCAATAAGCTTCTGAAAGTATGATCTCAGAGATCACAAACTCAGGTGAAAGCCAGTTCAGTTCACAGGCAAGGCTTAGCAGTGGTGTTAAATGCCGTGTGTTGGCACATCAGCCTCTGCGGTAAGCTCCAAAGCGGCCTGTGTCCCGGCCACATGTACTGGAGGCCAGGAAAAAGCCAAATACCAGCTCCCAGCAAGGAAAAAAAATCCCCAGCCTGCTCGCGTGGCTGCGGCACACAGAGCAGGCGTCCACAGCACCTCAAATTCACCAGCCAGCAAAGCCAGCGGGAGAGGTGCTGCGGGGGTGCCTGGCTCTTGCTCGCTCTGCCGCACGCAGAATCGATGTTTAAGGGCACATCCTGCCCTGAGGGACTGGTTAATCCTGCTCGCTCGAGGGATGAATGCAGCCAGTGACTTGATTGCATTTACAGTGTTAAGCCAGTTATTGAATCCAATTAGTGACTGTCGGCTGCTTGTGGGGTCCTGAGCCCAGAGAAGTGGATCAACCCTGAGACCAGGAGGGCGTCTACAGGCTTGCAAAGCAGAACCTGTGCTGAAGAACGACCAGGCATTGCTGCACCCCACAACCCCTGTGTCCGCTACCTGGCAGTGGGCTGGAGCTGGAAGAAAGAGGATTTCACAGCCTGTGACTAACCCCAAAACGTGCCGAGGAGGGTCTCTGCACAGCAAAATTATTCACTTCCTTTTGAGGACGAACAGTAAGGCTATGGCAAAAGCCTCATCGTCCCAGGCAATTTCCCCTCTCTCCCAAGGTCCAGCAGCACATACAACCTCGTAGCCCGGTTGCACCAACACCTCCATCCCAGGACCCACGGTTCCTCCTCCCGCTGCCTGGGACCGTCCCAGCATCTCCCACCACTTGTGCCATTCATGACAGGTAGCTGCTAGTACAAGAGACACTGGCATTAAATGCACCAAAGCTGTCCAGAGAGCTGCTTCCACCATCAAGGGGCATAAGAGGGAGACCGGGACTCCCGTTTTCCCCTGCAGCTCTGATGTTCGTCTTCCCAGCTGAAACGTAGCTTCTCCTCCCTTCCTTCCAGCTAGCACACCTCCCACCATGCGTCGGACTCCTGCTAAACAGGACCTCCTTCCAAGCAGCCGTCAGTGTGCAGAAGTGGGCTGAGTGGCCTGAAGTCACCTTGTCCCATCAGATCTCCTGTTCCTCTCCGCTTCTCACTGCTCTCATGGGAACACAACACACTGGGCCACATCGTTGGGATGCCTACGACTCATTGGGTCTGTTGTTTGGTGATTTACAATAGAGATGTGAGTAATTAAGAATTAAAGCTACATTTCTGTGTCAAAGCCATTATGAAGACATTGCTGTAGCCTTTAAAAACCATCTTACCTCAATTAATCCACAGAGAAGCCTTTCCTCCCTCCAGGACAAAGATCCACCCTTTCACTCCCATATTGAATTGAATTCAAAGGGTCCAGACCTCCTTCTGCAGAAACTTATTAAACCCCCCTAGCCCAAAATTAAGACCAGTACCTCAGTTTTTCTCAGACATATCAATAAAGGGAAAGCAGCGTGGGTCATATAAATAACTGCCCGATCTGTCCAGCTTTGCAGTTAATTTGGTGGCTCTCTGTCCTTGTTCCTGTTGTGCTCACTTTCCATGAACAGAAAGCAAAAACGTTCATGGAAAATGGATTTCAAAGGCATGTGCATAAGTGTTCCTGGAAATCTAATTTTACGTTTTCAGTAAAAGCATCTGCTACCATACAAGGGTTGAGCAGGAAAAAACTATAAGACACTTAGCTGACCGCTGCACAACTACCTTCACTTGGTCCAAAGAACAGAAAGTGTGAATACATCCCAGCAAGTATAAGAGTAATATTGTTACGTAAGCAGGACAAAGCAGCTAAAATCAAATTATTTGCTACGTTTTTTTCTTTCATGTGGCATGAACAGAGGGGTTTAAAGCTCAGTTTTTGCAAGATGTTGCTTGCAGGAGGAGATCTGTTTGGAAATGCAGCAGGTGGCTGGGGATAATGGGTGTGAGAGGCCCTAAATACCCATCTGCCTATTGAGTGTGTAGACGAGCTCACCAAATGATAATGAAGTTACCTTCCCAGGAAATGGGAAAGAAATGATCAAGGATAGGCAAAAAAGCACTTAGCTAGAATTTCCCTTCCAGCTTTTGACTAAGATATTTTTGTTGTCACAGAATAAACCAAAGACTGGTAAAAAAACTGTTGCCCAGGGTAGCGGAAAGGGACGTAAGACAGAGGAGAACTAAAAAAGCACCCCAGCATGATACAGGAAAAGCTCCGTCAAGAATAATGAATCTAAATTCACAGCCCCAGTGGCTGAAGAAACAAAGGATGAGTTTATCTGGCTCTGGAGGTCAGAGCCTTAATGTGCTGTTAATAGCATTTATATCATAAAGCAGCGTCGCTGCATTAGTTTTGATTTAGCAATGCCAGTTTACATCAGCTGAGGAAGCAATCCATAAATTCAGCTCTGCATCTCTGTAAATACAGTGAGGGGAAGAAAGGCTTGGTCATCTCTGGAGGACGTAACGAGGGGCCCGCTGGGCTGACCTGGGCACTCCCCGGTGCCCACCCTGCTGTCACTCCTTTGTCACCTGCCTGTGAGGTGCGAAAGGGACAGCATGTGGTCTGCGTGGCTCAGCCGCTGGCTACGCAGACCCATCCGTCCACTGGTGGACAATTTCATGCCCCACTCCAGCCCCACTCCAGTGGCTGGCTGCACAGGGAATGAGCCTCGGAAACTCTCCAAAACTGAAGTGTCGGTAGAAGAGATCTTAGGATAAAACAATAAAAGTAATATTAGCAGATTGCTGGGACCAGCCAGTTTCACTCAAGAGCTCTGAGGGAACTCAGACGTGAAACTGCTGACCTATTCAGTAGAATGCCACAGCAGCTGTTGGAATGGCGAGGCACCACAGGAATGGAAGGTGGCAAATGTTACATTCATTTTTAAAAAGGGCTTTTAGAGGCCATCCAGAGACCTGTGGGCTGGAAAGCTGGGCAGGGCGAATTGACAGAAAGTATAACAAAGAGCAGAATAGCTAGACATGTGATAGAACGGGAAAGAGCAAAGTTTGTAGAGTGAGAGCTCGGGCATCGCAAATCCATTCGTGTCAACACCTGGGCAACTCGGCACATTCGTAAAAAATCCAACTGCAACCAAGTGGAGGTGATCTCAAAAAACTGAATGACAGGTTGATGAAATGACATATGAAACTCACCAGCAGCAAATACAAAGCAAGGAGCATGAGGAACACCAACCCCAGCCATAGAAAGACCATCGGGGGCTCTAAATTAACATTAGTTAGGAAGGAAACCTCAGAGCCACCGAGTTTGTTGAAAACTCCAGCTCACTGCTCAACAGTTGTCAACGAGGCAAAAAAGAGCTTTAGGAACGCCTACAGAATGAAGAGAAGATGAAAAAGTGACCATTTCTAGGGTACCCCTGCCTCAAACACAGGGAATACATACGTATATCGAGAAGGATGTAGAAGAACAGGTGAAGACACAGAAGAGATGGCATGGAAACGTGCCATGGTTTCCATAGGCGGGCAGGCAATCTACAGTAGCTTTTTCTGCTCGGTCATCTCAAGAGAGAAGGGATGTGAGAGAGGTCGTGACAGCTCATGAGCAGCGTGGAGGTGTGAACAGGAAAGCATTACTTGTCGTGTCTGCTATCACAAGAGAAAGGCAGCACAACCCAATCCATTGGGCTGGAGGTTTAATACAAAGAAAAGGAAGCACTTCTTTCACACGATGCAAAATTGAATTATGGCACCCGTTGTCACAGGATGCTGTGAAGGCCAGAATTATAACAGAATTCCAAAAGGGGTTAGCCAAATTCTTGGAGGCTCGACCCATCTACAGCTGTTAAACACAATGACCCAGATGCCAGTCAAAAATTCCCTTAACCGCAGTCTGCTCTCTACTGAGCTGGTAATACCACAGAGGGATTGTGCTATGCTTGCCCCAACCTTACACCCTTTCCCTAAGAGTCTGCTTCTGAAATGAGCTACCCGATTAGCCAGACCTTTGGTCTAAGCCACTATCACTGCATAAGACATTACATACGACATAAGATGTATATTAAGAAATTGGAATTTATTGCAGGTGATGATCAAGTTTGTTCGCCTCACATGAATGTCTTGCCTTTGGCAGGCGCTAATATCTGATGCCTTGGGAGAAAGGCATTTCTGTCCTAAAAATCTATCTATCATGCCCCTGGCAGTCTGTACCTGATCTCCCACAGATGCTCTGCTAAATCCATAAACCATGACAGTGGATTACCTTTATCATTGATTTAACTGTCACCACTAAAAGTAGTTAGCAGCCATGAAATAAGCCAGCAACCGTATTTGAAGCAATGTCCTCCCGAGGCACATATTTCCTTTTATTAGTTCTTAAATTAATTCTCCTTCATTGCATGAAGCGTGCCTTATTCTCACTTTGCAGGATGAGTAAAACGGAAGTACTGATCACTTTCTATCTTGTGCACCATAATTTTGTACGCTCAACTGCTCTCCCTTCTGCCGCTTCTCCTTTCCAGCTGACGCAGGCCAAGATTACAGGACGATGCCTTTCACCGTGAGGAAGTTTTTTCCTCACTGAGGTGTGACTGCTGCTCTGGACGCAGTGAGGGAGAAGGTCGTGGGTCTGGGGATGAGTTACATGTCTCCTGCCGGAGGACAGGGGGACAGGTGAGAATCCCTCGTACCGTGGCTGGACCGCACCGGCACCAGCGTGCTTGGCTTGGAGTCTGCGCTCGGCTTGCTCCGTGCAAAAACAGCCTGTGTTTTTTATTGCTACCAGGCTAGCATCTCCTGCCAGCTCTAAGCACTTCCTTTTCTGAAAAAAACACAAGGTTTGATCATTCACTTTTGGGGCTATGCTAAACTTGCCAGCATCTGTTCCATCTGAAAGGAGGGAAAAAACACCAATCCCGGACTGGGAAAGAAAGGAAAAGGAACTAGGTACCAAGTCGTACTGTGAGAAACGAAGCCAAGAAAAACAGCATCTCGAGAGATATTAGAGACAAAACCAAACATGGTAAACAGGAGCAGAGACAGATTTCAGAGGAAAGGCAGGAAGACGGTGACTAAAGCACCAAGAGTGAAACAGTGTACACATGGAAACTGAGTCCAGAGTCCCAGGGTTTCTTTGTTCTTGTTTTTCCTACCATTTCACAGAAATCACGATGCTGTCAAGATCCCTCTATAGCCAAGGGTCAGCGATGTCAGTGAAAGTTGGTGGAGCTGCACTGATTTATATCCATTAAGAAGCAACTTTCTGAGATTTCCCAGAATTACCGGGGTTTAAAATAATGCCCTGAGAACCCAGTTGAAAACAGCAGTTGGGATTATTCATAAACCAGGTCATACTAAAAGCTAGATCAAAAATAATTAAGAATACCTCCATTATTTTTTAACAGTTGCAAAATTCCTAACTTTGGATGGTCACAGTGAAAACACAACCCTAGAAAAACACGTGCATGACACTTATCTACCAGTTCGAGAGTCACGGCAAATGCATACAGAGCTCTACAAATTCCAGCTCAGCAAACAACTCTTTTAGAAAGCAAAATAAGTAAATACTATCTCTGTTGCCCCCAAGCTTTTGTTTAACTTCATGGATTTACCTTGCCACCACTCTCCTCTTCCTTCAAAATGTGATAGGTGGATTTGAAACTAAAAACTTCAGAATGAGGATCTAATTTTTTTCAAAACCCACCATTGTTCATTGGGAAGAAAAAAATCCCTTTTTTTCCTGAGTGTTTGCCAGGTTAAACTAGAGGTTGCAAATATTGAGGGGTTCCTTTGGAGGTGAAAGCCCTCCTCGCCCTCATGCTAACTGCACGCGCAGAACACAAAGCCTTCTGTCGCGAGCGTCCCGCGTGCGTGCTGTGCAGAGGACAGCCCAGGGCTATGCATGTCTCTCAAAGGCGCGAGGGAAACACAGAGCGAATGAAGTCAAACTGGGGAAGAGACCGAGGATCTGGTTCCACAGTCTAAGCAGCACGGTCAGGCCGGTCCCTCCTTCTGCACTCCCCCAGGTCCAGCCCCCCCACAGGCCCCTTCCCCTTCCAGCCTCCTGCCACCCACTCTCTTCCCCTCCTTTTGGCCATTCCCTCCCTAGCCCACGCTCAGTAAATAACATCTCCACCAGCTTCGGTGCCGTTGTCGCAGTTCGCAGGCAGCCGCGTTGGGTGCTCTCACAACTGCTCTTGCTAGAGCTGAGGTGCATCCCCACCTGCAGCGAGGGCAGCGCCGCAGCGCGTGGTCGCAGCAGGAGCCTCCGCTCGTTTAAAGCCAGCCAGGGCGCCTCCGCAGCGCAGGGCAGCCAGCGCTGTACACACATTCCCAGCCTAACTAAGCCTGTACCTCTCCAGTGTTTTCTTAACTCTCAAATTACATCTGAAAGGAGAAGCGCCATCACCCTGGAGTCTCTCCCTCCCTCTCTCTGCCCCTTTGCTCCATTTCCACCACTGCCTCAGTCTGGCTGGGGCCTCTTTCAGACCAAGGTGACACGGGTGGAGTGCTGCTCATCTGGTAACGACTAAACCACGCTTGACCAATTTCGCTCCGAAGACCTCTCTTACTGTCAGATTTTATAACCCGATTACTACAGACTTGGGTTAGATTCAGACAGATTGCCTACCAGCGAAAGGCTCAATATCCCATTATCAGATTTGTGAGCCCGCCATTCCTCTTCGTTTACTATGTAATGGAAAGTGTCAGTAACGTCCTATGGACTTAGGCTTTAAAATGAGTCTTAACTATGCAAGTCGTATATATATATCAGGTGAAAATACTCCACAGAATCATATGGAGGACAACAATTTTAAAACATTTTTTATTTAAATATTAAATAAAACACATCGACTAATCATTTTGGTGTACACGCCTCATTTTAACATAAGAAATAAAATGATTGTTCAGTCATGATAAAAAATAAACTATACATCTCAATTAAACCAATCACGTAGTGTCTTTAAATACCCTATTGCATTGCAGTCTGCAGAACAGCACTGTCAGGATATCTACAAAAAAACCCAAACTTTTAAAATGACCTCTTTCTGCTCCAGCAATAATTCCAAAGAGGTTCTACAGCAATTGGAAAAAAAAAACAAACCCACTATGAAAGTAAAGTGCTTGTCATTGCTCAGGACAGGAAACAAAAGAATCTGTGGCCTTTTGATCCATGGCATTAAACAAAACAAATATTGAAGAGGAAATTCTGCGTTTTCAGTATGTGTGCTACTCCTTACAAAACCGAAGGCGAAGTTGCTGCTTTGTGATGAGCTGGCTTCTTCTGGCCCTCCTCTCCGGTCATCTCCACGCAATCTGTTTTTTGGGTTGGTTTTTTTTGGTTTTGTTTTTTGTTTTTTGTTTTTTTTAAACCACTACAAATGAGCATGAGACTTTGGTGTTTTCCCTGCTGCAAGGCACCACTCATTAACAGAAATTCAACTCAAGCAATTTTCTCTCACTTTGAAGCTTCCAGACCACGTAGCAGCAGTGGCAAGCTGGAGATGCACCAACATAGACACACAGATACAACACACAGATAAAGAGGTCGTTTATGGAGAGCCACAGACAGAGCGAGCCACACGACATCTTCAACTCTTCCTACTCCCACCAATTAACCTGGTCGATCTTTGGCTTTTTTCTTTTTTTAAAAAAACAAAACAAACAAAAAAACAGGTATCTGTATTATTTGCAAATGCGTAATACTGCAGGTTGCATGAAGCCAAGGTAACTTGAAGGCACCCTGTGTCACTCCAGGGAGATGGGTCCTTTAAGCATTTAGACAGAATGCAGCTATTTTCTGACATTCGGATGGCAGCTTCCAGCCAAGCTGGCTCACTGTTTTCTCACCTGCTTCCAAAGTTTGCGCGCCCTACCCTACTCATTCCTGTGGGAACAGAGTCTGTTCTCCCCTTTATACCTAAGCATAACTTCTGCTGATACCAAAAGAAGTCATGCTCTGCCTTGGGAGGGGAGTGGGGTTTATACCAGAAACACAATATAAGCATATTACAAAATATAAAAAATAACTAGTGTTATATAGTTTTCTGCTTCCTATTTATATACATATACAGCATTAAAAACCATACGAAAAAACACCTATCTAATCCAAAACCTCATTTTGCTAATATGCCAAAACCAAACCAACCAAAAACAAACACCCAAAGGTTGTGCTGTTTTACTCACTTTTAATACAGTTTTGTTCAGAAATAGCTGTACTCCGTTAGAGTAGAATTCTGTTCTAGCCTATTCCTTTTGTCTTTGTCAGTATATAATTATAACCTCAATATTGCACATTTCCCCAAGAGTCAGTTCTGTTTGGACCCTGATAATGAAATGCATAAAAACATAATTAGCAGCGGAAATAACAACGTGCAGCACTAAGAAATACCCCTCAGGCAACTTTGTAGGCAACCTCCAGGAGGGCTTTTCAAAAAGAAAACCCTTCCCATCGCCCCACCGGTACTAATGCTTCCCTCCTCAGTGCCTCTGCAAGAATATGAAAAACCTTAGCATTTATAAAAAGATTCCTAAAGATTATTCAGACCGACAAAATATATGCATGTGTGCACATATGTATATACACACACACACCACCCCCAAACAAACATCCCTGCAGAAGACCAGACATTATGCAATTTGGATCCTGACACAAGGGATACATTTTCAATAGATTACTTGCTTCTGTACTAATTAGAAGGGGGTTTTTTTAAGCTTTTCCAGCTGATGTATCAAGCAAGAAGTTCACAGTTTTCATTTTAAGTATACATATCTGGGAGGTGTGGAATGGGGATGTTGGTTCCTTTAAATAAAACGAGTGTTAACAGGAGAAAAGAAAGCCAACAACAAATGGCAATGCTTCCATTTTTGTCTTCTATGAATGCATAATGCTGCATGCCACTGGTTTTCTGTTTATTTTCTTTAAAAGAGGTAATCATCTTCACAAACCCATAAATGAATATTGTGATAAAGGGAGGCTCTGGTCCCTTCTTTGAAAAGCCTCTCCCTGCTGTGTCACCACTACTGACAGCTGCTAATCTTGCATAACAGCAGAGCTGTATTGGTCTGACTTGAGTACAGTACCGAAGAGTTCTTCCCCAGCCACATCCCTCCCTGTCCCCACAAATGCCCCACCCATCTTCCCCATCATTATTTTTTCTTTAAAAAATTCAGTTTCTATTCATATTTGTTCAGTGCAAGAATAGTAGAAGCAAAAAGACATACATATTGCTTGTTTCAGTTCTATAAAGTTGCTAGCTTTCTGAGCCAGACAGCCTCTTCACATACTTCAAAATTTATTGCTTCTGAGAGTCACTCGTCCACACGACACCAGCCAGCCATGGACCCACACACGCCATGGAACAGTGCTGAAAGTTCTTCGCAACAAGAGCAGCGTGAGCTATAGCAGCCGGGGCTCTCATTTGACTAGGACAAACTTCCCTAGCTGGTTGGAAGTCAGGTCCTCCATCTCACAGTCCCCGTGCTGCAGAGTGACAGCGTTATAGCTTGGAGACTGTGCAGAGAAACTCTGTTGCTGAGAGAAGGTGGTGCCGACGGGAGAGACGTTGCTGCTGATGTACAGGTGCGTGTCTAGAAGGTGAGCTGCTGAGGACACCGGTGACACGCTGACACCAAAGAAATGAGGTTGGAGCAGTTGGCTGTTGCCAGCAAAGGCCAGCTCAAACGAGTTCTCTCTTTGTATCTCTGACAACAGAAGAGAATTGGTTGCTTTGCAGGTACCTACGCTCTCAGAGGAGGGGACGCCATTTGTTGCAGATGTCTGAGAAGTCTGGGGACAGGCTGTTTGGAGTAGCTGGTGATGCTGTAGCTGGAGCATTCTGAACAAAATCCAAGGATGGAAGAGGTTAACTTTCATTCCTCCTTTCTTGCCCCCACCCCCGACCACAATTTCCCCTTTGTTTCCTTCTCTCTATCAAACCCCTCCCTACCCAGCCAGTACAATTAGAGCAAGCTGACCACGCCAGGTCAACGTGTTTTCACTCGGCTTTTCCCCATGTTGGAGAGGGCGACTATCACTAGAAAGTTATCTAGTCACCATTTGGCCTGCTAATAATAGATGTTCTAGAGACAACGTGTGCAGATAAACCGGAAACTCAATTTTCCATCTTGCTTCTATGGGAATGAAGAGGTGCCATCACACATGACATTTGAGGCCACTGGAACTGTGCCTCCTTTGTGGGCTGTAACTTTTCCAAATTACGAGGTCTCACTTCCTTGCCATGGGAAAATTACAGGAGGAGGCAGAAGAGGAAAGAAATCATTCCCAAAACTAACAAAGAAAAACACAGCTTGCAATGGGGAGAAGTAATGCTTTCCCCCACAGCACCAAACTGCTTCTCAATTCAGCAACCTCCAAATATTTGGACGTCGAGATTTTTAAGTGGAACTGCACATCCTGTGTTACGTATGCCAGTGCAGGAAGCCACAAAGGAAGCCAAGCAGTTTATCTGCTGCCACACAGCAAAGATGGAGGATAGGAATCCCCAGTGACTAAACTCCCCAACCTCTTTTGCTGTGTTTACTCCTCCTCGCTTGCCCCTAACCAAAGTAACCCCAATGAAAACAGCAAAACTCCTCCCGGCCACCTTCTCACCTCTGCTGCTGTAGCACCTCCTCCAGGAGGCTTCTTCCCTCTCTGCCGCTCCCGCTGCTGCTGTACATGCAGGTGTTCGGCTGAGTGTGTTGGAAAGGGCTCATGGCACTCCTTGCTGCCCGAGATGAGGAGGACTGACACACCTGCCGAGCAAAGCCTTTGATTTTATTCAAGCCGAGAAACCCCTTGGCTCGAGCGTTCTTCCGCAGCTGCTGCCTAAAAGCCTTCAAGCCTGTGGGACATGAGGAAAAGAAATGCACTTTAATCCTCCTTAGCATTTGCCTAGGAGTCTACTTTACAGATCAGCCTTTCTGGGCAGCTGCCTTCATTTGCGTGAGAATTGTACTAGAAGAGACCGTGACTCTTCAGTTCACGTTCAGCCCTCTGCCTGATGGTCTGAGCAAAATTTACATAACGGAACAGGGTTTGGGACAGCTGCACCCTTGTGTAGATGGACACATGCACAGCAAAGGAGAAACCTGACAGAAATCATGATGTTGTGCACTCCGTATTTTAGGAGGAAGGCGGAGCCTGCCATCCCACTCACGGCAGCAGAAACATGTTCACAGGCACGCTGAATCAGTATCTGAGAACCTCTCATCTGGGCACCTTCCTCAGGGCATCCGACCCTCCCTCAGGGACCATGAATATGACAGGCAGAATATCCAGATGGCTGGCCTCAGTGTAACACTAACACGGGCAAGCAAGTATCCCTGCACGCTACTCTTTTCTAGTGGCAGTTGGAAGGGTGCAATTCCCCAGCAATAAAGCAAGGAAGACATTACCTTGAGTTAATGAGGTATCAGATGCTCGCCTTCCTTCTTGGAAGCTGACAGGCAGGAGAGAAGCACCTCCCATGCAGCCCTGGGCTTGTAACACTGGAGCGTCAGACTGGGAAGCTAGGAAGGGCGACGTCATCCTAGCTGTGGCTGGGCTCCCCGTCATTACTTGACCTGCCAAACAGCTGCTCAGGGCCACTGAGCTGTCATTTGAAGATGAAGTAAGGCAGCTGTCTGAACTAGTTCCCTCTGTGGGGCTTGCAGAAGAGGAAATGACTATACCTACGGAGGGGAAGGAAGGAGAGAGAAAGAGCATTCCCAAGATGAGTACAGGAAGGAACAAACATGACATCAGAGCCTTCTGCCCACCTACACCGGCACTAATAAGCAGCTGCGAGCCGCAGAGGTGTCCAGCAACTCGTGTTGTCGCAGGGCTTGACTCCAGCAAGGGGTCATCAATGAATAACCTAAGTTTGGGCTCCTGTCCAGCTGGCAGGGCTCTGCCAGCAACTCCAGCACCACCAGGGTATGCTGGATCAGGCCTACAGCGTTTCTTTAGCATAACAGCCCTGACACGGGATTATTGTTTTGTGAACAGTTTTGCTTGTTTGTTTAGTTCATAGGGTCTGGATGTGTACTAAATACAGTTAGTGATGACCTTTTTTTTTTTAAAATTCAGGCACCCCCACCTCCCCCGGTACAACAGCAGAGGCAAGCAGAGAAGGGTTATACCCTGCTTGTGAGAATGCTCCCTTCTAAAGTGATCTAGATGAAACACAACAGTGCAACGTCTCTTCCTTAAGGGCCATGCTTATTTATGGGAAGACAGAACCGTGGAGGGCAGAGTACAGACCTCTTTTCTGGGCTTTCCTATCCCAGTCAAGGTAAAATCAGCACATACTCCCCAGGCATTTGTCCGCTATGGCACTCCTTCTCTGTCCTTTTCCTCTAACTACGGATACCCTTCCTCTCTCCCAGACTTACTTACATGGAGGGGCATGCTGATAGAAATGAGTGGTCACTTCGGCCAGCGTGTGCCTCCTGCTGGTGTTGCTAGGGATGCGGATGGGGTGGTCATATGCCTTAATTTCATCTTCCAGCTCCTTCTCTTGCCTTACTTCTTCACTAATGGTGGTCTCCAGCAGGCTGTTGGGGGAGATGGAGCGGTTCCGGAAGAGCCCGTTGAAGTTGGGATCCACAGGAAAGAACACAGGCTGCAAAACATGTCAGATCACAGACTGAAGGATGTTTCACTTATTTCTGCACTACCTTTTAATACCCTCCACGGCTCTGTGGCATGTCTTCAGTAGGCGTACTCTTTGAGAGGCTACTACGACACCATGCCCAAATGCCAAAGAAAAGATGGGAGGGAGAGAACAAGAGAGTTACAACCCCTGTTGTTTTGGATTGGCAGAACAATGAAAAAAAAAAACAAGAAAAGTAACACACAGTTTAGCTGAGAACACCAACCTGTAATGGATTGCTCATGTCACAGTCCATTTCTGCCTGCAAGGATGGCTGAATCAGGCTCTGAGGTTGCTGGTAAAGCAGAGATGATCGCAGAGTTTCACCGGTGAGACTGTCCTGAGGCATCTGGAGAGAGAGAGCGATGCACAGAAGCCTTCACATACACCGCAGTTCCACATGACTTTTCAGATACTGGAGGCTCAAGGGATTTCAGAGCCACCTTCCGTGCAAGCTTTCTCCACGTACTTTCTATGAAAATTAACAAAGCTATTCTTTCAATGCCAAAACAAACACAAAACTCCTTCTCCTAAGTTAAGCAATTTAACTGCAAGTACAATTTGAAAAAGCACCCAGAGCACACTTTAAAGGGGGTGGGGGTGAGGAAAAGAAAAAGAATGTCAGAAAAACATACAAACTGACTCATGGAGTACTTCTAAGGATCCTACGGGATATATAACAAAGAAGTGTAACTGATCCATGCCTAAGAGGCCAAATTTCCATGAGAAGTCTAATCTTCTGGCTCATTATTGACCTGCACCGGAGACAGCCTATTCTTTGGACCATGACCCACAGGCACTTCTTAGGAAATAGGCCATTAGTATTCAATCAGCCTCCTGCTGAAGTTCCCTCTGTCCTATCAGAGGGAACCAGTATCAGAATTGGTTTTCAGAAGCCTGAGAGCTACCATCTTGTATTTTCCCGTAGCAAGGGGCAGGAAGAAGAGAGCCAACAGACGTGGCTTCCCAGGTAAGTAGTGCCCTTCCTTACCTCGACATTGCTGATCTCGGAGCTCCTCGGCCTTTGCTGACGGCCAGTTGCTGGACGACTCGATAGCTGGCTGCTTCGATACTCCTTGAGGCGCTCCAAGAGCAGGTAATAAATTGCAGCAAAATGGTTGTAGCTGCTGTTTTGCAGAGACTAGAAGACATTGAAAGGACCCTTGAGTTACAGGTAACTCAGGATATAAGCAGACAAAACTCATCACTGAGGCCTCATAATAGTGCAGTCAAAAAAACAAGTAAAAATCCAGAAGGGCAGTGAAGATTACTACACTGCGACGCTGGATCAAGGCTAGTCACAATGACATGTATGTGTCTGCACCATTGGCATTCTAGTAGTCACTGAAGATGCATCTAAGGGGCAAGCACTTCTCACCTCAACAGTTCTCTGCCTGTCGATGCCAAGTGTTTGCATGATCCCAAGGACCTGTTCATTGTAGTCACCCAGGTTGGAGTTGTAGTTTTGCATGGAGAAGGACAAAGACTGCTGCTGTTGAAGAGATGGGTCAGCTTGCATCCACTTGTGCTGCTTTATTTGGGAAATGGTTATTCGCTTGGTTGGGTCCACAACCAACATCCGTCGGATTAGTGTTTCACAGTCTGGACAGCAAAGATAAACTCATGAGCAAGGGGTAAAAATAACAGCCCAGCCCCAGGTCACTGCTAAGAAACCTTCCCAGCAACAGCGTAAGATGTCTGTGAAAATGGGAATTAAAGGTTTCTGAGCAGCTGATGCCTGGTCTGACTACCAGATATTCAAACCAGCACAAAAGAGGTCCACATACATTTCACAAAAGCAACACGTCACTACAGGAAATGAAGCTGTACTGGATACCAACAGGTTTCAGGTGGCCTCACACCTTGTAGGAGAGCTAGTTTTGAGGGGATGCAGGTTTAATGATGTTACATTCACTTAAAACAGGTCAGAATTTAGTACAGAACCCCATCACACACAGCTTCCTGGTCCATGTATACTGCTTATTTGTTTATAATCAGGGAATCAAAGCCTTTCGCAACTATAACTGAGAAAGGTCAGACTTCAAAAGATACTCTTCACTTGAAGAGAGAGGCACATTCACTTGTTTTCGAATCCAAACCAGAAAGAGGTGATAACACTCTTCAGTTCCTTTTTCTCATCAGACTGTTCAAGTATGATCATTCAAGAAACAGTGCTAAGCCCCACTATTTCTGCTCTCCTTGACAGCATAGCCACACTGAAATATACCCCATCTGCATAGTTAAAATATCTTAGAAGAACTCCACCCATCTCAGCATTGCAGGCTAGTCTCATTAAAATCCTGTTTTCTCTCTTTTGTGACTGATTATTTCTCCAGCTGGGGTGTCAAATATTTTTGTAATCCATAGAGATACTCCAAGAAAGGAAACAACAGCTTTTAGATGCACCATAAAGCAGACCCCAGAAAAGAAAACGTGTGCAACCAGCCTCTGAACTTATTATAAGCACTGCCCTACAGAAATTACTGGATACGTAAAGACAAAGTGATTGCCAGCTGCAAACCATTCCCATCTGTCATTGCCTCAAGAAGGAACAGGACAGATATTCCTTTCTCTGTAGCCCCTTTTCTAACATTAAGGATCTGAAAAAAGCACCTTCGGACATGAAGTAAGGGATGCGGAACCGCCCCTCCAGCACTCTTTGCCTCAGAGTTGGTAAATTGGGTCCATCAAAAGGCAGAGAACCACAGACAAGGACATACAGCACCACCCCAAGGCTCTGTCAATAGAAAACAGCACAGCATGTAAGTAACCTCAGTAGAAGCAATGATTTTGAAAGCCCACAGACCCTCGTGAAGTGTGAAATGCAATTTCTAAGGAATATCAAGCTCACCCATATATCAAGGTGAGGTCCTTCATATTCTTTGCCTTCAAAAACTTCTGGAGCTGCATAGGGTGGGCTTCCACACCAAGTAGAGAGGGGCTCTCCCGACTTGTAGAAGTTTCCAAAGCCGAAGTCTGGAATGAAGGTAAAAGTCTAGGGTAAGACATCACTCAACCACATACTGATATTTCAGAAGTAGCAGAAAATGGAGAGAAGGGAGCAGATGTATTGCTTTGTTCTCTGCTTATTCATTTAAGCGATTCTCTTTTGTCCAGAGGATATGTTCAGAGAAATATCAGTAACTTTGTTTTATTTGCAGTTACCATAAATACATTTATAGGATGATCCTAGGGAGATTGAATTTGACGACATGCCTAATGTTGTTTATAGAGTAACCGCATATTTCTATTACCTGCTAACTTGATATTCATGTTAGCATCTAGCAGAAGGTTCTCTGTTTTGAGATCCCTGTGCACTATGTGGTGGCTGTGACAATATTCCACCGCTGAAAGAATCTGCCAGAACTTCTTCCGTGCTTCACTTTCACTTAAGTGCCCATTGGAGGTCAGATGATCTGCAGGACAAAATAAAAGAGGCAGAGGATTTAGAAACACCTAGACGAAATTTTTCATAATCCTGCAGGTGCTGCACTCGCTGTTCGACAGCTGACAACGCTAACCCTGGGTTTTTAATCAGAATATATATATTACTCAGGAATCGCAACAATAAAGCCATTGTTTCTAAATCTAAAAAACTGTTAGCTCCGGCAGTGAGGACTTACCAAACATTTCTCCATTCTTTGCAAACTCGGTAACAATGTAAAGCATATCCTTTGTCTCCATAACCTGTGAAGACACAAGAGAGGACATGCTTAAAAAAAATGCAGACCTCTGTAGTTTCACTCATTTTTCTAAGTGTATTCTCAAACATATCAGTTCAATTATGTATTTGCTGCAGCTGCTGGCAGTAAAGGCATCTAATTTTGCACCACGATGCTCTTTCCAAGCAAACTGGTAATGAAAAAGATAACAAATCAATGCTTGTGTGCCTACAATATACAATGGCTTCTCATGCCACTGTTCTTCTCACCATTACCATGCCACCTAATCTCCATAAGATAACTGATGAACATTTCAGTAATTTCATACACTATCCTGAATTCCTTTTTTGTTAAAATATGCATATATAGTTTTACAATTCATTTTATATATTTCGAACATGCAAAGACATGTCGCCTTTGTTTCAGGGCTAGCAGGTACTCAGATCAGATATTTGCAACTTGGACAAAGCAAGAAGTAGTATCAAATACCCCACTCCCATTTGGTGTTGGCCGGGGATACGGCAAGCCTCCCACGCCAAGTGACAATAGGTTG
The DNA here is from genome assembly GCF_964195595.1 of Calonectris borealis. NCBI lineage: Eukaryota > Metazoa > Chordata > Aves > Procellariiformes > Procellariidae > Calonectris > Calonectris borealis. The sequence goes on from NC_134312.1 coordinate 122,281,598, forward strand.
CTGTTTGTGTAACGGCAGCACTTGATGCACATCAACAACTGTCAATATATCACCAGGCGTTCACCTATCAATCTAGTATCAATTTCCTTTGATAATTGTTAACTTTTTCCTTTGGAGGAAAAAAAAAAAAAGAAGAACTAAAAACCAAACAATGAATGAGAAATGTTGAGCATTTCCAAATTCATCTTCAGTTACTATGGCACATCTTTCAAATGTTGCATTTCAAATTTTAAAATACAGCATTTCCCTGGAAGTGGACTCTCAAGGAGCAGATATTTTGTTTTGGAAGCAGAAGGCTCAGAACAGGTTAACAATCAAAAAAGCGTCAACGCTACTTCAAAGGCTGCAATTTCCAGGATCCTAACATGTAACCTTTCTGGAAGACTCTTGTCCTCCCCTCACTACAAGTACACACAGACACAAAATGAAAATAAACAAACAGGGAGCAAAGGAAGAGAGGTTCCCAGTTTAAAAAACTGAAGGAAAGTGTTCTGGGAAAGTTGCCAGCTGGATGAAATTAAGACGCCGTGCTGAAACTAAAACAATGATGAAATAATACAAGAACACACACCCTACATTGGTATGTCATCTAATTCCATCCCTGCTTCTCAGTCTCCACCAAACAGGTAAAGCATCAGTTACAACAACAAAGAAAAGAAAACTTCACTGAAAAGAAATTATGGTCCACTACCAACGTCATTTGCTCCATCAAGTGAAGTGGTTCAACTAGATGGAATTTAACCTGCTTTTCTAAAAGCTTCGAAATAGTATTTTCACCCACATCATTCCACTGAAATGAAATCAACCAAACTGTTAGAATGTTTCTGTATATCCTATACTGCCCTATGGGCAACAATGACGTCAGATGTTAACAGAGAATAATTTTTGTTATGATGGTTAATACTATAAATATCAAGCACTTCATGTGTGTCAAGGTCTTTAAAAATAATGTTTTGCCTAAGCACCTGCCTTACTGGCTCTTCAGCCTTACACATTAATTAAACTTTTTTTTTTTCCTTTTTTTTTTTAAGCTAACAAACCCAACGGTAAGATTGCAGCCGATAATAGTGTTTTCTACTGCACACGGACTTCCAGACCTGCTGCTCCATCCATCTATTCCTCTCTCACCCCCTGCCCTTCTAGACAGGTCCAGACAGACTGTGATACCTCATCTTCTTCTTAAATCCACATGGCACTATTTAAGATGATTAAGAGGAACTTATACCAAATGCTAATTAGATCAAATATTTAGAATTTGGAAAGCAGTCCTTGCTCACTAATCCTGTTTTCTGCACAACACATTAATTTGTTCTTACTGTTAAAAGTACCCATCAGTGCAGAAACTGAACAAATCTAAACCAAAATTCATGTTGTGAAACTCTACAAGGGGAAAGATATTTAAAATTCACTTTCAAAACTACACAAACTGGAACAGAATAACCAAACGGGTCATTTTCTGACATATTCTAAGATACCAACATTTACAGGCTTTTTCTTTTCTTAGATTAGAATTCTAATTCTTAGATTGGTTTGGTTTTTTTGTTGTTGATTGTAAATCCCTTCCACTTATGGCAAACTCAATTTTTGTGCTTTCTTCTCTGCTATCCTACAGGAGTTTAAGTCTTCCCCTTATCAAAAGCACGTAAGAAGTTCCAGTCCTCTAAACTGGAAAAGCAGAGGAGTTAGGAAAGGCAAGTTAATCATAGAAGTTCAGATAATCAGTTCCTTGATCTGAAACAAACTTCAGCTTGGTTTTAACTGTAAATTTTACAGTGCGTTTTGTCAAAAAGCTGTCTAACGTATCAGAACCTTGTTCAAAGAATGATGAATGACTTTTAAAAAATCCAGTTTATTTTAAGTGTTTTTCAAAAAGTATTTCAATATGCATTCTCTCTGCAAATATTTGATGTAAAATCATGTGCAAGAGAAGAGCACAAGCATATCTCATCTGCATGCTGCACTTCAAAGCTGACCTCTTACCTGATATAGTTTGATAATATGGGGATGATTCAAAAGCTTCATTATCTGAACTTCTCTATAAATCTTCTCCAGATTGCTTGGGTCTAACCTTGTTTTGTCTATTATTTTTATTGCAACCTGCAGATTTAAAAGATAATAAAATAAAATAAACCCAGACATTAAAAAATAGGTACTCTTACTGTTAAGATCTCTTAAAAGAAAAAAAAAAAAAAGCCACCCCCCCCCATGTGCACACACACACACTCACAAAATCCAAGTAAAGTAGCTTTTAAAGTACAGACTTGACAAAGCTGATTCTGTTTTTCTGAACTGCATAGAATTCATGGCACAGAACGTTTTCATTTTTCTTTTCTACGTCAAAGGATTACACATAAGGTAGTGAACAGAACTGCAGAAATTAGCACTGGACAGGATTCAGTAAATCTTTTAATCCATCCCATGCCAGTGAAAAACAGATTCCTGTAACAGACTATTTTCTAGAGTAGTGACCGATATGATTTTGACATGCACTACAAATGGAAATACCCTTGCATGCCCTCTAATAAATTATTTCTGCAAATAACACTGCAAGTTCTTTGTTCTTGAAACCTACACATTGAATGAAAAAATTAAACCCGTCTAAAGTCTTCAAAAGATCCTTAATTTCTTGGACTCTCTAGCAAACTAAGAGAGAGTAATTCAATGAAGCTACCGTAACACTCAGAAACGTAATTTATTACATATTCTTGCTCTGTTTTAATTTTGAACTCTGTTGAACACACCGGGCGAACTCGAAGCTCCTACGAACAGCCACACCAACTGCTGGTGTACACTCAAGAAGGCAGGCGAAGCCCGCCAGCCGGCTGGACTTCGCAAAGCTCGCTGCCGCTCTCTCCATCTCCACCGCCGGTTTACCTCACGATGCTCGCGGAGGCAGCCCACCGCTGCCAGCCCGGCAAGAAACAGGCTCTCCACCCCCCGTGCCCCCGCCAGCCCCAGCCTCCGCACCCACCTGCGTTTTGGTCACTCTGTGCCTCGCCAGTTTGACCACCGCGAAGTTGCCTTTTCCCAAGGTCCTCTCGATGTCGTAGAAGCCGACTCGCAGAGGCCGCTGCTGGGCTTGTCCGGCAGCGGGCACGGAGGCGTACTCTGACATGATCACCATGATTTAGGCGGGTGGCGGGCAGCGCACGCCGCGCCTAGGAGGGGAGCATCCGCGCTGCCCCGGGGACGCGGGCGCTCGCACCTGCACGGAGACGGCACAGCACACTCCGTCAGCCCCGCCCGCCGCCGGACCCTTCGCACAACTCGGCGGGCTCTTCCCCCTTCCCAGAGCGGAGCCGCGGCCGCCCCGTCCGAGCCCGCGGCAGCGCCGGCCCCACTCACCCCAACCGCCGGGCGCGGCCGTTGCCCGACCGTCGGAGCGGCCGTTGAGCCGTCGTTCCTGGCGGGCGGGCGCTCTCCGCGGCTGCTGGCGCCGGGCTGTGCCGCCGCCGCCGCGGTGGGGTGTGTGCGCGCGAGGGTGTGCGTGAGTGTGTGTGTGCGCGCGCGCGCGCGTGTGTATGTGTGTGCGTGCGCCGGGGGGCAGGCGGGAGCACGCGGGATGTCCCGGCCCCCCCCGCCCCGCTCCGCCGGCCCCCCTCCAGCACACCCCGCCCTCCCTCCCGCCTCTTCCCCCCGCCCACCGCCGAAAGCCGAGACGGGCCCATTGACGTCACTTTGACGCCAGAGAGACGCGCGCCCAGGCGCGAGGCTGAAGGAGAGCGAGACACCGGGCCGTTGCCAAGGAACGGGCGGCGCTGACGCGCGCGCTGATGGAGCCGTCGCCCGGGAGACGGAGGGGCGGTGACGTCAGGGCAGAGGGAGGGAGGGGGCAGCTGGGTCTCCTGCCGCCCCCCTCCCGAAGGTGGGGGGGAGGGGGCGCTGTGTTGTCACGTGACGCGTCCCTTCTCCCGGCGGGGTCGCCCCCTGCCGGCGCGCCCGCCGCCCGCGTCAACGGCTGGCGCGCGGGGCGCCGGCAGCCGTTAACCGTCTCGTAGCCGCTGCGTCGCGGCAGGGGGCAGGGGGCGGGGGGCGGCCGCGCCGCGCGGGTCTCTCCTCAGCGCCCGGAGCACCCGAGGCCACCGGCAGCAAGAAGCCCGCCACGGGCAGGGTTTGCCCACAGCCGTGGTACCCTGCCGAGGACTCGGCGGAGATACAGAGACTGCGAACGCCGCGCTAACTCCGCACGAGGGGGACCAGCGCCCCGGCAGCCCCGGTGACCCCCCGGGCCCTGCCGGCTGGGGTGCCAGGCCCCCGCTAGCCCCATCCCAGCCGCCGAGACAGCCCCCGCCCTCTGTCAGAGCCCGCCGGGGTGTGGGGCCACCGACAGGGACTGTCCCGCTGGCAGCAGGGAAAGTGTGGCTGCAGCCGTGCGGGGGACATTTTTTCCTAATCCCCAAGCACAAGCAGGGCTGTGGCCGCCCACCCTTTGTACCAACGCCCGCGGCGGGATACTGACCCGCCTTCCCCCGCGCAGGGCCGGTTTCCGTTCCTGATTGTTTCCAGGGCGTGATGGAGGGGAGCTGCCGGGGACTGCTGCCGACCATCCCCTCCGGCACCCAAGACAGGGGCCGACCCGGCCTGGGGACAGCAACCCTCTGGGTCCACCAGCTGGGCACAGACAGGAAGGGAAGTAATAATAAAGAGCCTATATATATATGCAGTCCTGTGATACTTTGGCAACTTACTCATATGTTCTGAATACACCTGTAGCAATTATCTCTGGTCAGTCTGGAAGCGAGGCTTGGGAAGTTACCCTTTTGCACACTGAGGCTGAAGAGGGCTGTTTGGGGTTGAACCTCAGCACCCTAGAAGTGCCTAAGAGGTTCCTCTCAAGGTCAAATGTGAAGCGGCAGATGCACTGGGTTCAAGCATGTAGGTCTTCACCCTTCACACAGTAAGTGACCAGAATGTTTGTGCATTTGGTCTCAAATTCCAGTTTAGCCTTGAAAATAAGCCTGCCACGTCTGTTATTCAACTTTATCTTCTCTGTTAGAGTCAGCCTAGGCTTTTTTCAGGCAAGCAATTCTCCAGTCGGCGGTTGGGCTCCTGACTGGAAGACTGGCTTAGTTTGAACCCTTAGCCTGACCATCATGGCCAATGGCACACTGGGCCGTGACCCTCATCTTCCATCCAGAGGCACCATGCAAATTGGATTTGCCAAACTGCTTGAAATAAGGCAATGCCTGGGGTGGAAAAGGTATAGCTCTGCTTCACACTGAAGATTTCAAAGCAATCAGTACGACTGTTTTCACCTGTAGTTGGTGGTCTCCTTAGAGTCCATGAATGACTTCTAAAAGGCTCAGGAGGGGCCCACTATGGGAGGAAAGCAAGCTTTTTGTCAGTTTTTGTAAATTTACTCTAAAGATGGGATGAGAAAAATGTGGTGCTCTATATAAATCAAATTACATGATATATGAGCTTGAGAGAGATCCATTGGGACATTCTACTGAAGCAAACAGGACTTCCCCTGCGTCTCTTATCTAATGAACTATACTGCTTGTGTTACCTGCCGTAACGCTGCAGGCTCTTTCTCCTAGAAACATGGAGAAATAACACCTGAAATTAACCCCCAAACTTTTTATCTCGACCATTGCACAAAACTCATGCTGTCCCTAAGCTTATTTACTGCGAGCAGGCAGACTGGCAGCCCGCAGGGCTTGAATGGCGCTGGGAGAGGGCAGTGGCTTGCGGAGCTGGTGGTCAGGAGCCGAAGGACAGGAGCTGCTTACATGGAGGCAGTGGTGTGACCCAGGTCATGGGACTGCTATGCTATTTGGTGTAAGGGGGGTAATAGCACGCAGCCAGCCCGGGCTATTGTAACATTCAATTAGTGCTTACACAGTGCCTTGAATAACTCACATGAAAAGCTGACTTGTTATTATTATCGTTATTATTAAGCTAACAGTATATTCTCTGTGGAGCTCATGAAAAGGAGGTGACGCACAAACAGCACATACAGTAGCAACTGCATGTGAACAGTGCCCCAGGAGTTATAAAGAAAAAAATTACCTTAATAATGGTTCCTCTGCTGTGGTGGGATTTTCCTCCCTTTAATTATAGTTGCTGTTTTCATTTGAAATTGATTAAGTGTTTTAGGATGGCAAACAGAACTGGTCTTTTTAGAAAGAACGCTCAAGACAGCCAGCCCCAGCTAGGAGCATAACATTTTTATTTCTTTTTAAAGGACTCGGAATTTCTTTCTTCCCAAATGGGAAGAAGAGGACTGGATTTGGTGCTCTCCCTAAGATCTCATGATTTTTTCCATCCTAAGGAGAGGCGGACACCTGTGCCATGGGGCTGCCTGGAGAGCGTAAGACCTCCCCAGAAGGCTACACTGAGGAGAATCCACCATCCTGATTTTAATTACCTGCATTGGATGGAAGAGGCAAAAAGAACTGGCAAGTGTAACTACCTGTGGAAGGTTCTTACACAGACCTGCAATCTCTAGTCCAGAGGGTGGGATACCTAGAGCTGCTGCAGTGGAGGAGGGAGCACATAATTTTTAAGAGTTACAACACTATTGTATGATTTATTGAGAGTTAAATTAAAGATCTCCTTCATCTATCACTCTCAGCAACCCTTCGGTATTTCTCTTCCATTTTCATACATATGGGTCACAACAGCTTCCAGCAGTGCTGCTCAGAAGTAGCCATTGCACAATTTTGGTAGTGTCATAATTACATCGTTTTTCTACCACTTTCACTATGAATTGATACTGTCAAGGCATTACGAACCTCTTACGCAATCCCGTTTTATCATCATAGAGGTGCTTCTGTTGGGGAGGTTGCTGCTTTTGTAATTTCTGCTTTAACACTTTTGCTGCCCTCTGGTGTTTTGGATATCCTGAACGAGGAATCACCTCGGAGAAGCATCCATGGTCAGGAGAGGCATAATTACGGAGCTGGCTTGTACATAATGAGGGTAGAAAAGTGAGGAAAGTGGAGAGGTACTTTCCAAAGCATCTCCACGAGGATGATCCTTTGATTTCTCTAGGAAGCGGGGGAAACTAGGAGGACAAAACTGCTAAGATTTTCCATTGCAGTAGTCCTCCCTAAGGGTGGCATGGACTACGGATGGGAATATGCATGTAGACGGCTGCCGCCTTCCAGAACTCATCTTGCAGATATTTCCAGCAATTCAATCTTTAGTCATTTCACTCAGCATTTTCTATCAGTTTCAAAACAAACTTAACAACAATAGCAACTTTCTTCACTTGGCAAAAAAACCCAAAACTGAGAAACAGAAGCATTCCTTTCTACCCATTTCACCCTCCACAGCTAAACTCAGCCTGGTTTGCTATGGTAGGATTGCTCGGGCAATGCCTGCAGTATAGCTGTATTTTTCTCTCGTCTTTTTTTTTTTTTCCCCAGAAAACACCAGTGTGATTATTTTGAAAATCAGATTTGTTGGGCTATTTTCAGTGTCCCGTCATTTACACAATTTAATTGAGTAAAACCTTGCTGAAGTCAGTAGAGTTGCTCCTGGTCACACCAAGTCTGACTCTGGCCTAGAAAAAAGTAAAATGGAAGGTGTCACGTTCCAAAAAGTACAGTGACATTTAAAGTAAAGAAGATGAGATAATCAACTAAAATACTTGTAGGCTTACTTTAAAGACGTTAGCTTGAGAAAAATGGTGCATGACTATTTCCAATATGACTTCAAAGTGTCTTTGAATTTGAAAAAATCCAGGCTGCCACTGCAATTTTGGCAAAAATACTTTAAAGCGAGCAAATCCTTACTGAGGCACCAGAATGGTATCCAGAAATATATTTCAGACCACTGGAATGTCTTTGGTCATAATATTGCATCAGAGTTACATAATTATGATCACAACAATGATCTTTTGTCATTAATGTTTATGACATTTCAGATTTAATCAGGCGATGACATTTCACTGACATAATACATGGAGCATGTTTTGCAGAATAAAGGTACGTAGGGCTTCTCTTCAGCATTCATCCTTATCTAGGGCTATAAAATAGTTTTTAAAGGGTCACCACCAGGTATGTTAGGGTTCTTCACTTTCCTAAATACAATGTGCTACAAATTCTACTGTCAATATCAAGGCTCTGCCTGTTTTTGTTTGTATTAAGGGAAGTACAAACACAGAACAAACAAGGTGGTCTATGCCCTTGAGAGCGTCTTTCTTTTATTGTAATCATTTCCCTTCCGTGTTTGTCACTCTAATAGTGCTTCACTGTACTGGGACACGTGAACCTGACTGACAACTGACAACATGAAAAGATTATGTAAAAAGAGAAGTGGGCCAGATTATTTCCATTGGCCAGGATAAATAAAATGCAGAAGCTAAACAACTAACATTGAATAATGGCTTTTGAATTAGCGTTTTTTCCAATTGTTTAAGCTTAATGACCAAAAGTGGTGATATAGTAAAAGTGAATACACACCTGTAAACTAACCATGCCCACTTGAATTTAGCTGAAAGTCATTTTATAGTACGTGGGCTGATTTTCAGAGAGAGTGAGCATCCACAGTTTCTGCTGATTTTAATGGAAGCCGCAACTGCTCAACGTCTCTTAAAACATCCATCTGCAAGGTATCCTGCGATGTAAAACACGTATTCTACCAAAGGCTTTGACTAAAGAGCCTCTGGGGCTGAGTACATCTATGTTCAGCTACTGTTACTATTAGCATCAGGATTAGCCAGGTAGGCGCCTTCCGGGGACAGAAGCACATGGAGTTCAGATGCCTATAGACCAATACTTGGAAATGGCCCTTTGCCACCAAGAACGTATGTTCTTTATAGACAAAATGGACAACAGATAAGGAAAAGATGGAATTTCCCACACTTACTATACCTACTTTACTACTGGGAGGGCAAAAAGACTACAGTGTCTTGCCCATGGTGGTGATGTGGCAAGTCTGTGGGAGAGCTGTGAAACACAGGGAAGTACAAACACATTTCTGTGTCCTGAGCCCAGGCAAAGTGCTTTAACTGCAAGGCCATCCTTCACACTGCAATTAAGTGATTAATGTTAATCTTGCAGCTGGTATCAATAAAGCTACGTACATACTGGGTTTAGTACAGTTTATACAATAGGCAGCTCTTATGTGTGATTTTTCACATCAGGCGGGACTTTCTGTAACATTAATACTTGTAATTTAGCGTTAGCCCCCCAATTCCAGCTGGAGTGCGGACGGAGAGGCAGGTCAGACTCAGCTGGCTTTCTGGTACTCCCAAGGCTTTCCGACTCTGCTTTGCGACTCTGGAAACCCCTTGCAATGGTGAGGGAAGGAAATCCACTGACACAGCTGCACGAGGGCTGGTTGTGTGAATAAGCCATGCTGGGGCAGGGATGAGCTGCAGAGGCTGCCCTGCATGGGCCCTGAGCTGTCATACCGGAGTTGGGACGCTCGGTCACCCCATTGTTCCTGTCTAGTGGCTTCACAGCCCCAGGGCATGCCCAGCCTGAGGCAGGGCTATCGGTAGGAGCTCCACATTCAAGCTCTGAATAAGCCAAAACTCGAGGCCAAACTCTCTTGTGCCCCTCTTCCCTTGCTTTGCCTGGGATCTTTTGTCTTTGGGATCCCTACAAAAAGGTTGGGGCAATTCTCCCAGCCTGATGGAAGTAGTGGGAAACCAGCTCCCATTCAACAAGTTTGGGAACCCTCCTGTGGGCAGGCCAGAAGACTGAAGGCTGTTGCCCTTGGCTTTATGGCTGCTGGGTGTTCCTGCCAGTTGTTCTCCAGCCAGTGCAGATGCCCCCACCGGGGACTGGATGTCTGCCCCTGTGCTGGGGCAGAGGGACAATCTGTGAAGGCAGGAAGGTAATTCAGCCTCGTTCCTTTTGGCCTGACCTTCACCAGCGTCCTATTGCTTTTTACAGGAGTGCCATAGGATGCGGAGGTACCCCGGCGGTGCAGCTGTGGGCGATGTGGACACGTGCCCAAGAGGAAGTAGCCTGAGACAATGGAATTCATTGCACACGTATGTTCTTTGTTGATTGCTGTGCTGGAAACAGTGTCCCAAATGTGGCAGTTTTGATGTCCCCTCGCTCCAGCCCCCACTCCCCTCCCCTCACTTGTGAGTGATTCATGCAGAAAGCTACACATCCTTCCCCAGGGACAAAATGAATAAGGGCCCCCCTCACCTTTCCTCTATATTAATGCATTAGCATCTGAGATCCACTGTGCCCTTGCTGCAGTTTCAAATGGAAAGGCTATCGCTTTCCTGGTGTCCCAAGTAATTGCTTAATCCGCTTGTGCCTGTCTGTACCTCTGCCAGGCAAGGGGGTATGCACTGGCTCCTTTGAAGAGAGTATTAAGGGCTTTTGTCTACTGCATACCGAAAAATCAGGAGCTTCCCCCCTCCCCCTTTCCCTTCTCTGCTTTGCTCGCTCTGAAAGAAAACAGAAACAAAATAAAAGTCGCATTTGCAGCACAGTGCCGGTGGTACAGTTATTCCGCGGGGAAAACCTGATATATCCACCTATTGTCTGAGCCACTACTAAGAGACCTTAGTGAATGAGCAAGTTACGAAAACAGGTATCCTTCCTTAGAGATTAATGCGATATTTGTGTCTGATATTTCCTGCCATACAGCACAGATTGTTTGTGCCGATGGACAAGTGAGAAATACGGCTTTCCAGAGGGGGGAAGGACTGTTGCAACACACCTTTATTGTCCTCCTCTGGAACAGCATATTAAATTCGTTTTCCATCCATCCCTGTAAATACATTTCCTATAATTGCTACTATGTCAGATGCACTGTAATCCGTCCCCTCCTACGTCAGCTGCATTGTTGTAACCCCCACTCCGATGTCAGGAAAACTGTAATCCTCCTCTTACGTTACATAGGAGCTGCATCTCTGACATTTTCAATTGCATTCACCCAAAGTCAGACAGAGCAGGGACAGAGAACAAAACACCAATTTCTAGACCATGAATGTAATGAGTTCTCCAGCATTTTGAGTGTGCATGTGGGTGTTTGAAAGTAAGGTCAAATGCATTTTACACACTCGGGAGCTGGCTTTCTCCAGTCACAGACCAGACAAAGATTACTATTGGTGCCGAACATGAGAAGCTCAGCAGAATTTTTGCATGGCATTGAGTCATGCATCATACATTCTTACATACTGGTTCCGCACGTAGGCTGTGATGAAGGGGAAGACAATAAATAACATTTCAGAGAACAAAGGGTTAGCAAAAATCCTGCTTTGTAAGTCCCAACTGATGAAATGACTCCAATGAAGAAGGAGTTGGGGAGGTGGGTTGGCTCGCAGTTTGTGAGTGGGACACCAAGACAATCTATTTTCAAATATGTACGTGCATGTTACGCTTCAGTCCCAGGGCTGAGCAAGAGCCTATGAACAATAACACACAAAAGGCAAGTTTCTTACGTGCCATTCTTGGCACAAGCCAACCCTGAGTTTCCAGGGAAGCAGAGTACAGGGCATATGGCATCTAAATATATGCAATCATGGATGACAAGAAACATGGAAGAACTTTTTGGATGGAGTTGTTTGTTAACATCCTGAAAATATCTTTCACAAGACAGATACTGACAAGACAACTCAAAAGCAGATGGTTCTCCAGTGATTGTTTCAAAAGAGCTTTAACTTTGGGGTGGAGTAAGCGGTTTGCACTATTGGAAAAGATGGGTTGTGACTCCTCAAATAGGAAACCAGGTGTTCATACTTCAGTTAGAACTACCTTCTCGTTATGCAGCTGATGTAACCAGAGAGCACACAACTTTGTCCTTGTATTCAGCAGGACATATTTTCTTCAGAACGTCTTCATGTTGCACGTTCTAGATCAGTTTTGTGTTGGCTCAAACCACATTTTCTTTCTGTCGGTAGCCATTACCTCTCAGATTAGTGATAGAGCTTTTATTTCCCTGCTCAATTTATGCTTTTCTGTTTGGCAGATGATTCCCCAATCTTGTAGTACGTACCTGGAGAAAACCCTTACAATTAGGTCTGCAACTACTAATCTTGGCGATTAAGATAGACTGGTGTCTTGGTTTAAAGAGATGCCTTTTTAGAAGGTAAGTTGGGATCAGGTATCCTTGGAATCTATTTTCCTTACTAGCATTTTATTTTTTTGACGCCATCAAGATTATGTGAGTATAGCAAGATCATATTCTATAGGTATTTATTTTAAAGAATAACATTGCTAGATGCATAAAACTTAGAGGATCAGATTAGGAAGAGTTACACAGCAATTCTCACTGCAAGCAAGGGTGAGAAAGTCAGGAGCTGAATTCATCGGAAACTTCTGGTCACCTAGATGCCTGCGTAGGAGCTGAGCTTTGTGACATGGATTCTTCCAGCCAGAATGATCCTACTTTAGTAAGTCACTCATGTCAGCAGGGCTTTTTGAGCTGAAAGCCTCTAAATTCTGTCATTTGTAATGGAAGGAGAAAGAGTGTGAAGAAGGAAAAAAAAATGGGTATTGATTTGCACTGGGTTCCAGTGCAAAACCCCTTCTGGTGGGTCTGTACCTGTAGCTGCAGATGGCACATCCCACCAGGGGTAATGATCTGGGATTGAGAGAACTGGCGGTAATAGAGTGTATGGTCTGGAAGGCCTCTGGAGGCATCTTCTTGCTTCACGGCATGTCAGTAAAAACCAACCTGATGGCCAAGCCGTTCTGTAGACTCATTTGTTAATGACAATAAGAGATACTAGATGAGAAAGTCAATATATTTTCTAATTCACCCCTTTGACAGCATGAAATGATACTGGTTGGTTGTAATATCAAATGCAGTCTAACCTGGGATTCAAGGCTTTAACCTACTAATGGTATTGGTGAATATTTTCCTCAGTCAAAAAGTAAATTTCTCACCTTTGAAGCCAAAAAGTGATAAGCCATAAAGGGATACAGGCCTTCTCTCTTAGCGCTAGAGGGTACTTCTCCTGATGCTTTTTGGAAAGCACAATAAGCTGCCTTACAGAAGGCGCACTGAAATGGATAAGCACAAGCTTGCAGTGTGGTATGCACAAAGTACGGGACGGAGCAACACTCATCGCCACAAGTAGGATGGGGCTGTGGTGAGAACATCTATTACCGCATCTTCACAAGACAGAAAGGTATTATGGAGGAGCCTACAGCAGGCTCCTCTGTTTTCAGAATCTCCAATTTTTTTTGCTGTTTTTCATAAACAGGAGGCTTGTTAAATAACGCAGCAGCCACACGAGTGTTTAGAGAGAATGTACTCATGCAACAACCTTTACGAAAAGGAAATATTGGCTTGGGAATCGGGGGTTAGAAAAAATTGCCAAGACCAAACCCACAGAATGAGCAATGAGTATTAAAGGCATGAACGGCAGTACAGTTCACCGGGTGCTCACTGAAGCCATTCACTGAGGAATTTCCAGTGATAACAAACTCCCAAGAATGTGTCTAGCTTCATAAACAGACAGAAAGACAATTTCTCTTGAACACGTTGTTAATGGCAAACTATTTGCCTGCATTAGAAGAGAGCAGAGCGGGATATGTGGCTGCTCACCCTCTAAGAGCCTGGGACTTGGGATCTCTGACCACTCACTGCATTTTGAGGAAAACCTGGGAATGTCTGAAGGTGAATTGAAGGAGGATATCTCTGGAGCCTGGGTAGTGGAAATGTAGTGATAGGAGATAGCAATACTGGACTGGTACTACAGACTAGGGGATGTCACAGCCTCCTGAGCAGAAAGAAACTTGCAAAAATTTGCTGCCTGTCATCAGAGAGATGGCTAGTGAGGAGTGGTACTATTTGCGGTGATGAAGGTGCACCTTTTCCCAACAAATGAGTCAAGGATCCACAAGAACTCGGCAGTCTCTGTAGGACGGGCTACTCCAGCTGGAGGCACCACCCTGAATCACCAGCAGCTCTTTTCACCCAGGACTTCGCTCTTAGGCCTACCGCATGTGAATAATGTCTGTATGCAGGCACACGCCTGCGTCTGGAGGACTCCCCTCTAAATCATCTTGCTGCTGCACATGGAGGCAACGCACCCAACGTCTGGCGCTACCTATCCCTAGCAGCTCCTGACATAGCCCAGGACGGAGGGTGAGCCACGAGGAGACAGGTGCAGATGCCCCTTGTACGGAGGATTTCCACATTTTGTCAGTTCACATTTCCATTTGGAATGAACACTCAGGGGATATGTCCTTGCCAACTGCGCCAGCGTATCATCATGTCCTGACACAGAGGACCAGCAGTTCTGCACTGCCCCGGCAAATGTCACTGGAAAGGACAGGGAAACTTTGCAGAAATACCACTCACGTAGGCTGCTGGCCTTTACAGTCTCATCGGTGAATTGTTTTACATAAAAGTCATTAGTGGACACAGGAAAAACACAGCAAGTCATAAACCAGTCACCCTAATAAACCTAAGGCAAAAAAGGCTGGGTAATGGCAGCAACTTTTTTCACTGGAGTAGCATGAGAAAGCTGGAGACTCATGCTGGATACGCAGCAAGGAATACGCTGAGCAGGGAGCAGCTGTGCCCTCCTGGGGAGGGAAGACACAGCCGTGCCCTGCTCCTGAAGCTGTGGGTACCAGCCATCCCCCCACCAGATTGGAACGACCGAGGAGGTACAGGCTCAGGCATGCAAGAATGCTTTGCTGCTCTGCTTCCCGAGCACTGGTCTGCCCCCCCCAGCATCTGGCTTACCCCGCCCTGATCGCAGCCTGTCCTGGCAGCAGTGCCTGGTGCCCAGCATGCTGGTGATTAGTTATCTTCCCCTGGCCTGTATCTCTCCCAGCCTGTCCTTGTTCCCTGTCCGGGTAGGAAACGACACACGTGCGTCGCCCCTACCCCACAGGCAGAGGGGAGCCACGTACTCCCCAGAGTCAGGATCACCCCAGGCCTCTTTGGCAGCCACAACTTTAGAGCAAATGCAATGAGGTCTTACCTGTGTTTCTGTAACCTACAGTCCCCAAGAAAGATGGGAGGAGATCCTGTGTTTGTTTTTCAGAAACGTTCCTTTGTTCTTGCCCCATCTGGGAGCTGAGCTGGCAGGAGAGCAAGGAGATCAAGTGCTCACGCAAGCAGTGAAGAGCAAGCCATCTGCACTGGGATATCTTGTTTGGATAGGACCTTCACAGCCATAGCTGGTCCACTGGCCACGAGCTTTGCTGTAACCACCGCACTGCTGCGGTACCAGCGTAAGGAATGCTGCACCTGATCAACTCCTGCATCTGTCCCACCAGTGCTGGCCCACTGCGGGCACTGCGGCTTAAGGCATCCTTGCCTTAGCGAGAGGACATTTCCCCCTACTCCTAGTTTGCTCCAACAGTAGCATCCCTACCCATAGCATGGATGCTTTCTTGGGATGGCAGACCCCCCAAAAAAGGAAGAAAGAAGGAAAAAAAAAGCTTTAAAAAGCTTTAAAAGAAAGAAAATCATCAGTGACCACTGCTGGACACAGACACAGGTATTCCTCTTGGGCTTCGTGCTCACTCAAGTGCAAGTGGTACACGAGGCTGGCTTGAAGCCTTTGAAGGGACAATAGCAATAGTTAAACTAGAGTGAAAAAAAAAGTGAAAGAAAGCAAAAATTGCAGCATTTCTCCTTCTTTCTGTTTACGTTTCAGTGTGTTATGGAAGCTTGCATTTTTCCCTCCGCCTCAATTGCAAATTGCCCCTTGTTGCAAGCTTTCCCCCTTCATCACCTTTCTCTCTCTGCGTTCGTTTCCCTATCTGTAAAGTGTGTAATGGATCTGACCCTCCTGGCAGGAACAGCGTGTCTGTATGGCACAGGGAGAAGCGTGGACACGTGTAAAGCACCACCGGGCGCTGTTGGCACAGCCCCTCGTCGGGGAGGTGAGCAGAAAGGCTCTGCGGCTGCTCAGGTCTGCTCCGCACAGCAGTCCTGCAGGCACACTACGACAAAATTGCCTTCTGCCATTTGCCAGCAAGCACGCTCTGCCCAGCAGCAGGGACCCACTCTGGAGGAGCCCTTTCCTGGCAACCTTGACCCTTCCCTTGCTGCCTGCTGTCTCTGTGGTCTCCATTTAGCTCCTGCCAAGGCCAGCCGCGGGAAGCTTTATATACCTTGCCAGCTCCTTCTCCCAGGAAGAGTCCTGGTCTCTTGCCCTCGGCTGCTGAATCTCCTGACAGTGGAAGTCTTTGCATGGGTGTACGGGGTGCACGCCTGAGCTGGGAGGGACCCCATGCTCTCCTTCCCACCTTTTAAAGCCAGCTCTGGATGTCCAGGCGGGAGCAAGACAGGCTGGCCACGCGTCCCATCCTCCATCCTTCCTGGCCCCGGGGGCAGTCTAAGGGGAGGGGTTGCTCCAGGGGTTCCCAAACGGCTCAGCTTCGTCTCCCAGCGGCTCCCTGGCCGATGCAGTTGGTTATCCTTGAAAGCCCTTGCAGCTGTCAAGTCTTTAATTCACTCTGGAGCCAGGATAATTGGTGTGCTCCAGATCCAAAATAGTTTAAGACAACTGCATCCTGTCCACCTAAAAGTCACCCTGCAGGTTCTTGCAGACGGCCCCCAGCAGCTGGTTAGTGTTTATGCGTGCTGTTTAACAGCTGTATTTCAGAAAGGGAGAAGGGACTCCTCGAACGTGTACAGTTGACTCAACTGCCTTGGAAAAAACCAGCACGCTGTCTGTCCTGGCTTGACTGAAAATGCCCTCAGCCAGTGCTAACTGTGCCAAAACCATAATTACCTCGTCTTCCTTGTTCTTCTGGGATAACCGAGAGCTGTTTTTTACAGGCGGTAATAGCAGTGCTGCTTCTTTCCCTAACAAGTTCGTGTGAGCTGCTTCTGACGTCTCCATTTCTTGAATCCATAAGCGCAAGCGAAAGACATCCCCTACCTGCTCCATAATTATGTGCTAACTGCTGGGCACAGAGGCGGTATATTCTGCCCGCTTTGAGGCCAATGGGCTTTTGGCTACAGCATCACCTGGTGTTCAGAGGTAATGGAAGAAGGTGCATGCTGCCGCCAGAATACAGATTGTGGTGGTGCGGTCTTCAGTTTCCAAAGCTGCAGTGCCTTTCTGCATAAGCAACCCCACGCAGTCAGTAGATCAGTGCATCCTCATTATTCACCCTGCGAAAAATACGAAGCGTCTGCAAAATTTGGCTGAGTGCATACAAAGGACTTGGACAAGTTCCGGTAGTGCTCTGGGTACCCCCACAGAGTGGATGTGGTGAGTCTGGCAGGGTTGAGTGCCCACCCACTAGGTTAGATTTTCTGCTCGGTGACCAGCATTAAGTTTTGACTTTAATTAATCTATGCACAAGAAGAAAAGAAAAAAAGAGAAAGCCTTTGCCTCTTGGGCACTTTTTTTCTCTCTAACTGCTGTGATCCAGCATTCACCTTCTTCCTCTCCCAGCTCCTGGGGAAAGAGCCTTTATATCAAACAGTCGTGTCAGCACAAAGATGTGTTTGCCAGGTCAGTAAACAGCAGTGACATATGAAGCTGCAAAGAGGCTGAACTTCTGTTTTAACGACTAGAGAGTTTGACCAAATACAGGTAAAGAAAAGTACAACCCCTCTGCTTCCACCATCACCCCCAAATGCTGACTCAAGAGACCGACACAGATGTCTGTGGGTAGGAACATCCTTTTTGCCTCCACACCCTGAGGGAGACTGGTTCATGCAGAAGACTTCCTTGACACACAGTCTTTGCAGCAGAAACAAGCCCCTTGGTCCTAGGTTGTGTGGAGGAGCCCAACACAGTAAATGAGCCACAGATAGTCACTTACGAATTACCTGCATTAATAAGCAAAGAAGGGCACGTAGTCCCGCTTGTCCACGCTGCTTAACTGCTAGCTCACTCTGTGGCTCTGTTTTGGTTTGCTCCAGCTAGCTCTCTCCAACACAAGTCTGCTCGGAAGGGGCCTGATCCTGCACAGTGGAAAAGTGAGTGAGAAAGTGCTGCACGGGGTCAGTCTCTGGCTTTTTTTTGACTAGTGGGATGTGAGTGCCAGAGGGGCTTAGGTGCTTTCACCACCTGTGAAATCAGTGAGCTGAATCCCAGTTTTCAGGATCTGGCCCCTAGGATCTGATGCACAGCCCGGAGCATGCACACCGATTCAAGGGGCCCGGATAAACAATGCTGACTCCCCCCTCCCTGCACACGTGGCATTTTTAATGTCTACATTGTGTTAAACAGTGAAAATGAATGCTTCCCTGATAATTGCTCTCAGGAAGAAGTAACATTATAGTCAGGGCATCCTGCAGAAACACCATGAGTCAGAGGAGAGGTAATGCCAAGACAATCTTGCTGGTAGCTGGGGTCCAAGCTATGAAGAGTTTGCGCAGCTCTGAGAAAACACATCCCAGTATATCATGCTTTATTTTCCTTTTTTCTATGAAGATGTGCCTGGTCTGAACCCCAGGCCAGGCTTATTGCATTGCCTGTGTTCGCAGGGGTAGAAGTGGCTTGCATCATTGGTCACAGACTTTGATCCTTCTGCTCCCATTTCCCCTGTGGCAAGAGCCCAATCTCTTTCTTTCTGACACCACTCTGCAGGGCTCAGTCCTTTCGCCACTGCACTGAACAGCACTGCAATGTTTTCAATAGCTCGTCAGGAATCTGGTGACCTGGCTGCAGATGGAAATGCCCAAAATATTCCAGCACATATGTGTTAATAACATCCAAACATTGTTGAGCAATAAAATGCAGCGGGGCTAGTGCAATACTCCTGGAGGACTGCAGAGCCCTATCTGGGCGGCAGGCACATGAAATGGCCAGCTCTCTATACCGTGCAAGCTTCGCTAATGGGTTGGACATGTCAGACAGATGGGCTGGGCACCAAGCCTCATGCATTTAATCTGTCTCTCGGATTGGAAACTTCCTGTGCCAGGGGTTGTGTCGCGCAGGCAAGAAGTCGAGCACACCGTTGGCTCTTTGTAAATACCACAGTAACAGCTGGCATTTTCAGTGGCCAGAATTTCAAAAGCACAAGCCAAGGAATTGAAGTTCTCAGGTCATAGGGGGGTGGTAGTGGAGATGCAGAAGGACAGGACGAGAGGCAACAGAAATGGGTTGCAAGAGGGAAATTAGGTACTAGAAAAATTTCTTTCCCTGTGAGGGTGGTCACACACTGGACCAGGCTGACCAGAGATGCTATGTAATCTGCAGCCTTGGAGATACTGAGAGCTCAGCTGGACGAGTCCCTGAGTCGCTTGATCTGCGTTGGCCATGCTTTGAGCAGGGGCTGGGACCAGGTGTCATCCGAGGTCCTGCCTGACCTGCACAAGTCAGTGGTGTTATGACTCTGGGGCCAGTGCTGGCCAAGTCACAGTGATTCAAGAAGACATCCTGAGGATGGACACTGAGTGAAATTCTCCTCTGCTTTATAACTGTTAAATGAGAAGATGCAAAACCACCTTGCTTACCTCAGGGAGCTACTCTCCATCAGGGATTGTATCTGCTGTTGCTTGTCTCTAAGCTACAACTTTATTAAGGCAGGATTTCTTTTCCGGCTGATAGCTTATTTGCAAGAAACACGGTTCCAATCAGCCGTGGAGCGTGCAGTTCCTGTTCAGCAGCTGACATTTCAGGAGGGATCACAAAGCCATTGGGACCCAGCAGCAGCATTTTGTGGTCAGGGCACAGAGCTGAGCTGTGGGAAACCCGTCTGCCTCTTTCAGACCAAGCGGTGGAAGCGGAATGTCCCACCACACAAGGAAGTCTCTTAACTCCTAGGTCATCCTCTGTTTGGCTCCTGGCTATTTAAAGAGCCTGTGGAAAGTGGAACAACTCCAGCAGGAGGGACTGAGAGCAACCCACCCCCGAGAGCGCAGAGACGCGGTCAGGACGCTGTGGAGGAGGCTGGAGATGTGGGTTTACCTCGAGGGGTGAAGCAGTTGGCTCTGCGTCGCCCACATCCTGTGTGAGAGCCCTCAGCCCCGGGACACGGAGGCACCGGCACCCCCACGCGTCCTGCGCCGTGTCCTGCCGCTTCTGCAAGGAGGACCCACAGCAGGAGGGGAACGGGCACCTGGGGGTGTTTGCTGAGGATCAGAGGAGGGGCTCCATCCCGTGCAAAACTTATCGCTTGTTTTTGCTGCCAGAAGGACAAACCAAACAGTCCCCCCAGCAGGAAGGGAGCAGGGGCACAGCGATGCCCGACACACCTTAGCCAGAGAGCAAACAAGAGAGAGGGAGGTGAGCAGGATTTATGACTGTGACCCTTAAAGCTTTCAGCACGTCTTACTCTGTATAGTGGGTAGTTTTCTTTGAATGAATTGCAACGCCGTAACAACCTCCTGCACTCAATTACAGAGGAGGGGGGTGTGCCTGTGCGTTTCAAAATAAAAATCAAGCATTAAACTGGTGAGAATTATAAAATAAAAAAAAAAAAAGATGTGGAAGAAAAGCAATAACATGAGAAGCGAGCACCAGCATTTTCACAGGAACTGTCTGCTCTTTCCCTTTGGGTCAGTATATTTGCCCAGCAGATAAACAACATTGCTCACACAGCTCACAAGGAAATCTGACCGGCAGCGCAGGCTGCCTGGGTGGGGAGATATTTTTGTCCTAAGGCCCAAAAGAGGAACAAACAATTTTGAGCAGAGAGCACAGGTGAAACGCAAGGCGAAGGAAGGCAGCTCCGGGGCAGCGTGGGGAAGATGGGTGCGTTGCTTGGCAGATGAAAGCAAGCTCCTGTGTCAGAGGGAGCAGCCTGGAGAGATGGGGAGTGGGAGGCGGGAGTGGGAGCCAGAGATGGGGAGAGTGGAAGAAGAGATGAGCCCGTGGTGCTCCCGCAGGGAGGGGAAGAGTAGGAGGAAGGTTGAGCAGAGTTGTGGGCAGAGGCCGCTCAGCCCAGATGTCAGGATGAAGAACTTGACCAAACGTGGAAGGGAAGGGAGCGGGATGGCAGTGGAGGGAAGGGGCAATCCCGCAGGTAGGGAGGGCACTGGCACCGCTGGGCGTTGCGGGGGGACCTGCCGTGCCCAGCCCAGGGTGAGCGCAGAACGAGAGGGGAGGAGAGGCGGCAGCGCAGTGCTCCCATGGCGGTGGGAGATGTCCTGACATCCCCAAGAAGTGCCGGGTGCTGTGGCGGTGGGAACAAACGACCCTTTCAGGGACCTCCACGGTAAACAGGAAGGAGGAGATAAAGCTGCAGCCGGAGAGGCCACTTAGTTTTGAGGAGATTTCCTCTGTCTTAGAAAGACCGAGGTGTGCTTGCAGCTCAACGTCCGGGCCTGAGGGGCCACAGCCTATGGATGGAGGGGAGACCCCGCTGGCCCCTCGCAGGGAGGCCCACACTGAGGTGCATCGTGGTAGAGTGATGAAGAGTGTGGGTGCAGCTCCCCTCCCTAACGACAGCTTCACCCCGTCTGTCATTTTAGCACCTTCTCCATGCTCAGGTCCCACCATCACAAGACTCCCTGATCTCACCTCCCAGGAGGAGGAGCCCCTCAGCATTTTGAGATCAGCTTCACGCATCCCAGCCACCACAGGAGAAGGTTTCCCTGCAATGGGCTCCACTGGGGAGCTGCTGCCCAGATGCAGTGGCTCAGCCTTGCTGAGTGGCTGCTGGCAATGCTACTCACATCTTGGGCTGCCTTCCTCTGCGTGCTCAACCCCTGTCCTATCCCATCCCATCCCGTCCCATCCTATCTTACTTCATCCTATCGCATCCTGAGGATAGGAGCAGTAGCTGCGGGAAGAGCTGGCTGTACAGAAGCAGCAGCAATGCAAAGGAGATGCAGAAAAATATAAACTGAAGACCCACCATGAAAGCATCAACAGATGGAGCTGCAAATGTCTGGCCCCAGGGAGCACACCTCCGTTGGGTCACATCTCTGACCCTCTCTCCTAGTGCCTCTCTGTATGGAGCTAGGTGAGGAGCGGTAAACGGTGCTATGTGACCCAGGGAAGCCACTCTTTAATGGTTTTGAAGAAGAACTGTCACACATGGGCTTTCTTTGAGCTCTTATCCAGATTTGTTCTCTGAGCCTCCCCAGCAATGGCTGCTGTCAGCATGTCTGTCCTGGGCAGCGCTGGCAGGGGAGACAGGGCTGCGGGTGCCTTCCTCACTCCGCAGTGTAAGCTGACATGGTTGGGGCAGGGGAAGTCCTCCTGCAGCCTTGTCGGCAACGCTGCTCTCACCCTCACTGTCAGCAAGCAGTGATAACAGAGGGGAAGTGTTGGTTTTCCAGCAAGGATTATTTTCCTAAGGATTCCTATCCCTTGTGAGTCACTGCAAGTTTTTCCACGGAATGAAATCCTAGCACTGAGACATTAAAAAAAATGAGTGCAGTGGTCAGGAATGCTGCTTTATCAGCTTTTAGGACACCATTTGGTTATAAGACCACTTTGATTAGAGTGGAGATACAGCTAATTACAATTTAAAGGCCACATCTTCAAGTGAAACACGTGGGCACAGCTTTCTCTTTCCGAAAGATCTGTGCTACCCCACACCAAAGTGCTATCCTGGTATAGGTTTAGCCCACTAACGGCTTAATTAAATCTTTTTGTCCATGGGAAGCATTTAAAGTTGGGCTTCAGTGCTAAATGACCACGATCCCACCATGGGTTTTGTACACAGAGGCGCTTTGCCCTTTCGCAGAGCTCACCGTGATGGGGTAATGTCAGTCATGGCACAGAGTGCAGCGCGATTTCATAGCGCAGAGTCCCTTCCTCCCAGCTTCCCCAGATGTCAGCAGTCGAGCACTTCCATTCCCACACTGTCGGAATAGCAGGTCAAAATATTCTCAAACAAATAGACACCAAGTAAAAGCAAAGTTCAGGGTTTTAAAAACCAACAGTTTGTATGCAGCTGAAGAAATTCTCTGGGTGGTTACTGCATAACTTTAAAATAGTTAATCTGGGGGAAAGGGCTGCATTTACCTACAAATATCCATTTTCCTGCAAAGAGAGTGCTTCTTCTGGGCTTTTTTGGAAAAAGCCCTTCAGATGGGATCATCCCAACCATCACATGGGAAGGAGTTTCAAACCACACTAATGTGTGGCAAGATGGAGACTCTAAGTGCTGGTGTAGACCTTCTGGAGAAGGTCAAGACCCTGTTTAACTTCCATTAATGTCACTCCAGTCACTTTTGATAGTCCTGAATAGCAAAGGGAAAAAGGGAAAGATAAAAACTGTCTTAAAAGCTTTTCAAAAATACCAACTTCTTAAAGAAAGCAACATTTGCTTTGAAGTGGCTTTAAAGGGAAAGAAACCATGAAAGAACAAACGAGTCTTCACTGATTCCCAAATTATGGGCTGGGCACGGGGACGACTGAGATGTGATTCAGTAGTTGTTGGACACCGAGACGGACTGAGAGTTGCCCTTGGCACTGCTGATGTGGCCAAAAGAGATGGTCAGATACCAGCGGGGAGCGTGGGGAATGTCCCGTGGTCCCCCTGCACTTGGGGAGCAGCTCAGAGTAAGCAGAATGAAAGTCAGGCCCTGTATTGCATAGCAAAGCAAAGGGTTGGAGAGAAAGGCCGTAAGAAATGTTTCCTGTCCAGAAGAAAGAGAAATGGTGGTGGCAAGCTCAGAGAGACCACAACTGCTTTTTGCAATGCTTAAATGTTGTGTCGCTTAAATTTTAAACATTGCGTTTAAAATACTTGATCATCAGCCTTGTTCAGCCAGCAATAAATGCACTGTACTACTTTTTAATATGTTTCCCTCAAACGATCATCTAGCAACAAACACTGTGTTCAAAAAAGCTCCGCAATTGCAGTTTGAGATTTATTTTAACTTTTCAGAAAAACAAAACCTCAGAATCAAAACAAAAAGAGCCAGAAGGGACTGTGGGAAACTTTTTCCTAGGTAAACGTGAAGTTAGATTATTTTGCTCTTTCCACCCTGGCAGCGCTGTTGGGATGCCACCCGGAGAGGACGGAGGACGTGGTTTAATGAATAACAAGGCCGGAGGAGTCTGAATCCAGACATTGCCAACCTACAGAAGCACCTCAGGCAAATCGCTAATTGCCTGTGACTTATTCCCATTTATCTGAGGGGCAGCGGCTCAGCCCTGGGAATGCGGTGAGCGTTTAATCAATTAGGGCTCAATTGCTGCTTTGAAATCCTGGCTTCTGAAACGAAACATGCAGGGTAATTGCAGAAAGTCCTTTATTCTTCCCGTCAGCAGGGACCATGGATCAGACCCTTCCCAAGCCTGGCCGGTCCCCCTGCCTGTCTGGGTGACCTGCTGATGTGATGGTTCACAGCTAGAAGAGATGGCTGCGCTGCTCATCACTAGCTGGAGCTTTCTTTGAAACCCCGCCAGACGGGGCTGTGAGAGGGGGACCGCAGGCAAGCTGAGGAGAGGCAACCAGAGGACTGTGGCAGTCATTGCACTGATGAGAGAGGATAGCCAGTTTGCAATCCCGTCCCCGAGGGGTAGCGCTGAAAGGAAGCGGGGGACATGGCTGTGTTCCTGGGAGGAAGGAACGGACTTGCCATGGAGATGGAGATGGAGATGGAGATGGAGATGGAGATGGAGATGGAGATGGAGATGGAGATTGAGCAGGCTGTGGTGACTACAATTAATGGAAATGTCAGTGGCCTTTAACTAAAGGCCCCCTGCGCTTTGCAAAACACTCAGCTGGATGGTGGGCTGGAGGCAGCAGCGAGCTCTGTGCTGCCCTGTGCCCCTGGCAGTACCCATCCCCTCAGCTTCCCGGCAGGGCAAGCAGGACCACCCGCAGGGACGCCGGCTGCTGTCCCGGGCCGCAGAGGGGTGAGCCTGTGCCCCCCACGCAGCGCCCGTGACGGGAGACAGTGCAGCCAGCACACAGCCGAGGGGCTGGAATGGGGTCGTCCATTAGCTGCGTGGAAGGAAGCCAAGTGAAATTTTTTTAGGCGTCTCAGATGAGAAGGAGGTTAACTATTATTACTAGATAAGGCATTTTCCATCTAAGAAGGACATTTTAAAATGCCCCATTCCCAAAAAAGCATTTCTGAGAAGTCTGAGCAAAACCAAAGTGTCAGAACCCATTGGTTCGAGCTCCTCCTGCCTCTGTTTTGACTCCCCCGCCTCGCTTCCCCCTTTGCCTTCTTTCAAGGAAGAAAGAAAAATGTTGAAATTGGAAGGTTGCCAGCAGGACTGAAATTTCATTTTCCAGCAGCCTCGGCAGCCACACCAAACCCTGCGGGGCCCTAGTGCCGGGTGAGGGTGTGACCCGTGGGGACAGTCCTGTGGCACCACGGGGCTGGTGGCTGCAGCCACTGCCGGGCTCTGCTGGGGACCCAGGGGCTCCTGGAGGTGGTACCGAGTGGGGTGGCATTTCTACCCACCCACAAAGTGGTGGGAGGTGTGGGGGCTGGGAGCGCTGCTGGCACCATCCTCTTCCTCTGGCAGTTGCTCATCCTCGAGGGCGTTAGAAGTGAGCCGATGGTTCCAGAGGGCTCGATTCTTTTTCCCCACTAGCTTTGTGCCGTTTGCTGTTGAAATCGGTGGCCCCGGCTATGGTTTCCCTTCTTCTGTGGGACTGTCACCCACCTTCAAAGCTAGCACCCAAGTGCCCGATCTACCTGGGGCAGCCTCATTTTAGAAAGTACCTGAGGAGGATGACGCCTCTACCTACTACAAAATGTCCTACGTGACATTTCGCCATGGCCCGCCATGTCCAGATGAGATGGCCGGGTTCAGAGCCCGTGCTGGTCACTCAGCGCCTCGCTGAAAAATCCCCGCTGTCGAAGCTCTTGCTGCGCCCCGCATCGAACCAAGGAGCCGAACTTGTGACGGAGGTCTCCAGAACAGATAGCGTCCACTCTCCACCACGCACGGCCGGGGTCAGCATAAATCAACCTTTCCTGGGAAGTTGTTGAGCCAGAAGAAAATTGTGCCTCCCGAGAGCAGGAATAAAGCCTCTCTCCTTGCAGGCGAGGAGAGGCGATGCGGCAGAGCTCAGGTGAAGTGAACGCCCTGCCGCTGCCGGCGGTTTTATGGCAGCAACAACTCTTAGGCTGTCAGATGGTGCCGAAACCGCGCGTGCCTTTGAAATGCCATAAACGTCAGGGCCGCCTTCTCCACCTTAGCCGGGCAAGGTGCACGAGCGCAATGACTTCCCGTATTGCAGCACTGTCTTCCTGCCAATCCTTGCTCCTGCTGACGTCTGACGAGAGATAACCTCAGGGGTCAGCCTACGGCCAGGGCAGAAAACACCGGCAGGGCGAGCGCTTGGTCGCTCCATCGCCGCAGGCCTCAGCGCGCGCGAGCGGGGAGAAGCGGGTTGAGAAATGCAAGGTCTCACAGAGAACTGCAACGGCTCCCCGGGGAGCGCGCAGCGGGGAAATGCCATCGATTCATGTTTCCTAATGAATGGCATTGCCACACGACTGAAAAAAGGAGAAGTGGAACAATGTAGAGGCTGTCTCATTACCTTCTCCCTGTCCCTCCTCTTCTCCCACTCTCTCTAGCTTGTCCCAGGTCCTGTCTGCTGGTATTCACTTATTTCTCCCTCTTATTAGGCTGCGGCTGCCGCTGTTTCTCATGGTGGAAGAGGTACGTTTTAAGACGCCATTTACTCCCTGTTAGCTTTAGCAATGATTCCCCAAGGTACAGAGGACCTTTCTCCGGTAACACCCTTTTTTCCAGCAGCCGAGCCAGGACCCCTTCACAGCCACGATGAGTGCCAGGACCTGTCAGAGGGCATCATCCCCCTGCTGTGGCCGTTCCGTGCCATTCCCTCTCCCTCAGCAGACATGTGCTTCACCGGACCCTGGCACCCAGGCCTGGGGCTGCTGGAGGGGGGTGGCTGTGCTGCGCTACCCTGGGAAGAGGCACAGCTCCTACGTGAGGGTGGAGGTAGCTCAATTGCCTGGAAAACAGCTGGGGGGCTGAACTTCTTCAAACTGGTTCCAACCATCTGCAGCCTCTTGGGTGACCCCCACGTGCTCCAAAGCATCTGCGATATTGCTGTCTGTCAAGGCAGATGATGCAGCCCAGGCATATTCAACATGACCCCGTGAGCAAAGGGAAAAAATAGTTCAGTGACAAGTAGCAATATGAGTATCTCTGACAAAAATGTCCCAGCGTGACTGCAGTTCTTCATTTCTCAATCCCTGCCCTCTCTTGCAGCTCTGTGCTAGAAAACCAGCCCACCTTTTCTGTTTCCTCCTGAAGGATCACTGGCTGCCTCAGTGGAGAGAGGATTTTGGGGATTCTTCTTCTGGAAGAGTACTTTCACTTTTAGGGACATACCACAAGCACAAACATATACGTGCCATGTGTATGTATATAAGATAGTCATGCAGGCAGCTACCCTTTTCTTTCCGCTGTAAGGTCACTTCTCCCACTGAGTGCCTCCTCCTACAGCTCGCCCCACAACCTTTATCCCAACTCACTGTCTCCACGGGGCTTCCCTCACCCCTCTCTTACCCTCAGGCTCAAACGCGCAGGAGCTCCCACACACCTCCAGTCCCCCCCGTGGTCTGCACAGACCACCGTGTGCAGCACCCCACAGCTTGCCTCCCGAGATGTTCACCAGGCTCCGGTGAGACTGAACTGAAATGCCTTTAAAAGCATTTAAGGGGTATCACCCTACAGCCTGCAGCCGAAACACGGTCTGTGGGGCTAAGGAGTCCAAGTCCTCACTTGTCACCCCACCATGTAGGTAGCAGACAACAGAGAGTTGAAAAAGTGATTATGAAAAGCCCCCTCACAAACTCTGAGGCAGTGAACTACGTTATTTTCCATCCGGAAAGGTGCTGCCAGCCCGCTAACCAGGGGAGGGGGCATTTACCACTCGCAGCAGAAAGCGTGGCTGCCATCCCACGCTGGAGGCGTCCTCTCCCAGCCGGCTCCGAAAGTCACGTCCTGCCCCCTTGGATAACCCGCCTGGGACAGGCTGAGCTCCGCTGTGATCCCACCAGGAGATACTGCGGGGAGGAGCCCGCCGCCCTCTCTGGGAAGAGGCCGTGTTCCCACAGTGCCCAAGTCAGCACTATAAAGCCGCTCCTCAGGGAAGATTAATAATTGAGGAATAAACTGAAGCCTCTATTGTGTTCTGAGTAGGCTGTCGTATTTACTTATCACGACAATGTCTGAGTCCCTTCCGGTAATGCACTCAGCTATCTGATGAATGTTTGGCATGTTTGTTCTCTTGTCCTCTCCCCAAAAAGAGAAGTGCCAGCCTGCCCGATTGCTTGGACAGCAAGAGGCACTCGCTGAAGTGCTGGACACCATTTATCAGATAACAAGATAGCCCTATTACAAGCATTCAGAATAGGGTCTAAGAACCCCAGGTAGTCATGACCAGGGACCACTTGTGGTCCACTGAAAGCTTAGAAACACAAGCCCTTGAAGAAGAAACACAAGCCCTTGAAGAAGGGTTCCCAATTGGTTTGGTAGCTCTCTCTGCAGTCTGGGGTATTTGTTGAACCACATAGACCTGGGACAGATTTAGGCTCTTCAGTTTTCCTCAGTGATTCCTGGAACCGTTCTGGGATAGCTTTTCCTGGACAGGACTGTGTGCCAGCACCCCTGTCCCAGAGTACACATGTGACTCAGTTCATCCGTTTCAGTTGAGGCGCCCAGGAGGAGGTACTGTGCTTTAAATTCACGGCTGTCATTAATACCAGGTAGGTATTGTATGTGGAAAGGCCCCTGTGAAAAACAGAGTGTCCTGGAAGTGTTCATGGTCGTCTCCTATTGCAGGCAAAGGGGTAATAAGACACACCACAGTTCAGGAGCAAGACCCAAGCTATAAACATAGGTACAGAGAGAAGCTAAGGGTGAGACACGCTTACCTTCCCGTCAGCTAAACCAAGGGGCTGCAACTCCTATGGAGAGTGCTTAGTGAGAAAGGAAAGAGTGCAATATAACTTAATCTGCACACAGCATGTTTCATGAAACCAGCACATTGAAAGATCCCTTCTGAGAAGCCTTGAAATGGGATGACCCGAAGCCGACTGGTTTACAGGAATACGCAGCGCGTAGCACGGTCTCTCCGTTAGCTGGATGGAGGGAACAGCTTAGTCACCTTTAGGGGAACCATTCACGGAGAGCTGAAACCTTCACCTCCTGTTGCAACAGAGGAGTTGTTGTTTTTTTCTTGCCCACCACTTATGTCACCACTTGTGCGTGGCAGACAACTCTCCCCCACTTCCCAGCAAGCTTTCCGTGTCACTGAGTCACACCATTGATGTCCCTGCGGGGAGGTGCCCGAAAATGAGTATCTCGCAGGGAACATTGCAAATACCTTGGCTGAACAGCTGCTGCAACGCAAGGGAGTACATATTCATGGGGGCTGATATTTGGGTAATGTTGCAGCCTCTTACTGAAACTGCAGTTCTTTACAAGAAGCAACAAGGGTCCTCCGGGGGCTTGACTCAGTGGCCGTGAGGTAAATGCCTTTCATCAAAGGCCAGCCGAAAAGTTCCCCGAGATTAAAGGAGACTCGCACTGATCTCAGTGGGGTTTTACTCAGGGGTTAAGGGTCTGGGGTTAGGTTTGCAGAGGGATTCAGATGTTACTTCTGTTCATGAGCTGAGGGTGGGTCTGTCCTGTCAAAGTCTTTCTGGCAGCAGCACCCTTGTATCTAAGGGTTTGAGAATTCAAACCTCTGAGTAAAGGGATTTAAACCCACATTTCCCATCCCATGTGACACTGCATAGCGCGCCGGGGTCGGAAGAGATGATCTCATTCCCTCCTGCTGAAGCTGTTCCGCTTGACATAGATAAATTAGGTATTGATGCAAGTATTGATTACTGTTGTGCTACGTATTGGAAAACTTATCCTCATCCTTTAGTGGACATTTTTCCATCTCACTATAATTAGATACCCAGGCGGATACTCTTCCCACTGAGGAGGCGAGGATGGATTGTCACAAAGTCCTATAGCTCAAGACTAGGGCTGGTGGGGAAGGCGGTAGGAGAAGGCACCATTGCCTTGGTAGGCAGGGGGAGAGCACTGCCCAGGACGCACAGCGGCTGGCACGGAGAGCAGTGCCACCAGCAGAGCCCACACCTGAGGACTGCCGCTGCCGGCTTGCTTTTAGAGGCTGTGTTTGAAGAGCAGAGTGAGCGCAAAGGGGGAGATCCTCTGAGAGGGTTACAGTGCATGGGAAATCACTGGTCGGGACCGGGAGGACCCCAAGTAGGATGTTTCTAAGGAAAAGGCTCCTCTGGCACTGCAACCCTGAGTATGACTTTTCTTTTAGACAGCGTTTATGAAGCCATTATATGAGGCCATATCTGCAATGGGAGTATTTTACCAACCTGCATTCAATAATACTGGCAAGGCACATGGCTTTTATTGTGCTTTGGGTCAACATAGCAGAGCCACATGCATCTCCCTGAGCAAAACCGAGAGAACTATTGCAGCAAACTGGTGGTCACTGTGATTTTGCTCAGGGAGCTTGCAATCTGTCTTGGTGAGGATCACAACTCTTTATACCCCAGCTAAACCCAGCACGTCTGTAGTATAGACGTGGTCTGCATTAATCACATCCTCTACCTGCGCACAGACACCTTTTGAAAACACCTTAATTCTTTTACACTTTGGGAGCTCTTCATTTGCAGGATGCCAACAAAGTAGAGTCAAAGAGTCTTACAAATACTACAGCCCTGAAAACAGAGCAGGGCAAACCAGTTCCTCCCACTATGCGGTTTGATCTATGTCCTTTTCAGATTTTGCTCTGAATCACAAGGTTAATACAGGTCTTACAGCACAGAGCCATTTTCAGCAGAAACTGAGTAGTTTCAGTGAAACACATGTTAAGGCAATATACAAATATAACAGTTTCAAATCTATGAGGCAAAATTAAAAGGAAATAGCTGATGGATCTTTTGATGAGAAGTAGATTTTCCAATAAGGTTGCAATTAAGGTACACCTACATCGGAGGTGAATCTGCCTGGACCACTCCCAAAGCGTAGCAGCAATCTGCCCTGTGGTTCTGACTTGGTGCCATTGATAATCTCTGGGCTTTTTGAGATAAGTCATGGGGCTGTGTGCCAACGCTGTTCACTGGCATAGGGTGCGTTCACTTCAGAAATAGGAAGTAAACAATAGGTCAGATAAGAAATGTCACGTGTTATTCATAAACAGTGAAAACAAAACTTAAATAGGCCAGTTTTTCGTAACATCATGTAAGCTAAAGCTCCACTGTTTGTTAATAAAGGCATCCTTGAGTATTTACTGGCACTGAGGGAGACAACCGAAACATGTTGCAATTTATCAGCCTCTCTGTAGGGTGAATACTTGCACACGGTGGAGCTTTTTGCTTTTCTTTTTTTTTTCTTTCCCAAAATCAACAGAGAAGTGCATGATTTCTCACTGAAAACATCACCGGTTTCTGCGATTCTGCCAGAATCAATAGATTCCGGCAATGCCTTTGATGTGGAGATGTGTTAGTGAAGCAAACTCGCCGCAGTCTGTTTTTAATGCTTTCAGCATGTATGCTCTCATTGGAGAACAGTGGAGAGAGGGAGATGAAACAAAAACACAAAACGCATTTTACATGACACCTTATCCCACCCAGAAGCAGAGAAGCACTTAAATCTCACAGTTCGTCTCTGAATGGTGCTTCTGTCAACAGTTTAAAGCAACATTGCCTGAAGTGGCATTTATCTTTGGGGCTATCTATCAGATTCCTTTCTAATTTTGTTATGCGCGTGCTTCTCGCTATTTACGCCGTACATGGTTAAAGGGAATCTTTGTTGCTTCTCCGCAGGTTACGGCAAGGTCAGGACTGAGCACTGTACATCCTTTTGCTTCCTAAATATCGGACACTTAATCCCAAAGCCTCTGTCATGGAGGTGGAAATGGACCTACAAGGATACCTTCTCTCCAGTCTGCCCGTAAGGTTACCTCTGCATGCAAAACCCAGCGGCCGCACAGGAAGCCTTCTCTGGAAGCCTGCCTTGAGGTCTGCAGCGTAAGGATGAGCTTATGCAGGATTTCAGGCAGAAATGAGCCAGTGTCTTCCTGCTTTAGGTTTATGTTTAAAGTTTGGCGAGAAGGGATTTATCCTTGCGCTGACCTGTCCCTGGGACTTCTGAGACAGGCAAAGCAAATCATAGAATGACAGAATGATAGAATCATAGAATCATTAAGGTTGGAAAAGACCTCTAAGATCATCAAGCCCAACCATCAACCCAACACCACCATGCCCACTAAACCATGTCCCTAAGCGCCTCATCTACACGTCTTTTAAATACTTCCAGAGATGGTGACTCAACCACTTCCCTGGGCAGCCTGTTCCAAGGCCTGACCACTCTTTCAGTAAAGACATTTCTCCTAATGTCCAATCTAAACCTCCCTTGGCGCAACTTGAGGCCATTTCCTCTTATCCTATCGCTTGTTACTTGGCAGAAGAGACCAACACCCACCTCACTACAACCTCCTTCCAGGTAGTTGTAGAGCGCGATGAGGTCTCCCCTCAGCCTCCTCTTCTCCAGACTAAACAGTCCCAGTTCCCTCAGCCGCTCCTCATAAGACTTGTGCTCCAGGCCCTTCACCAGCTTCGTTGCCCTTCTCTGGACATGCTCCAGCACCTCCATGTCCTTCTTGTAGTGAGGGGCCCAAAACTGAACACAGTATTCAAGGTGCGGCCTCACCAATGTTGAGTAGAGCGGCACGATCATCTCCCTACTCCTGCTGGCCACACTATTTCTGATACAGGCCAGGATGCCATTGGCCTTCTTGGCCACCTGGGCACACTGCCGGCTCATGTTCAGCCGGCTGTCAACCAGCACCCCCAGGTCCTTTTTCGACATGCAGCTTTCCGGTCCTGGAGTGACCTGGGTGGTGGTCCCAGCTCTGGCCAGGGGCTGCACAATGTGTCCTTGTCAACTCACCGCCCTGCTCCAGTTCCCCTAGGTGTACAGGGTTGTCTCTTTTGCTGGACATTTTGAGACCACACACTACTTACACATAATTAATCCACAGCTGATTAAAACTGGAAGGCAAATCTCTGCTGCTTTTGGCTTGCCAGTGGATAAGTGTTGGCTTCCCTAAGGTGGCAGAGGGAGGTGTTATGATTTAGGCGTTCAATAGTTTCTTCGCTCTGGCCCATCAGACAAAAGTTAGGGCCTTGGTGAACAACACCAACCATTTCCAATGCGTTGCAGATGTTTGCGTGCCAAGGAGGCTATGCCTCCCTTCCCTCCACTGCCCCCAGGAGGAAGGTCCAAGTGCTACACGGTGTCACAGCAGTAGCAGTAAGGTGCCTTAGGAGGCAGGACCCCGTCTGCCGCTGCTGTTTGAGAGGGACAGCCTTAGTAAGCAGAGCCCCAGCCAGCCTGGGAAGGCACTTGGCAAAGATGGAGCAAGCCCACCCTTTATGCCAGCACACACAGAGATGAGTCTCCATGGTCAGTTCATCCTCAGGAAACCTGCTGTCCTCTGCCACTGAGAGGCAGAAAACCGAAGAACTGAGCAGGACAGGTGGTAGCTTCCTTCTTTAACACCCTGATGGGAATTACTTGCACAGAGAAAAACTATTTGATGTTGAATGCCACCCCAGGCCTCTTAACCGTGACACACAGATGCACAGGGAATCCCTTCTGTAAGGATATCTCTGCACACACCCCACTCACCATGCAAAAGCTCAGGCTACAATGAATTGTCAGGATGGGGGAACTGAGTCTGGATTTTGGGGCAAAAGTTACACTTATGATCCTTCAGATGAGGAGAATAACCTGTGTCGACAGAAGACCTGAAGAAACAAATTAAGAGAAAAGGAAAACACCATGCATAGTTGAAAGCCTGCATGTTCCTCAGCTCTCAGAGCTTCTCCACCTCCCTGAGGGATCGCGAGAGCTTGATTGATTCCTCCGACTGCAGGAGAGGAGGAGACCGTGGAACACTATTAATACCTCTGACTCCAAGCAGTGAGCAGTCGTGGTTTGCATCTCATGAATTTCAGTAGGAGTCTGACAGAAACAGAAGGCTCCTTTGCTGTTTATGGCACACAAACAGCTGTTCGAGAGGAGAAACATCTCTGCAGCGGATGAGTCTGCCATAAAAGTCATCCCTAGATTTTCGGGAATTTCTGGCAGTTGAATCTCTTCTATACCACAGCTGTCCGAGCAAGGCTCAGTGCAAACACACACCCCTCTATCTCAGACAGACGCCTGTAAATCTGATAGAGGAGGCAAAGTTAACACCAGGCTAACTGAATTAACTTTAATGAAGTTATTTCTGATATACACCCATGCGCCCAGGAGAAGAATCAAGACCTGTATGCTGAATCTATTTCACCATGTCATGGTTTTGTAACACTACAGAAGATTAACACTAGAGAAGATTAAACATCTGTGAACAACTTCATGGATAAATGGTTAAACTCTGGGCTGTTTTACAGTGGTGTAAGTCAAGAGAAACAACATTACCATTGGTGGCACCTCTCCAGTGGAGATCTGCTGGTCTGACACGTTACATACTCACACCAAGGTAAGCAGGAGCAAAAAATGGCCGGCACCGTTGGCCAAACAGCAAATGAGCTCAGACATCCCTGCTCCATACCCGCTCGTGGAGGACAACATTTCCAGCAATTCCATTTATTCACTCCTGTGCAGTAGGCTCCAAAATCTTGTTAGAGCCATTGAAATCTGGCAATGGGCAGTTAACAGGTACCAGCAAAATGGGATTACTGTTATTTTGCATTTAACAATTAGGAGAACTATTAATCCACACATGTCACGGGGAGGAAGAGCAGCCTTTCTCCTACGTGAACAGTCTCACAGGGTTTTTCTCAGCCCTTTGAATGTCTATATGCATGCTGATGTGCCTATACGGGTGTGTAATCGTGCCTCTGTGGAGACTGGGAATACAGTGAGACACATCTTCATTGAAGACAGGGTCACATATGAAGGGGTTGGGGTTTTTTTTTTAATCTTTCCCCGACCACAGCAAACATTTAAGGGCTGTGAGAAGTTCCTTTGCTACTCATGTGCCTGCTAAGGACACACTTCTGAAATAACAACCGCAAGGGAGAATTGCCCCCACTGACAGCCTTGCCCCACCAGCCCTCCTTCCTCCTGCCCCATGGGGGCTGTCTCTGCTGTGGCACTTTTGGGTGACCGGCTTTTGCTACCTCATCCTCCAGGAAAGCCAAGGCAGCGTTTTAGTGCAAAGCCCTGCATGTGCCTGTGGGTGCACGTGTGTGTGTGTGCAGCCGAAGGGGACTTCTTTCTGATGGGAACTGGGAGTAGGATGGGTGCAAAAGCTGCACAGCCGCCTGCACGGGGCTTGTAGGAAGAAGAGCGGTGGGAATCAATAAACAGAACAGGAGGATGAATGCACATCTCCACGCTCCTTGGAAATCCCCAGGCTGCCAATACAGCCTGCCTAGGGAAGAGTTAAAAGCAGAGCTCTGGAAAGTTTGGCCAGATGACTTCCTGATGGAGTTTATACAAGTATAGTGTGTGCAAGGACGTATGTGCCTACGTGCCACTTCTCCCGAAGCAGC
Source organism: Calonectris borealis (assembly GCF_964195595.1). Taxonomy (NCBI): domain Eukaryota; kingdom Metazoa; phylum Chordata; class Aves; order Procellariiformes; family Procellariidae; genus Calonectris; species Calonectris borealis. The sequence goes on from NC_134312.1 coordinate 122,316,896, forward strand.
CTGAGCTGAGCAGAGGGAGGAAAAAAAAATAATAAAAACATCACAAATGGGACCAGGCTGAAAACAGTGCCTGATGAATGTGCAGGGTCACGACACCCTGGGTCATTACAAACCTGCCAGACAAAGCTGCATGATGCCTCCTCTGTTGTGTAGCCCCCTTGCCGAAGAGCAAGAGCGCAGAGGGCAGAGGCAGGGGGGAGGCAGGGCAGGGGGGAGGCAGGGCAGGGGGGAGGCAGATGAGGATATTAGCACGGGGAACTCACAGTTCCCCAAACCAGCTGCCAGTTGTTCAGCTCTCAGGACATCCCCAGCAGTCAGGGAGATAATGCAGTCGTCTGCAGGGTTATGCAGGGTGATTCAGAGGTGATGCCAGGGAGATTCCAGAGAGATGCCTGCGTGATGCCTGTAGGTGCAGTCAGGAGGTGTGATGGTATGTAGGTACATACACACGAGTTGGTGTCATAAGACCTAGCCTGGCTAAAAATATCAGTGAAACGCTAACACAAGCTTGTTAGCATGGATTGTACAAACCCATGCAGGACTTTGGTACTCAGACTGTCCCCTCTTCCCTGCTAGCTGTGCATGTGCCTTCTAGATGGCAAGCCCTCAGGGTTACCTTAATGCACTCATATGCATGTCCTACTGTGGAGTTGTGATAGCCAGAGCTGCTAATCATGAGGGAAATGGGCTTGCATATGCACAGGAACTTAATTCTCACTACCATGATTTCTTCCAGGGAAGGATTTCCGAAGATGGCTAACGATGGTTTTAGTCTTCCTCTGGCTGGCTACCCTGCACCCCTTTCAGCCTGGGCTGTACCTAGTACTCTCTGTAGCAGCAGGAATTAGTTGTTGCACCCAAGTGGACAGTAGTTCGTGCAGTGATTTACACCAAACTTACCTTCCAAATCCTTACTCCAACTTTGTTTTAGAGTTAAGACTTCAGTATTGCAGCTGAAGGAAGTGGAGGTATCTCCTAAGACTTCTCAGCATGTGTAAGAATAGGGGAGCGCAGATCTGGGATCCAAAGCAACACTTGAGATTATCAGCCTCAACTGCCTTGAAACTGTGAGCCTTCACTGCCCTGTGCCGAGTACGAGGCCTCGCTGGCCTCCCAAAGGAGAGGAGCAGGGACAAGGAGGTAGGGACAAATCAAGGACTACGTAGAGTGGCCTGATTGATAGACTGGCCTGCTCTAGGCAGGTCAGTAAGAAGACAAACTCCATATTACTCACATTTAGCAGTAGATCAACCTTACTCTCAATTATGTCATTTCTCTAGAGTGTATTTTCCTCCTCCTCCTTCAGAGCAGGGTGAGAGGGCACCATCTATGAAAGGATTAAGCATCAGTCCCTTTAGGGATGCTTAGTCAGTGAACCCATGCTTCTCATTACATACTTTCAACCTGCTGTCATTTGATAATCTTGTGGAAGGGTTTACAAGTTTGTGCTGTCTCAGAAATTTCTGCTTGTTCATTGCAGCTGTACTCAGAGGGGATGCTCTGTGCACAATAAGTCTTTCAGTGAGACCATGGCTAATTGCATCAGGAGGTCAAAAGGAAGGTCTTCTAAAGTGCTACTGTTGCAAAGCCCGCCTGCATTCCCAGAGTCAAGCCAGGTTGCTTACAGATCCATCATTTGCACCAATAACTAAAAAGCTGCAGATAGAATTTACACCATGTGAAGCAAAAATAAAAAAATGCAATTCTTTTCCCAATAGCTGTGCTGAGTTTGGAAAGTAAGACATGGCCATCTTGGTATTGGCCATCTAAGTAAAATAAGCATTTTATTCGTTGATTTCTTTTAGATCAGAATACTAACACTGAATACTATCATTTGACCATCCAGATTCCAAAAGTCATATTATTTTATTCAGCTGGCCCCTATTTTTTTTTTATTGAGCCCACAAACTTATCTTTGACTGGAGCAACGACAAGTTCTAAATTCTTGAGTGCAATTCTCTGGAAGGCAGTTTTGAATTTTGACTTACTCTGTCCCTTTTCTGCATATTCCCGTTTTTTACATTTCTATCAAAGATCTCTGTCATTTCCATCTTGTTTCTCTAATGCCCAAAGCAAAAGAAACCTGTTGTGTTACAGTCCGCAGTGCAGGTAGGGGAATTAGGAGGAAGATATGTTACATTTTGCACCGGTAGCAAGAAGTCTGCTGAAAATGAGAAGCCAGGGAGGTGATTTTTGCAGCGGCAGATTCAGAGCTAATTTTCTACCTCTTTGCATTTCACCCTCTCTACAGACTAACACAGGCTCAAGCCAGGATGATTAGGATTAAGATGAAGTGAGATAGTGGAAAAGAAGTTATTTCATCTCAATGCAAGCGTTTCATACTGGATTGTCTCCCGCTTGAGCTGATGTGTTAAAGAACAGAGCTGTTCACCTGTGTGTGTGGTAAACTTAATTTACACTGGGTACACAGCCTGCATTGCACTGCAACCAGAAGTGTCCCTGCTCCTGGATCGCTGCCTGAAACACAGTCGGAGAACACAGAGCATGGTTCAGACTCCCCACCTGAACGACAGACGTCCGATGCCAGCCACTACAGTAGTTTCCCTGTTTGGGTGGGAAGGACAGGCAGCATCAAACAATGGGCGGATTCATACCAGATTTATTCCAAAACCTAAGAATCAAATCCATCTTTCCTAAGAAACAAGCTCCCTTTTCAAAAAGAAGAGTAATTTAAGGTCAAATACTTTCATCCTAAGCAACATAAAATGAAGAATAGCAAAATTTGGTTGGCATCCTGTGTGGTTTACCAGCGGTCCCTCGGTTTGGGGGAGGAATGCAACATCCCGCCTGCACAATGCAAAGGCCAGCAAGCCCTGTCGCAACACCGCGTGGCAGCAGAATGACATCAGGTCACATTACATGGGAGTGTGCCACGCAGAAAAGGTCATACCCTGGGCTCCAACCCAGCCTGCCCCACTTGGAAAGCGGGTTTCTGTACCCAGCGCTGGCTGCCTTGTTCTGGAAAACGCCTGCTCAGGCTCAGCTTCCCACAGGGCTGTGGGCAGATGCCACCCAAGCCTCCGACAGCAGCTGATCCCTGGCAGGGAAGATCTGAGCAAGCACAGGCGGTAGGGAAAAATAAAGGAGTCGAAAGGGAGGGCTTGTTTCTTAGAAAGAGAAGAGGAACGGGTCACTCTGGGTCTGGCCAGCCGGTACAGGGTGTTTCACAAACACCAGACCTACATGAACTGAAGTGGCTGCCGAGAGCTGCCCAGAAATGAGTCCGACCCTCTTAGGACAACTGCAGCTGACAGCCTCCCTTGCAGGACAACTCCTCTCTCTCTTTCTTCCTTTTGGGATATTTCCCGAGCCACTGCAAGCTAAACGTAGACCCACGGGGGCTGGCAGATACCAGCAATGTCTGGCAATGCCCCCACGGATATAACCAGTCATGTCTGTGTCCTCCCCACCTGATATGTGTCACCACGCGCCGTGTCACAAAGCAGCGGGCTGTGCTCTTGCAGGCGCCAGCTCTTCGTGAGATGGCTCCATGTCCCTTGCCCATCCGTTAGCCCCTTTGCAACAGCAGTGAGGCTGGTTTCTGCCCAGCCCACAAACCCCTGGCCAGCATTGCCAACCCGGAATGGTCTCACACGGTCTTGAAAACCAACCTTCTTAGGCAGGAACTTTGCTTGATTTTGCACAAGAGATCCAGGCACCCTCCGGCACCCACGGCAGTGACTGCCACTGGGAGCTGAGCTGATGTGCCCTGGCTAGTGTGCCTTGCTCTCCCGCCTATCCAACCATCAGTACCCAGAGGAGCGCGTTTCCAACCTCAGAGGGACTCTGCCCTGCCTAATTTCTTAGTTTTGTACCACCAGAGTCTTAATAAGGGATTGCATCAAAACCAGGCTCTGGCTTATCCCGTTTATTAAAATGCCTACCAGTTTGGATGCTTGTGGACCTGATGGTCTCGCTGCTGCAGCAGGTTGAAAAGGGAAGCACATCCTAAATTCCCCTAGTTTTGGGGACATAACAGGGCTGATGTGGCTGGTAATGAGGTCTGGTACATCCAAGGAGTGGTTCAGTGCTCATGCTGTAACACTCAAAGCCTGGCTTAGGGCAGGAAAACGAAATGTAGACATTAAACCACTTGCACTTCCCATCCTTAAAAATGCCCCATGGCTTTCTTCCCCACACAAGGTGCAACACAGTCATTTGCATCTGTTAGTCAGAGAGGCAGGGAGGGAGGACACTGGAACATCTGACAAGGGCATGTTTCTCACCCATTTGGCACCTGTGCAAATGGTGATGCCCTGGCAAAGTGCCAGGCTCAGTGACCAAGCCATCAGAGAAACACATTGTCAGGTGCTGGGACCCTAAAATGAATAGAATAGAGTAGAATAGAACAGAACAGAACAGAATATTTCAGTTGAAAGGGACCTACAACGATCATGTGGTCCAACTGCCTGACCACTTCAGGGCTTTCCAAAAGTTCAAGCACAGAATCATAGAATCATAGAATGGTTTGGGTTGAAAAAGGTCATCTAGTCCAAACCCCCTGCCATAGGCAGGGACATCTTCAACTAGATCAGGTTGCTCAGAGCCCCGTCCAACCTGACCTTGAATGTTTTCAGGGATGGGGCATCTACCACCTCTCTGGGCAACCTGTGCCAGTGTTTCACCACCCTCATCGTAAAAAATTTCGTCCTTATATCTAGTCTAAATCTACCCTCTTTTAGTTTAAAACCATTCCCCCTTGTCCTGTCACAACAGGCTCTGCTAAAAAGTTTGTCCCCATCTTTCTTATAAGCCCCCTTTAAGTATTAAAAGGCCATAATAAGGTCTCCATGGAGCCTTCTCTTCTTCAGGCTGAATAACCCCAACTCTCAGCCTGTCTTCACAGGAGAAGCGTTCCATCCCCCTGATCATTTTCGTGGCCCACCTCTGGACCTGCTCCAACAGGTCCATGTCTTTCTTGTGCTAAGGGCTCCAGAGCTGGACGCAGTACTGCAGGTGGAGTCTCACCAGAGCGGAGTAAAGGGGCAGAATCACCTCCCTCAAGGTATTATTAAGGGCATTGGCAAAAGGCCTCTTAAACACTGACAGGCATGGGACATCAACCACCTCTTTAGGAAGCCTGTTCCAAGCTTTCTAGACATCAGCTCTGTATGGGCCACCAAATCTAGCCCCTGCTTTCACACACAAGCACCTTTCACATCCTTTTCATCCCTTCCTGATGCAGCTGCTGTGGCCAGCATAGCACCTGCACCCCAGCATCCCAAATACATCTGCCTTGCCCATACTGGACATTTAGATGGGATACTTGGCTCAAAGCTTAGGTTGCTTAAGCTGGGCTCCAGATGAAGTCCTGTCTCTATGAAGTCAATGGCAGTTTTACGTTTGGTTTCAATGGGGAGTTAATTTTGCCCTATATGCTGATGACTTGCTGTTTGGCAGCAACCCTGCAGGACATTAGGCAGAGGCCATGGCCATTCTTGTCCCCATCCTACTCTGACAAGCAACTCACAGTCGCATCACTTTTTCATGCCTCAGTTTCCCCCTCTGTATCTAAAAAGAAGCCCAAGTTGAAAATGCACCTTCCCCTTCTTTATGAAGTTCTTTGATACAGAGATCTAAAGTACAACATAAGAGCTAACATTGACCTTCACTTTCCTTTACAGTATCCAGACCTATTTAGTGCCTATTTAAGGCAACCTGGTCATTAGCACTATAAGAACAAATTCAGCACAAAGAAAGCTTTAAACCACTGAAGTGGGGTGTGCCGGGCTGTCAGAACAGCTATTGTACAATACTTTCCTCCTTGCCCTATCAAAAGACAAAAGCTGCATTTGATGATTGAAGACACAGAAACCAGAATAGCAACGGGAGCTCCTCCTGCAAAAAAGGAATTCCGTATTTCCTAAACCCCACATTTCTCCTTTCCTCCTTGGACCTCTCCACGAGGGCATCAGAGCAGGACTCTTCCCCCAGCTTCCAGCTCACCTCTTGCAGCCCCTCAAGCCAGTCCTGGGTTAAGCTATTCCAGCAGTGTCGGAAGAGCTTGTGATTTGTACATTTTTTTGTCGTTCTGTTTTCAGATAAACAATGGAGCAGGCAGCTGATGTGAGATGTGGACAGTCTCTTTGTCAGGCAGGGAGCTGCTGCCACTTGCTGGCATCCTGTCATGCACAAGTGAAAAGGTTTTTCCTTCTGCATTTCTTCCCGTGGAAGGTTTCAAGGCTGAAAACACGTTGAAGGGAGGCGATGCAGCTCCTGCTGAGCCTGGAGGAATTTTTCGTGTCTGGTTTCAGGTTCCCTCATAGCTCTCTTAGCACCCATGGGCCTTACTATTGCACATTTCCTTTTATTTCCTCTGTGTCCCTCTTCCTGGAGCAGGACTGCTCAGCTCTAGCTCTAGAGCCAGGGGAAGACCAGATGCCTTTGCCTCACTGAAACTCAGAGACAATGAGAAGACCTGACTTAACCAGATCTTTCACGACTCTCCCTCTGAACTAAAATCGGGCTAGAACGGGATATTCATATTCAGGCAACAGTGAGATTGCCTCAGAGAGAAAAAAAACCCTAAGAATCCTATTGTGAAAACATAATGTCCTGGTATGTTTAATTTTAATGAAAACAATTGTGGTAGCAGCTTGATATCCTTGAAAATACATGCACAGACACCCACTGTATGTACACTGGATTTATATTTTGTCACTCCATCATTTCTTGTCTTTCATTCAATTCCATTTCAAAATGCCCATCTGGCCTATGTTGCCAGCAACATAACAAACTAACTCCAGTCTTGGTCAGTCCTAGGAATGTACCCACAGCTCTGTGTAAACAACGCTGGGGAAGACATGCGTTTAGTAATATTTTCCAGCTTGGATATGATGGAAATGGAAATCCATACCCTCCTCAAAAAGGCACTAGGCCGGGCAAGTAAATACAAAAATACAAAATAAGACTAGATCTTACAAAACGAGCACTTTACTTCAGGTGTCAGACCCTGTGGATGCTTGGAGGATGCTGTGCTGTCCGAATAGATCTCTTCTGGCACCCACATTTCCTGGGAGAAGAGGGTTAGAGATATTTCATTGTTGACACAAATCAGCTGTAAGGATTATAGCTTATGAATGCAAGTAAGCATTCATTCCTCCCAGAAAGTGCACCACAAAATGACTGGGGAACACCTTTCTGCCCAGGAGGTGAAACTATGCTGTGGATCACGTAAATGCAAGGCATACCCATCCTGAGAAAGCTCTGTTGTTTGTTGACCCGTCAGTTTAACTGGAGATTAGATAAAGCTTAATTAATGCAGTCCAGTTATGCTTTCTAGGTTAAATTCTCAACACACAGATAAAAATTATTACAGAAAGTCATAGGCTTACTCCAGCAGAAGTCAAGGGAAGAGAGAGCATTTTAACTGCTAACTTAAAGGGGCCTTTTTATAAAATAAACCTTATTGGAGAGTTGTTATCTGGTCCGTGTTCACAGCCTCCTTTGCTTGGCAGACCAAGAGTATCACCCTGGGAAAAGCCGCAGAAACAATCTCTCAAGCATGCCCTTTTATGACCCCAAATATCTATTTTCTACATTCATTTGCAAATACTCTGCAACATGTTGGAGTTGGCCTTTTATCATTGGGAAAATACCAATTCATTTACATGTATGCTCACAGAATAACAATGACTTTGCAAATGTCTTATCAGAAGCCTTCAGGGTCACGGTGATCTATAACTAGGTATTAATGGCAGCCTCATTCACAAAAATCTTACCAAAACCTCGTTACCTTCCAAGCAGATTCTGATCAAACAAATTAACGCATCACGAGCCCTTCTTGCCTTTCACCCAATTTACAAACACAATGCCATCTTCTGGGTCAGAGCAAATAATTCCTGTTTCTGTTACACTGATCAACCAAGTTCCCAACGAACCCAGAGCCCAATTCTTTCCAAAGCCTTTTTAGGAGTCGAATTCCTGCCTGGTTATACCACTACAGCTACCCAAAACTTTTGTATGGTCGAGTGGCAGCCAAATGGAAAAGGAATGGACTGAAACTGAGATGGTGACCGAGGGAGAGAATAATACTAAGCAGTAGGGATGACTGCCTCAAACTCCCTAAAAACACCTCTGGAAACAGGACTAAATAACAACAAAATATCTTGAAGTTTGTAGGCAATACGAGGGAGAGGAAGAGAGCTAGGCGTAACCGAAGGCAGAAGCAGTTTGTTGCGCCCTTCCCCAGAGAAAGCAAAGCCCACAACCCAGAGCTGCGGATAGCGAGGCAAAATTCAGCAGAAAGAAGATGAGCAAAAGGAGAGGCTGGAGCCAGCTGATGTCCAGAGCTTTGGCCACATCATCGGTGGGAGCAAGACCAAAATGACATTAAATCTGCAGAAGCATCGTCAAAATAGCATCCCCCTGGCTGAAACGCCACGAGCTTGAGGGTCAGCTACAGGCCAGCTACTGCAACCGAGTCAGGCAGTTCCCAGGGGGGACATGTTCCAGCACATCCAGCAGACCTAACTTTGGCTACGCCTCCTGTTATCGCACCCAGCGCTATGTCAAACCATCCGAGGGGTCCGCAGTGCCTTTCAGTGGGACAAGAGGGTCACTGGAAGAGCACGGCTCTTGCGGCGCGAGCCAGGGGGCATGAGTTAGTACCTGGCAAACTACTCCTGCTCTAACTCTGCTGCATTTATAGCCGAGGAGCTGAGCGCGTCCCTCCCAGCACAGCGAGGACAGGTCTCCCAAGGAGAAGGAGCAGCTGAGAAAAGGAAGGCATTCGACACGACCCGAGGCGGCTGTCTGTGCTGCCTGTGGAGCTGGCCAAAGGAGCAGAAAGGGTAAATGGGAAGAAATAATGATCAGTTAAGATATTTGTATTACATGTAGAAGAGAAGAAAATGGAAAGGGAGATAAATTATAGCATGCTAAGACTGCAAATAGTCATTTCCATTTTTCCTCTATAACACACACCCCCGCTTTCTGCCTGTTTTCCTATGGAAACAAAGCACTCTGATCGCCTCCCTCTGACTTTAATAACTTTTGAACTTATTGGCCAATTTTGATTAAATTTACTGAGAGGCAATGATATCAAAGATTATTTCATTCCCATAAGAGTTGCCCTGGCCAGGCAGAGAAGAGAATTTATCCTATTTGAGAGACCAGTATAAACTCACCATTTACCAAGAAACAAAGAATGCATGTGTGCACGTGCCTCTGCAGGGCTGAGGAAGAAAGAGGATGAGAGAGGTGTCCAAATACCAGTAACAGCTCTGGCCAAGGTCATATGGTCTTAGACGTTGAGACCAACCATGTCTTGCTGGTAATGCGTTTGGGCGTCATGCTACTTGCAATGGCACAAAACAAGCTCTCCTTTTGCTTGCATGTGCATCACAGATTTCGAATTATCCCCTCAGGTAGGGTCGGTGCTTGTGCTAAGGTTGGGGGAGCACTGCCCTAACCCCTAACCACCCACCTGCAGGCACCTGCCTGCCCTTTCTACCTGGGGGCAGAGCCCTTTCCTGCCTCCGAAGCACAAGCATGAAGCTCCCTCCTACAGGGGAGTGGGAGGCCATTCGACATGCTCCCTCCTCCTGCTTTTTGGCTGTATATAGGCAGTGCTAAAAACCAACCTGCACAAACCACCGGAATAGGAACGGAAAGCGTAACAGAATGATCATATGCCTGGTAGGAGGCCAAATGCTGACAGAGAAGAAGCCTATACGGGCTTGTTAACCTACAAAAATAACATACTTCTTTCCCCACCGGCACATTCATACATGACTTCTGCCACAACAGGTCAGTAAAGATTTATTTACCAGGTCTGCGGCACAAAGGGTAGGAAATGCTAGCTGGACCCTGCTGGGAGGCTGGAGAAAAACGCAGTAAACAGCAGCAAACTGTTGTGCTGGTGGTGAGCATAAGTGCTTCGGTGCTTTTCCTCTTGCTCTAATCTCCAATGGTGGCTATAAATCTTTTGCTGCCACTTGCAGTGGGTATTTACTAATTACAGCATCAGCACGTCTTGTACTAGTCCATGGGTCCTCGGGATAGCCTAGCAAAGGAGCAGAAATAGTTTTGCAATGAAGGCAGGTTCAAGGAATGAATGTCTCAGCACTGATCTCTCCACTGCTCTGGCAGCAGCGCTAGGAAACTAAGGATCACAATACAGAGAACAAGGATGTTAATTCTGCCTAAATAACAGACTGCGTTTCCTCTACCCGGCTGTTCAGGGGAGTTAATTACACAGATTCCCAAATCAAAGAAATATAAAACAGTCTGCAAACGATTGCAATGTTGATGTGTTGGCAGTCCAAACCATGACATATGGTCCTTCAGTATGCCATCCTAAATAACAGGCTCACGAGCAACGCTCATTACGCAAAATAATGTCGTAAATAACAGAAAGAGGCTGATTTTAGAAATGTACTTGAGGTGGCCTCCCTGCTTAGCCTCACAAGAAGACAGCCCGTGTTTCACAGAGCTGCTGCCAGCCTGGTGATAGGTTCCCAAATGTACCTCCCTTGAGGGGGAAGGAAGGTGAATCATACCCAGACAGGATCCCGGCTCAGTCAATACCCACACACAAACTTTGCTAAAACAGCACTAAGGTTGCAAAGTCAAGATTTCGGCACTAATGCTCACTGAGCACCGTGTGCATGTGTGTGTGCCACCAGCCCTGTTTCGGGAGCATCCCCACGGCGATGTGCCAGCCCTCACACCACTCATCGGGGGATTCGGACCTCGAAGTTCACCACCCGGACCCCTGCTGTGGACCTCATGGAGTAAAGGATGCTGCCACAGACCATCTGTAGGCCAGGAGGGGAGAGGGGTGAGACATGAGCACCCCAAGAGCTTTCATGTGCCTTTGCCCACAGCAGCCGCATGGAGGTTCGGCGATCTGCGGTCCCAGCCGAGGCAGTGAGCATCACTCCTGGTGACACAGGGGTTGGGCCATTTCCCAAAAGTGAGACCCTTCCACTCTCCTCCTCCTTCACGCTGCCCTTGCCCGAGCTCTTCCCCTTCCTCCACGCCTGCAGTGCCTCACTTGGTACCTCTGCAACCTGACCCACTGCCACCACCCCACCTCAGCCCCTGGTCAGCCCCCCAGTTCATACTCTATCCCCCACGGGCACCCCGGCACTAGCCCAGCTGGCACGCCTGGCCTCGAGCAGAAACCCTGAGGACCAGACCAGCGCTCCTCCCTGGCAAGCACAGAAGTGAATTTCCCTGTGCAAAGGTTAAGGACGGAGCTGATTTATTTTTTCCTTACCCTTGGGGCTACAAAGTTCAGCTGCACAGAGCAGCATCCCCGCATTGAGCAGCTCAGGGCACTGAGATCAAGATTTTGGCCCAGAAGAGAGGTAACCTGGGCTCCCCTGCCTGCATCCTCAACCCACCCTCCTCCTGCCCCATCAGGACCGCAGGGCAGTAGGGAAAAGGCAAGGTTAAGGTCATCGTTTTGCTGCTTGTAGCCCTGGGCAATGGATTATTTTTACATGCCCAACACCTGCTCTGGACACAAATCATTTGCTGTGGAGTTTATTATTCCAGGAAAGGCTAAAAGGGCACAGTGCCATTGCACTTGCCTGCTTTACTGCACGCTGAAATCCCAAATTCTGGCGTGCCGAGGGCCCCAGGTTGCCTTCCTCTCACCCTGCCTGTGTTTGGCCTTCGAACAGGCAAATATAACTCTGGTAACGGCATAGAGGAAAGCTCGGAGAAGCCACGGGAGCCTCGTGCCTCTTAGAAAGGAGGCAGCAGATAAACAGGATTAGGGAATTTTGCATAGCTCGACCCACCAATTTCTGGAAAAAAAGGAAATGTAGACAGTGCCTGCAGCCCTGATTCAGAGAAGCCAGGCGAAACGTGTTAAGCTACAAGCTGCTTTTCCTCCGTTACAGGGTGCAGTGCAGGGAACAGCCCTCCTCTGTGGAGCCCACCCTGCACCAGGCACAGTTTGTGGTGCGTAGCCGGACGGCGAGAGCCCTGGGAGCCAGGCAAAGCAGGCCTGATCCTGCATCACAGGCTCCAGCCACTGCCAGGATTCAAACAGGGAGGTCAGCTGCAAGATGTTCTGTTACGGACCAAACTGAAAAATTTCACTAAGAATTCATTTCCCAGGATAATTTTGATTTTTTTCACTTCTTTTTTTTTGTTGTTGAAAAGAGCAGACCTGAAAACTGAAATATTTGAAATGGGGTAAGAAGGGATTGGATTTGGGGTTTTCTTTGGAGAAAGTATTTAGATTTTCAGATGAAAATAGTTAGTTTTCAACTTTCCATCGGAAAGGCAACTATTCCATGGGGAAATACCGGCGTGCGCCCGCTAGCTCTGACACCTGCTCTCACAGCAGCAGGCATATTCTGCAGTGGTTAGGGCTTTGCCCTGCGGGAACACGATATTAGAGGGGCCACGCTAGCATCACATAACTCTGCCCTCAGGAGTCTCGCACCCCCAGGAGGGGCGGACGTGTCCGTAACTTGCCTCTGCTCTGGGACAAAGGGACCCGCCAGCATATCTCCCCAAAAGCAGAGTCCCCAACATCCTCTCCCCGCTCCTGGTCACGGCACCAGAGGATGAACACTGATTTTCGAGTGAGCTCTCTGTGAGCAAGCGCACAGTGAAGCCCACGAGGGCTCTGCTCATTAAACCCAAGGGGAGCATACTGGGAGAAAGGGCAGGAGCATTGTAAAAATAAGTTTTGCTGTGTGATCAGCTCCATGGTGGTCCAGCCCAGCTTGTACGGTGTCACTGGACTGCCGTGTCGGTAATACTCGGCGTTATCACTAGCGGCTGTGCCTTTTTGCCCCTCAGGTTTGACTGGGGATGGTGCCTTGAAAGCACAGAGCCAGGTTTGAGCAGTTTAGTGGAGAGAGCGGGGAGAGGGGGAAGAAGAAAATCAGAGCAGAAACCCCCACAGCCTAAGCACTCCTTGTGGCACACCCATAGGCGTGCTCTGACAGGGACAAAGACTCCCACCGAAACAACAGTAGCATCCATCGTCCCGGCCGGAGGACAAGCAGCTCTTGCCACTGCCTCTGCCACGGAGCCAGAAATCTTCAGCAAAGAGCTGGGGCAGGCACGTGGGGACAGAAACTGGCACGAAAAGATGGAGCTGGTCTGGAGCATGGCAAAGCCCAACCCAGGGTTTTCGAGGCAGGACTGTCCCATCTCTTGGAAACAGGGACGAAGGGATGCACACACACGTGTCCCCTGGGGTGGGAATGAGGAGACGGGCATGGGTGGTGGCGGTGTAAGGTGGTGGAGATTTCCTGAGGGCCCGGGGTGCTCATACAGGATTTGGCGATGTCTCTACAAGTGAGGGGAGCGGGGCAGCCCTCAGGCAGCTGCCGGTGATGGAGAGTGAGGCTGGTGCTCCCCAGCGGGGAGCTCCAGGTCGGGGCGGTCGGTCCCGTCTTTGCAAGGAGGCTGAGTCTGCAGGCCTTGCACCTACAGGGCCAAATCAAACCCCAGCACACATAAACACAAAAAAACCGCTGCACTCCTAGAGTGATTTAGTTCTAACCAAGTCCAGCTAAAATTAAGAAAACTCTAAGTTTTTAGTTCATCTATATTTTTTTAATTATTTATTTGCAAGTAGTGATTCAGAACAGCTTTTTTTCAAAGTTGGTCTGGACAGCTTTTTATAAAACTAACTTTTCTCCTGCACAAGTGGCACTCACCACTGAGTGAGTTATATGAGCAAAGAATTAAGTGAGGAATCATGTCTGGTTTCCCTGCATCTGATCTGAATTTTCTCTCTTTCGCATTGTATGATATTTGTTCTCTCCCTCAGGGTACTCTTGTCCTTGGATGAGATTTTAGGGCTGCTTTTAAATCCTGTTTGGATGGACTTCCAGCAAACCCCAGACAGCTGAAAGCTTGGTTGGACAGCGTGCAAGATAGGACTATTTGGCACGTGGTGCATGGAGCAGGCATGGGGAGAAGCTGCTTCTTCAGACAAGGTCTCACGTGTGGTGGGCAGGTTTCCAAAGCAGCCCACCCGTTCCCTGCTCTCCTGGGCCTGGGGGGCTGCAGGTAACCTGCTTTGTTGGCCCACTCCACAGAGCCCTGTGTCCAGCCACATCGCCCACCTTCATGGCCCAGCCATCGCCGCGTGTTCAGGCAGGCCCTGCGGGCTCTCAGGCGCCAGCAAGCACAATGCTGAGCTGGCAGAGGTTGGCAGCATCCAGAGGCAATGCCCAGGGCTGGGAGGAAGGTGGAAGACCTGGGGTGGAGAAAGGGATGGTGGCCCCGATGACACGCCTATGGAGATCCTGGCAGCAGCCCTGCTCGCTAGCAGGGCAAGGGATGGCTGTGCTGTTCGGCAAGCTGAGCTGTGTGCTGTGCTGTCCCGAGCACTGACGCAGTTGGATGCTAAATGTTCCTAAACATCGGACCTGAAGCTTTACCCGTGATCGAGCCCTGAGAAGAAACTCAACTCCCTCTCCAGGTCTTTCTCTCTCAGGTATACTGTATATCAAGTTACATCTATGCAGAGATTGGTTAGGACATTAGAGACAGGCAAGAGAAGCTGTAAGTAAACAAAAATTGTCAAAGAAAAGTTAAAAAAAATCAAATATCCCACAGCAGTCCGAAGTAATAGTTCAGTTGCTATAAAAGGTTAAACAGGTCAATCTGTAGAGCTGTGCCATTTTATGCCAGATAAAGGAGCTAGCTCCTCATCTGCTAGACTATTTAATCATTTGCTTTTCCAAGAAACCATCTCTCCGCTAGTAATGATGTCAAATAAATCTTCACTAAAATGTAAAAATGTTTATGGTTATACTTACTGACCCGTTCCTTTATTAAATGAGGACAATAGGATGATGCCCTGATATTTGCTAATGGGTTACTCCCATCTAACCTTTTCTTGTTCATCCAGATCATCTGTTTTCATTTCATCATACAATAGTTGCCAATAAAATTAAGTCAATTAAATTAAAGGTCTATTATGTTCTTTGAAATCAGGCTGAGACCTTTTTTCTTTCCTCAGTCAATGCTCTGAGAAGATTTTTGATAGGGCAGCTGGGAAATCTGGAGCAGATTCTCATCTGCTGTAAATTGGTTTAGCTTTTCAGAAATCAATAAAGTGGCATCAGCTTACCCCAGTTGAGGGCCTGAACCTTGATGTGTATGAATAAGCCTCAAACCTGTCTTGAGCCAAGATTTAGATCTGGAATTACTCCCTTACGCAATCTCAAAGACCTTGTCTACTTATCAAAGTGTTAGCAGTTACCTATAGCATATATGGTGCAGTTACACCATGATCTCTTGCCTATGTAAATACCCCTATACCAGTATAAAAATTACCTTTTAGATTTACCTTTAAATGTGACCTATTCCCAAGAGGCATAAGTGAAATCAAGAAAAGACTCTAATGTCACATAGTAGTGTCTGCATTAAGCTGCCTGCTTTGGTTTTCTGATATAAAACATTTTGCTGCATTTTTTTTCCAGTGTAGACAAGACCTTAATACCTCATTCAGTGATTATTTAAATAAAAAGGCAAACAGAGGAGGAATGTTCTACATCCTAACAAAATCCTAAGCTCTAGCCTTGAAACGCCACTCAAGAATCTTAAGAACTAGTAGTGGATATTACAACTATAAATGGTCTTAATTTGCAGACAACCCATTCACTCTGCAACATCTTTGAAAGTGACTTCTTATTTCTGGGCCAGGCTTCCAGCAAATTTTTGCCGAAATCAGCTGCTGCTTAGAAAACGACATTTAGCTATTTCATCCTTAATGAAAAGGCTAAGGCTGATAAGGCAGGGTGCCCGTAGTTTATTCCCCTGCCTTACTGTGAGACAAATGCTTTGTGAAGAGCTGAACATGCCCCCCACACAGGATATGTAAGTGAGGGGAGCTCAACCGCTTCAAATATCCCCGGCGTGACTCACGGCTGGTGTGGTCCCCAGTTCTGTCTCATCTTCTATTCACAGTGCCTCTGGCATGTCTGATAAAAACACAACAGGGAACGGCATCTCATGTGGTGGGGCAGGACGGATGCCTCCAGTCAGTCAGCGGGAGATGCTAGGTTGCAGCCAGAGGCTCTGACCCGTCCAAGGAAGTGCCTTGGGGCAAGACATCTCGTAGGAGACATACAAATTCGCTTGTACCTCCTAAGCAGTTGCAACTGGTAGGTAAGCCATTAGTGGCACTGGGGACATGGCTTGGCAAGGTTTGGGGGCTGCAGTATGAGGCTGGGCTCTCAGCCATCAGGAAGCCTTGGGCTGCAGCCTCCAGCAGCAGGACGTGTGGCCTCCCTGGTCGAAACCCTGCACTGTGGCAATCACAGCAGGGTGCGGGGATGGGGGAGCTCCTTCTCCAGGCACAGATGAGTGGCAACTGCTTGTGCAAAAGGCCACGTGCTGGTACAAGGTCAGGGGAGGGAGGAGAAGCTGCCAGAGCAGCTGGGGACTACCTCGAGGAGGCTTCCCGAAAGGTGTTGGGCTGCAGTCCCATAGATTCCCGGTGGAGTGAGGGACACCAGCTGGAACTGGCCAAGTCATTTCCTTCAGTCTCATCTCATAAGGTGGGGATGAGAACTGCCTTTCTACAGTCCAAAATGGCAGGCCTTAGGAAAACAAAGGGTGTCGTATCTGTCTCAGAGACCCAAGATATTCTGATTAACCCTTTAGATGGCGTAAAAAAGTGGGCTTGCTCACATCGCCCCAGGATACATTTTCCTTTTCGTGTTTTAGTGTCTTCCCCCTAATAATAAAGAAGGACTGCAGATCTTTTCTGTAAAATTCTTATAGGGCTAGTGAAAATGTCAGAATAAACCTAACCAAGACACCATCATCTAGCTCAGGTGACGGTCCTGGATGCTTTTTTCAACTTGAAAGCAGTGAACCTCCCTTAACGCTCTCTCTGATTGCCCTGTCAGAAGTCATCTGTAAACTCTTAACTCATCATATCAGTACAGATATATTTGAATGTCCAGCCCCCTGTTAGCAATCATCCTGAAGAGCTGGCACACAAGTAGAAAGTGTTTTAACTGTCTTCCTGCAGACTTGATGGCAAAGTTAGCACAATCCCCACCAAGCCTGGACAAACTCTGCTGTGAAAGGAAGGCAAATAAAGATCTGGAAAAGCTCCTTCATAGAGATTGAGAGGAGAGAAAATGTTTACCCGAAAACCTTAAAGCAAACTTGGGAATTAACACTGAACAGCTTTGTGTGTATTTCCAAGTGAGAGACTTTGTAAGCAAAGCTCTGTTTAACTCTCTGCTGTCACAAATTCAAACAGTGAAACAGCTCCTAACCCTAATTAACTCAAAATGTTTGACATCTTAGAGAAGCTTTGAAGCACAGAAGGGCTTTCTATCAGCCAAACCTACAGTGCAGACCAAAAGTTTCCCTATTCAAACTTCAATTTGCATCAGGTATTGTATAAACTACATGCAACCTCACACAAGATCCAGAACATATTTTGCTCCTAGAGTGCATTTTTCTAGGATAAAAGCTTTAAAGTGATCTACGCATTTCTAACGGTAAGCAGAAAATCCCAACTTCTTTTCAGACCCAAGGGACATGAAAATGAATACAAGAGATATGATCACATTGTCAAAAGGCAAGGCAAAAAACCCTTGCATGGGGTTGCAAGGGGGATAGGATAAGAGGTCAGGGTCAGACCTTCCTCTGAGCTGATCTCCTCTCTGCCACTGAGCAAGGGATGGGCCTGAGATACCCTGAAATTTCTTGCCATGGCAGCCTCTACTCAGGCTAGAGACTGACTAAGGATAGAAAGTTTAACACTCTCTTTCCTCAGAGGATCTTATCATTCATTTATGGGTTTCCAACTCTAAACAGTCTCTGAAACGATGCAAACAAGACTTGGTTGCTCGTTGCCTGTTAATCATGCAGTTTCATCAGCTCTGTGTAGAGCTAATTTTTGCTGAACAATCACACCTAAGCTGCTGGAAACCCACATGTCATCAATTTCAAGAACCGTAAAGGTGAGCTTCCTCCCAGGAGATCTACATCCCTCCTGTAATTGTCAAATTAATGGAGTTACATTGGGGTAAAAGCGATGTGAATGAAGAGAACACTTGCTTGGCAATTTATGTGCTGTATCAGGAAAACGTTATCGCTCCTAACATATCAGGCAGATTCTCTGTTCACTGACACCTTTGTAACACAACAGTGATTTTGATTAAATCCTTAGGTAATGATTACACCAGGAGAGTTACACTACTGCAAAAAACTACAGCATTTTCCATCTGTGGTGCACATTAAAAATCAGCGATGATGACTTCCATGGGGTTATCCCTGTGTAGAAGTGAAGCGTAGAAGTGAAGCAGCAGAGCGCAGATGCCTGCATTTTTGTCAAGGCAACGCATAGCTTTACAGTTACTTCCAGTCGCTCACGCAGAAAAAGCATCTTGAGGTGCTTTACCACATTACAGCTTAGAAAGCAAACAGTGGTAGTCACAGTGGTGCCACAGGTAACTACTGCTTCTCATCATGTGAAGCCTGAGAGCCACAGCCAGGAGACCTTGGTGTCGGCGAGAGGGATAGGGAAGGGGATGCTTATACCTGATGTGCTCATGGAAGGAACAGGGTTTGACCAACAGAAGCAGCAGCGGAATGACTTCTCCATCTCCAGATATGCATCATGTCTACGATTCGCTGATTCACTTACGATGGTGGGTTTTAACAGGAAGCAGAAGAATAAAAGTACAAACTCGATGAACAAGATAATCTGAGTTTGTATATAGCAACCTTTGCAATCCAGCTACCTTTTCCTTAAAGAAAGATCTTTCTTTAGATCTTTAGATCAAGGTGCCCCAACAAGAATTAGTGTTCCCTTTGACCAAAACCAAAGTGTTGCTGTGATAAGGATTAGCCTGGGGGCTGTGGAAGAAAGTGCACCATGCTCAGGGTAGGCCAGGATGGTGTGCTTGGTCACCGGGCTGCCCGAAGGGTTTGCAAACGAGGGACATCTGGACTGCTAAGTCACACGTGCAGAGAGAGCCTCTGCTGCAAGCAATGGCCAGATGGCAAAAGCGTACAAGAAAAGCTGTGTCCCGTGCCTCTCATACAGGACGTGGGATTTGACAGTATAATACAGGAAATCTGTGTTGGAAGGGGTGCTGAGAGGCTCAGCCCTGACTGATGGGCGAGGGGCATCCGTTGCTAAAAATGGCAGAGGTGTGCGGTTCCTGTGCAGGATGGGGCACGCAGCAGCGGCTCCCACCCGCGGCACCCGTGCACCCTGCGGGGGGCCTGTCTGCCACCCAGGTGGCACCCCACATTTGCTGAAGAAAGATGCTGCAGGGTATCCCTGGCCTCTCCACTGGGCTCTCTTCAGGCCAGAGCTGCCAAGGAGGTCAGCTGCCTATTTTAAGAGGTCTGCCTTGGCTGGTCTCCTCCCCCGGCTGTTGAGGGTCAGTCTGGGCCCTGCTGCATCTGGCTGCAGGCACCTCCGCATGGAGAAGGGAGCACTCTCCCTGAAGGCTTTCCCCTGGAAGTGTGGAAAACCACCAGCAGCTCTTGGCAGGAAGGCGCAATTGTTGTAAGAGAAAAGAACGATGAGATGTTGCATGGATGGGGGTGGGCAGCAGTGAGAGAGAAGAGCATCGTTTGATAGTCTGATTGATTGAGCAGGGGTTATTTACAACAATATCCACAGTGCAGTGATGGAGCTGCGGCTTTCGTGGGGGTGACATGTCTGAGCCCAGTTCAAACAGTCAGAGGATTCCTGTGTCACAGGTCCTGGCTCTCCTTTCCTGCCAGGTAGACCGGACACCTGGAATGCTTTTTTTTCCCCTCCTCTTGTTTGCTAATAGGAAGAGGAATTCCATTGCATTAATCTGGGAGCAAAAGCCGAGAGAACAAAAAGCAAATATTGCAAGACTTACAAAATCACAAGAGCTGGCAGCACTGCGTAGATCCGTCTGTACGTTACTCATTCTAGAATAATTGGGAGAGACTTAACCAGCCCACTGGCAGAGACAGGGACACATGGTGCTTTGTAAAACTCAGAGCAGAGAACAAAGTGAAAAGGTAGCATAGCCCAACTCACTGCAGACGCAGAATTGCAGTGTGAGAGTTGTGGATCTAGTCTCTCTCTGTGAATGCCCTTGTTCCGTGCTGCGTCCCCAAACCCCTGCAGATTTCAGCATGAACAGGTACCCCTTGAGCCTTTTACCAAACTGCAGGGGAAACAAAGTCCGTATGACAACAGCATGAATTAAGAAAAAGGGTTTATTAATTCCAGGCAGTCCACAAGTCAATGATGTGGCTAGACTGCATCCAGTAAATGCTCTCTATGCCATGTGGACAGACCAGCTTTGATTCCCACTGCCTCTGGCATTTCAGTGGCAAGCAGCGTTTTGTGGTGTAAACTTGTCCTTAGTTCACTCACAGTTCTCTGCGGTTCTCTTGGGACTTGTTTGGTATAACATGATCTTCTCAATGTCACCACAGTAAGGACCTGTGAGCCACATCCTGTGTTCCTCATGCATTTGATACTTCCAGGCTACAGAAATATCCACTTTAAGGCTAACATCTCAAAGAAAAAGTTAAAGATGGCCTTTCAGAAAAATATCATGGTTGGATGCTTCAAGTCTTCTCTCAGGTCTGGAGCTTCAAAACCAGTTCCCCGTATGGAGTCATGGTTTAAAGGAGAGCGACAGTTGGCATTTTGTTTCTAGACAGCCATTTATCACAAATGCCAAGACAAGCAACTTTCCAGGGAATCACACTCGCCCCGTTTCTGCCTGCTGAAGGACAGCTGTCTTAACCAGCCACCGGTCAGACCTTTCCCCATGGAAGCACACCAAGCCTAACACCCTGCAGCATCTAGGCCTCCCCTCTTTCGCTTCAGTTTGGGTTAGGAAGCATTGAAGGAGGCTTGACTGATATAAAACTGTAGGAAACAAGATATACTTAGACACGGTGGTTATGGTAATATCGTACCTTTGCAGGACAGAAATAAGATAATTTCTTTTGACAAGCAGCAACAGAACCATTGACACTGGCAAAACCGGCCGTGGCGAAGCAGCGAGCACCATCTGACAAAGCTAAGTAAATACACTACAACAACCGAGATAATCCCAACAATGTGGCGGTAAACAGAACGGGTTTTTCTCTGTCTATACAAACACACACATACATACATGCATATCTATATATACACATGCACGTATATATATTCAGGTAGAAGCATTATTCAGTCAGAGGTCTAATTTTAAGCTGATGATGCCCATTAGTGCAAGGCGTAACCTGCAATTTGGAAGCACTTGGAAGCGTTTCCTTTTGTGGGTGTAGAGCTGCTAAATTGCATTGTAGAGGCAGCAACGGCTCTCTCTTAGGGAGACTGTGCTGCACAGCCCCAGAAGGCAGGCTGGTGCCTCCACTTCCCCATGTGCTTTTCGTTGCAAGTCAGAGCTAGGCTGCCAGTGGGATTTGCTGCCTTGTCACCTCCTCCTGCCCCTTTCGCTGGAGTTTACATCAGCCTGAATCTGGCCTGGCTCATTTAAACAAAGCCGTCAAAGAAAATGTCACTGTGTTTTCCTAAGCACAAATGGATTTAGAAAGCCTAATGTAGCAAATGGCAATGTAAAACTCACTTGCTTTACAAGTACAATCTTGCTGATGTAAACCAAAAGACATATGCCAAGGGAAAGTTTAATAGTCACCTGGAAAAAACATTAACTTGAGCTACATCTATTTTCTAATGGCATATTGTGCATGTAACAAAACACCCACAAATAATTTTGGGACCAGGGATGTTCCCTTTTCTAATTGTTTTCATCATGGGGGCCGCCAGGGCTCTTACGTGCGCTTTCGACTGCCACTGTGAAATATGTGTTCCCTGTTTGTTCTTGTTCTGCCTCTGCAGGAAATCAGAGACTCTGGCTTCCTGTAGGCTGCAGATGCTTTATTCTTTGTATTCCCCAAATAGGAAGTCCTGGGGTCATTCTGCCAAATATATGGAAACTTAATTTCATTTCAACACAGGATTAATCACTAGGAAGTGTCAGGACATTGATGGTCTGATAACAAGACAGTTACAGCAGAAACCTTTTATGGGCACCAGGGCTAAAGCATTTGGCAGCAGACATGAAGCTGTAAGTCTCTGCATCAAATGGGGAAGGAAGGCTACCTGATGAGAATTAATGCCGGCAATTGTAATAGTGGAGTTTTTTTAATGCCCTGTAAACCTTACCAAACTTTTAAGCCTTTTTATATTTTAAGAGGAAGGTAGATTGTTTTTGATGACTAACCCCTGTTTTTGATGACTAAGCTCTATGTTTTTTCTCTAGAAATCATAACAGTCTACAGTGAACGTCCTCTCACTTACCACTTTGCAGGACAGAAATAAGATGTGCAATAGCACACCTCTGCTCAGTTGAAGGAAAGGCTTCTGATTTGCACCCTTGGAAGTCACAGATCAGTCCCCTACTGCCACTGCATGTTAGAGGGTGTGCACATTTCTCAGACTAATGGATACAATGGGAACACTGGAAAAAACAATTGCTAAATTTAAGTCCATAACCAATTAAATGGAGTTTCACCAAGTGTGCGCAGACTTTCTGTTTAAAGCACTGTTTAAACACAGCCAGCGCCACACTGCTCGGAGGTTAGCAATTATTCCCTTTGTAAAGGCTGGGAAAAGTGAGGTGTAAAGACTGAGAGCTTGGTCAGTTCCCATAGAGTTGGGGTCTTCGTCAGTACTCAGGGATTGACAGCATCAATCTTTACGCAGTGTCCAGCTTTTGCTCAGGGCTCAAGATAGCTTGCAGAAGAGTTGCTTGATCTAGCATCCAGTTTTAACCGATCAAATCCCAACAGCACGACCTTCATAACAGCTCCTCCTGTATTCCCTTCTGTGTGGGCTAGCTGTTACAGGCTCCATCTCTCGTACTGCACCCTGCTCAGCTCATTAGACATTTTTACACTTTTTCTGACGTCTAGCTTTAGGGACAGGTACAACACTGTTTCATCATGATACTGGGCTGTGTTCATCTTAGCTGCAATTGGGACAGAAATGCAGCTCTGTAAGGGATTAGCATGTATGCTAATGTTTTGGCTGGGGTAGAGTTAATTTTCTTCACAGGAGCTAGTATGGGGCTGTGTTTTGGATTTGTGCTGGAAACAGAGTTGATAACACAGGGATGTTTTAGTTACTGCTGAGCAGGGCTTGCACAGAGTCAAGGCCTTTTCTGCTCCTCACCCCACCCCACCAGCGAGCAGGCTGGGGGTGCACAAGAAGCTGGGAGGGGTCACAGCCAGGACAGCTGACCAAAGGGATATTCCATAGCATATGACGTCATGCTCAGCACATAAAGCTGGGGGAAGAAGAAGGAAGGGGGGGACGTTCGGAGTGATGGCGTTTGTCTTCCCAAGTGACCG
The DNA here is from genome assembly GCF_964195595.1 of Calonectris borealis. Lineage (NCBI taxonomy): Eukaryota > Metazoa > Chordata > Aves > Procellariiformes > Procellariidae > Calonectris > Calonectris borealis. The sequence goes on from NC_134312.1 coordinate 122,340,239, forward strand.
TTACGCGTGATGGAGCCCTGCTTTCCTGGAGATGGCTGAACCTCTGCCTGCCGATGGGAAGTAGGGAATGAATTCCTTGTTTTGCTTTGCTTGTGTGCGCGGCTTTTGCTTTCCCTATTAAACTGCCTTTATCTCAACCCACGAGTTTTCTCACTTTTACCCGTCCGATTCTCTCCCCCATCCCGCTGTGGGGGGAGTGAGGAGTGGCTGTGTGGGGCTTAGTCGCCGGCTGGGATTAAACCATGACAGCATGTTTTATGGCAAGCAGTTAAGGACAAGACAGGGTTGTGTGAAACATTTCATTAATATAATGTCATCTCCTGCCTTTCAGGAAGAGATCTGTCTAAATCATAGGACTTTTTGAAGACAGTATGCTTCTAAAAACATATTCAGTTTAGCATTTTCTACAAGGAGTAAACAGGGAGGGAGGAATCTCCTTTACAGAAAGCAAGAACCCCTTCACAGACACCAGCAGGCATGTGGTGCCCTGCCCAAACCACTCTTGCGCAGTATACCAATGGAGCTGTCACCTCCTCCCTTCTAAAAACACACTGCAGCAACTGAGTATTTAAATTTTTACCCTTCTGAGCTTGTGTGAAATCTGCTATGGAAAAGCAGTCAGATCAGCCCACTGTGCTTTGCGTGCCTCCTCCATCTCCACCGTCCGAAGCCGGAGATGAGAAAAACGGGGTGCGTAGAGGGATGCCCCCTGCACGCCGCATGGGATCACCCAGCTACCATCACCCTTCCCACGCAGCAAAGCTGAGATGCTCACCAAGGTCTTGAGCAACCCCACAGGCCATTTCACCCAGCAAATCCAACACTACAAAAATGTCCCTTGATGAGCAAGCCTAAAATAACAACACTGTGCCCTGGGAATAAACTGTTGGATGCGCAGCTGGTGGAGAGGGGAAGCCTTGGGGCAGGAGTGCACCACTCTTCTGTCTGAACCCAGCTTAGCAATGCTTCCCGCTCCTTGTAATTAATCCCTGTCTCATTCAGTGATGTAGTGTGGACATTCACCTAAACCCAATAATAAGCCATGGGATTTGAGCATGAATTTAATGTTAAACTCATGGTTAAACGTTCTGCTGAATAGAAATGGAGCCAAAAATTGGCCTATATGCTTTGCTGAATAGGAACAGCTTGCTGCAGTTCAGCATCGGTGGAGAAGGGAGATTACTCTGTGAGGATGATTCACTTCACTCAAGCCCAGACAACCCCAAGCTCCGCAAGCCAGATCCCACCCTGCTTGTAAAGGAGACTTGAGAACACGAGAAGCTGGAATTGAGCAGTGATGCATACGATGACTGCCAGAAGACACCCAGGATGTGAAAATAACAAATGCAAAAAGGTTGGCTGCAAAGCGTCACTCCCTCGGGGGTCTACATGAATCTGCAGAAACGCTGCACGAATAAAGCGGTGACCTTACCTAACCGATGTACGGCAATGGAGTCAAACCACTGGCACTTCAGTCAGCTTCACTTATGAGCACTTGTCTACACTACAAAGCCTTTACCAGCAGCTAAGCTGGATGATTTATGTCAGCAGCATCTCCTAAAGCAGACTAAGCTTATATTTGGAAGGGGGTGATTTGGAAGATTTATCTTAATGTCCTCCCTGAATAAAATAAGCTGTGTTGTTCTGCTGGTCTAAATTCTGCTTACTCAGCGGGTTTTCCTGACCTACCTAACCTGGTTTGGGAAATAATCTCTTTTCCCCAGAAAAACTTCAGAACATCAGCTTGACTGAGGAGACCGATCAGCGGCAAACACACATAAAGAGGGCAGCCTAGGAGAAATGAAATATAAAGATGACAAGAGGCAGGAAATTTGGGATAAAAAACAGGCCAGGAAAGGCTTCCCAATGGTAAATCATTTTTGTTACAGACAAAACCCAAAGGAAAAAAAGCTAAACAGCTTATCACAGAACGAGTCATGCTAAAAGCCTGTCACAGAGAGAGTTTACATTAGGGGACAAACAAAAGACATCAAGAAAGGCATAAAATGTTGCCCTGAAGGACATGTCATTTTCAGAAATGGCTGGGCTCTGGAGGACAGAGCAATTGGGGATGAGAAGGAAGCCGAGAGACCTAGATTAAAGGATCCTGCTGAAATTTGTTGAGATATCTGTTTCAGTGTTTAAAGTCTGAACTGGAATAGCCCAAAAAAAGTGAATAACAGCATTTCTTCAATTGACCAGTTTTACCAGAAGCCCTATGAAGATTTGTGGTGTGCATGTGTGTAGCCCAGGGCATGAGCTGGCTACAGCCCCTGGTGGCGGGTGCGAGTCGGCTCTAGCCGGCCTCCGTGCCAGCCAGTTTGCTCTGTGGCAAGCAGAGATCTCCTGAGCACAGGAGCTGGCACCAGTGAGGTGCCTTCAGGGCCAGACCAAGCCCCCAGAGGAGGCTGTTCTTGCAACGTCACTGACATCTTTGTGCAGCTATGCAGAGCTGGGATCGGGGAAAGGGGTGAGGGGTCCAGCAGGGGATATACTGAGAATAAGTTGACTAGTGAGCAAGAATTGCATTTCACAGAAAAAAAAAAAAAAAACAAAAAGAAGGATTTCGACACTTGTTCCCCACTCCATGCCAGAGCAGGAACTCAATTTTGGATGGCCCCAATACGGGGAGAGGAGGGAGGAGAAGGGAGCGGGGGAAAGGGCGAGGGGAAAACATGGAGAAATCCAGAGAGGAGTGCCTCGGCAGCGGGCGGCTCAGGCTGGGGTAAAGCCAGAATGCCTGAGGTCAGACGTGAGGAGCACTTAATCCTCAGCGTGGCCATTCATTTCCTCACTGTTTAAAAAAATACGTATATTTCAAGGACCTCTCAGGGAAGGGAAGTTCTGTGAATCAGTGTCTGACTATTAGTTGCTGACCCAGATGAAGGCATTAGCAACTTGGAGCACCCCTTTCACGTCAGCTCCCCAGGCATCCTGTTAGCTGTATGCCATTAGAGCTAACCTCACCCGACCTTGCATCGCTGTCATGTTGACGTAGCACTAGTAATGTCTCTCATGGACCTGAGCTCACCTCGGGGGCTTTCTCTTCCTGCCTTGAAACTCTTCTTTCGAGGTCCTCAGCTTGTTGAAGTGTAAAATCTCTCAGCTTCATGATAGGAAATTCTTCAAAAGGAGATACTTTCTTTCTATGCCGCACTATCCTTGGAGCTTCTTGCAGCAACCAAGTTCCTACCCTAAGGTGCCTTTGATCATATCACTGCTCTGCAGAGCACCCCAAAATATATACTGCCAGTTTCCGAGAACTATGGATTGCCGAAGGAAACCTTGAAGCTGTCCACGTCCTGCTAGGTATTAAAGAGGCACTCCTTTACCCCTGCGAGCTGCCATCAGGCTCCGCAGCACTTCTCCCAGGCTGAGAGGTCACATCTGATTTCAGCCTCTGTCAATGAGGCCTTTCCTGTACACCACAGCCCTGGCCCCGGGCCAGAGAGGGGTGGTGTTCAGGCAGCGCGGCCGCTGCGGCTTCCCCGGGTTCCTCATCCCTGCAACGAGGGAAACCCTCGGAGGAGAAGGGCTGTTTGGAACCCTTGTGAATTAGACAAGTCCTAAGTTTTCTTGATGGCATCTTCCAAACTGCCAGCCAAAGGCATCCCCGGGAGGTGAGGACCAGCAGGTCAGCCCAACCCAGGGAAGCACGGCTACAGGGTAAGGTGACATTCGAGTCTGTGGAAGTGATGGAGAAACTTCACAATTCGAGTGGTTTCTGGTGAGAATTAGGCTACCGGAGGCACATTTGTACAGGCACCCAGTGGGGTTTTCAAAAGATCCCAATCTCCCAATGCATTTATTTCAATGGAAGTTGGGGACCGAGGGGCTTCCCAAAGCCCCATTTCCCCTCCCGCCACCCAGAGCTCCTTGCACATCTGGCCTTTGAGAACCGCTGGCATCACCCACCAGCAGGCTTTCGGCCCCGAAGGCTGTGGCTCTGTCGCCATCAGCGTCAGCTCTCCGTGCTGGCAGGTCACCCGGCAGGACAAAGCTGAGCCCAAGCAGTCATGCTCACACAGTTGCTTCTCCGTTGAATTAGCCACAACACATGGCCCAACGTCTGTGCAGCTTTACTCTGTCACCCTGGCCTCATGCCAGACCAGGAGGACCTGTAGCACCTGATCTAGCATGAAAGCTGCTTTAATAATGTTAACCCATCCAAAACCACATTGTCCAGTGAATAAGAAGCAGCAAGGGGATTCAAAATAGCAGCTCACTGTTTTGTGCTATGTGGTTGCGATGGATTTGGGTCAACACTAAGTGCCCTGAAAGTTGATTTACTATCTCATTGAGCCATGGCCTCTGCTACTTGGGAAATTTGAATAGCATTTCCAGAAGTACCTAAGTGCTCCTGATAAATTTTACTGCCAAAAATTAATTTCCTTCATTTCCTCTTTTTCCTCCCACTTTCTCCCCTTATTCCCATTATTGTTTCAGGAGCAAAGAATTGATGTCAGTGCCACGAATAGCTCTGAATTCATTTGCTTACAGGTTTGGGTAGGGAGATTATTTTTTTTTTCATCGGAAGATTTTATTGCATTTATTCTCTCCTCCTCCTTTCTTGCACCTATGCCTGGTCTCTTCCTCCCTGCACTAGCATTTCAAGACTCCCCCTCAGCTGCTCTAGTAATGGAGGCATCACTACTGAGTCATCCCTTCGCACTCAGCTCGTTGCTAATCCACCTCTTGCTGTTTCCTTCACAAGGGTTGCTCACTTCTTCCTCACATCCATCCCCAGCAGTTCATGGTTTGGGCATTTCTACCCTCAGTCACTCCTGCTACCTCCTCTGAATTTTCTCTCTCTCCTTTCTCTGGAGTCTGCATTATTGAAGATGGCGCCCGCCCCTTTCCCCTACCTGCTGTTTATGTGAATGCCTTCCTCAGACGTCTTCCCAAGCTTCTGGCCTTTCCCCCCCACCCCGCTATGAAAGCAGCTACCTTATCCTCATCTTTACAGTCACTGTGGATGCAGCAGGGTCAGGCTTGGCAACCTTTCATTTTGATAATTTTCCATGGGAAATAGATTTCCCTGTTTTGTTTTTGCTTTTGTTTCTCTGCTCTGACCACCAGAGGCCTGAGACCTCCTCCTCCTCCTTCTCCTCCTCCTTGTTCTCCTCCTCCTCCTTCAGAGGCAGCTCAGAAGGAAGGAGGCTCGGCTGCTCTTGGAGGCTGGTGATGCAAAGTCAAAGAGCCCCTCCAAAAGCTTCTCTGCGCCTTGTGCTGTTGAGGCTGACTCAACAGTTGAGGCACCAAGCAGTGCGAGGTGTGGGAACGGGGAAGGGAGGAGGCCGTTCCCTTCCTGGTGTTCCCAGACGCGCTGTTCAGGTCTGCGGGCAGCTGCCTCCCTTCTCTCCAGTAAGGCAGCTGAGGTAGGGTGAAAACCACTGGCCCTCACACCACGATGTAATCTAAAGAATCGTTATTGTAACATTACACATGCTATTTAGCACATTGCAACAACTCTGTGGGCAGGTTGCTTGTACTTAACCAAAAACGTTGGTTTTCCCACCTCTCCAGGAAAGGAGAGGACATCCTTCAGTCCTCCAGGTCCTTCCCCCTCCCTTCCTCGTCCTGCAGCTCTCTGTGAGCCCAGCCATAGGGTTGGGGACCCTGAGGGGTTCTTCCTCGGGCTGCCTCTGCTCAGGTGTCTGGGAGCTCAGAAATACCTGGGATGAGCACCACAGGAGGAGGGAATCATACTAAGTGTCTTTCAGAGAGGAGCTGGGGCTCCTCTGAAGGGTTTGAGTCCTCAGATCTGAAGCTGGTTGTTATTACCACAGATGAAACACACTTCAGAGGAGTGCGCTGCGGCCAGAGACAGTGGTTGGTAGCCGACAGCTACAACACAGGAGGCTGCATGCTTTTTTACATCAGGGTCAGGAGCTTTCATACCACATCCTCAGGGAAGGACTGAAACCACCGTCAAGATCAGACCCTTTCTCGTCCAAGCAGCAGCTCTGCCCTCCAGCACAGTTAAAGCCTTCGGAGCAGGAGAGACTCCCTGTGCACATCAAAACAGGCTGTCACACCACTAAGCGTGCCCGTACCAGCATCTTCACGGTTGTCATCGAGAAGTCCAGTGTGCAAAATGGAGGTAGAAGACTGATAAGGAACAGGACGCGCTCCTCTTCCACCTCATCCAAAGACCTTTCTTTCAGAGGTATATGAATACAGTCCGTGTAGCCAGGACATCAGCTGGCAAAACTCAGTCACCCAAGTAAAAGGGACAGTTATAGGATGTTTTGCCAACAAAAAAAAAGGAGGAAAAAATAGGTACAAGTGGCAACAAATAATTCAACCAATAACAGCAACAACCTTTCAGCAACTTGCTGGCTATTCAGTAGCTTTTGGTGCCATTTTTATTAGCCATAGAGGGTGGAGATTATATGGTCCTATCCAGGTAACACGGTTAAACCAGAAAAAGATACTACAGCAAAACAGCCTGTTCTGTGGCTTTATATGGCCTTGATCCAAACTTCACTGAAGTCAATAAGAATCCTTGCCACTGACTTTAAAGACTTTGTACGACTGAATACTCCCAGCAGGGCTTTAATAGGAAAAAAGACTGAAATTTAAGCTGCAAAATACAGAATATAATCTATACAGCAAGAAAGCTGCCGACATACTTCTGTGGCACAGGCAACTGTCACTGGCAGGAAAAAGGAGATTTTGACCTAATGGGAGAGCTTTAGGCTTTGCATCTTTGTTTTCTGTTGATGGACTCAAGGAATCCTTTGGGATTTACATTAATAAACCGGTACCTAACTATAAAATGTATACTGTCAGAGGGCCAAACTGCATGCCTGTGCATCTGGGAGAGGTAGAGTATGTTGACACCCAGAGCTTGTTTTCTTACTGTGCCAAATCTTGATTAGGTTGAAGTGAATGGAAACACTTCCACAGGCTTCAGCAGGACAGTGATTTAGCTCACTCTCTGGAAAGGGCTGGCACCATGGAAGGAGCACTATTGCACGCTCTGGACTGTCGCTTTGCAGAGTCCTTTTTATAGATGCTTCTTGTTTATAAGCAAAAGTACTTACATTAACATTGCAAAAACAAATAGTCTAATGTTGTTACATTTTATGGGCACATTAACTTGAAAGAGCAGCCAAGTTTGTTGACTAAAATGATTTACACAACTCTAAGGCCACTAAACAAGTATTTCTCAATGTCTCATCAGCAGCTCAAGGGAGCAGAAGCTAAAAATGCCACAGCTCAACAAACAGTTCTGTGTTCCTACTGTTGATAAGTACATCATGTTTCTTTGCAAATAAAAGACTGTCAGGAGTTGCTTTAAGAAAAAAAAAAAACAAAACAACAAACAATCCAGAAATAAATAAATAACATGAATGATTTCTAAGTACATACTGTCCTCTTTCCCTCCTTCCATTTCCTTTGTATAACTCCATTACAACAGCCCCAACAAATCATCTGCAATATGCCCAGGATTCCCTAATTACCTTCAAACAGGCTGCTGGCTGGCCAAGAGGCAACCCCTAGTATGGCTGTTTCAATGCAACGGCCCCTTGCTTGGCAGGGACAGGAAAGTCCAGGTGTCAGTAAACTCCATTTACACAAGTTGATCATCCAAGGTGCCCAGGTTGCCTGAGAGATGCTGAATGTCCTCCACCAGCAAGTATTTTGATGGGAGGTGAGCATGTTCAGCATCACACAGACATGGTAAGCACCTCACAGGGGAGAGCCCTAAGAGCACAAGCCTACGCATGGCCGTGGGGCCTTATGCGTAATTCCAGTTTACAGATGCACCCCCTGATCTGTCAAGTTGCAATGGGAATATGTCCCTGTCAAAGGCTGTCATCGATTAAGGATCTCTACTCAGCTCACCAAAGAGAAGTGTCCAGGTGCCTTGCCAGGGAAGTAAGTGGAGATGGTTCCTTAACAAAGCAGGCAAGGGAGTGGTAAAACGAGCAGCTGGAAACTGAATTCAGGAAAACATTATGCTAGCAGACGTCTAATACTGAGAGCAATCAGTCAAGGGACTCATTATCAAGGCACAATGTGCAATCCCCGTTACTTGATGCCTTTACATCTAGACCGGCAAAACTTTCATAAGAGACACTGTTCAACGAAAAGCTGTTGTGCTTGATTTTAGGAACTGGAGGATAAAATTCAAAGACGTCCTCCATCATACAAAGGTCAAGCAAGGTGATCACAAAGGATTTAAAAACATTGAAGACTATGAATGCAATCATTTAAAAGATTTGAAAAGCTTTTGTCTCTGTCAAAAATGTCAGAGAAGCAGAATGGGAGAGTGTGCTCTGCAGCTGGACTGCAGGCAGGGAAAATACCAAGAAGCACTACACTGCTCTGTCTGTTTTGGTAATTTCTATGGCCATGACTGCCAAACAACAGAGATCCTCACTGATATGTTGACTCCAGCAGGCCTAGTGAAGCATGAACACGCCAGCTTTCACAGCTACAGGAAGAGATGAGAACCAGTGTTTCATGTCATCCAGTCACATAAAACATAAATATGTCCTAGTGGAGGCATGCAAAGTACTTGCCTTACTTCCTCTGCTAAGCCAGCTGAGAATATGTTTTGCTGTTGCAGTAAAAATGGTCAAACCGCCGAACGTCACATTTGGGGCATACATCTTCCATCGTATATAGTCTGTCTTTTCTCTTGGTTTTCCTTCTTTTCTCTGTAAGGTAGCAAGAAAGCTTCACTGTAAGTAGACAGATGTCTTGCAGTTTTGATTCTCACTCAGGTCCTATATCCATACCATGCATATTCATTACACAGATCTATTCTGCCATAAGAAGATGGCTGGTCTTTTGCCTGTGATATGATCATTTGCCAGAAATGATTTTAAATAGAGCAGACAATGAGCCTGTTACTTAGAAATGTTTTCTGATAATTATGTTCTGACACCCTGAGCCAAAATGGTATAACATCTGTGCTCAAACAGTTCCTACACAGATGCTGTCTGAGACCCGTTTTTCCTCTGAACATTTGGTGAGCAGTGCAAGACAGAGCAGGAAAACACCGCTTTGAGTAACATTGGCAGTATCTCCACAACGCAGGGAGAGGTCCATGAGCTGAACTCTCCTTACATAAACACCAATAGGGGATAAGTCAGTACTCTTGAAATTGGTATGTCACCTTATTTCAACATCAAACTAAAGCTTGATGTGAAAGTTCAGTCAGAGCTGAATCTGGCTCCATGATTTATAGTGTTTATTTAACTTAGGAGCCAGCATGATAGTAAAATATCTCAGATATCTCTTTAATGTGGATAGTTTATATGCAAAATTATATTTAACTGTTGGAGGATGGGAAGGAAGGGAAGTCACAGTTTGGACCAGGTTTTATTGGGTGCATTGGGAACTGCCTCTTGGATGCCCATCTTGGGGAACAAGACCCAGAGAGCGGCTCCAGAACGGGGACGAACTCTGGCCTTGGGGGCGGGAGGAGAGGCAGGAGAGAAGCGGGGAGGGAAAAACATGTCCGTACAGAAGGGCAAAGGCACTTGGGATTTCCCCCCCAAAATGTATGCTACAGGGCAGGAGGCTCACATGAGAAAGGCATGGGCCAAGCTTGGCACAGGAGACAGCTCGACCGACCGCGCTGCCCCGGGAGGAGAAGGGAATGGCGCCACAGGTGATGCACGCTGCCTGCACTGCTCAGCTTCCTCTCCTGCTCCCTCCTTCCATGCCGAAGGACACCGCGCATCTCCTCTGCAAGGGATACAGCCCAAAACCTGGGGGCCAAGCTTGAGAACACGTGCCCCGCTGCAGGCTGTCAAACGGGGTCCTGCCACCACGGCTGGCGGGACTGACCCCTGCTCCAGAGGGGCTACGGGGACACTGAACACCCTCAGGCATTCAGCATCGGGCTATTGAGCCACACACAGCCCCTGATGTAAAGGTTACTGTTATTTTGGATTCATTAACGACTGGGCTGAAAGCTGCTTCAGTAAGGAATTATATCCAAATCATCTTCGGTTCGGGGAGGCAGTGAACAAAACCTCCACAATTTGCAAATTTCCCCTCTGGGACACATAGCTATACATTTGGATTTTTAAGTATCAATTTGCACGTTATCTATAATGTAAACATACACTTACACACATATGTATATAAAACTCAAGAAACGTTTTTTAAAGACATTTAAGTGCGGTAGAAAGTTGTCCCGCTTCCCTTCAGGCAGGGCCCTGAAATGCCTCTCTCTCATGGCCAGATGGTATTCCCTGCCTTTCTCCGCAGATGTCTCGAGAAGGCGGCGGAGGTTTGTGCTTGCTCGAGAGCCGGAGCCCCTCGGGAGCTGCTGAGGGACTCGTGCTGCCTGCCTCACGCAGGCTCAGCAGGGAATGGACTTGCCACCAGTGAAACTGGGTGAGGCGAGGCCAGATGACCCCAAGGCAGGAGTGCTGCTGTGTTTTGTACAAAAAAAGTGAGGCTGTTATCCAGAGGGTGCTGCAGCTTAAGTACTTGGGTGCAATATCAGGGCTGGCACATCTCAAAACTGCCACAGGTCCCAACACAGATCTGCTGTGGGTGGCACAGGCATAAGGGTACGCTTGAATGAAAACCACATCCACCCACAACTGCCATGTTGAATGGTTTGGTTCGTTGGGATGGTGACAAGACCTAACGAGGCCTGAGGCTCTGCTTTATCCGTTTGCTTGGTCTTGGTTAGCCAGTGCCAAGATCTCCTCCAGGACACTGTGACAAATACCTTGTCTAATGGCTCCCCCTAAAAAGCCAGGATTTTCTGAGTCCTACAACCAGTCATTACCAGACGGTCTAGGAGGCAGACACAAGTGATTCAAACAGCAAGCAAATGCCAGAAAGGGGATGATTTCACTGCATTATTGAACACATATTCGACAGATAAGCCTAGCAACAGGGACCCTGTCTACAGGCTGACTCCCAACAATCAGCTACTGCTATAGCTCCCTGTCATTCGACTGCAGTGCTGCAAATGCATGAATGAATGAATAAGTAATCTCCTACAGCATTTGTGCAATAAGCAGAGTATTAGCATGTGGCTCTCAAGACGACCTTTATCGAAGGAAGCAGCATTTATACTGGAGAAACTTATCTAAAAATAAATTATTATCACTCATGTATACATAGAAATACCAAGGGCAAGATATGACTTTCTATAATGTGAAATGACTCATTTTCCCCCTGAAGTTTTAGTGAGTCTCGAAGATACGTACTTCTAAGAGTGAATCACTCCAAATGGCCGCTGGGTGACTGGCTGAGTTTGAACTAATCTTGGGGAGGAGAGCTGACGTAAAGGCCGTGGGACTTGGAATGCATCGGCTATTTGCAGGGCAAGGATGGCAGACATTAGCACTCAGTTGTCACTAGTAAATCTCAAATTGCTTTGACAGGTGGCAGATTGCGAGATGTGAATGGCTACAGCTTCCAGGGGAACACTTCTTTTTGTGGAAAGTGGGATGAGGCCAAGGGCACAGCCCATATTTCTTCTTTATATATATGTGTGCGTGCGCACACACGCATGTATAGCTGTAAAAAATAAAGCACCTCTTTTATGGATCAGTAAACTAACTTGAACCCTCATTTATACTTGCTAGCTCAACCCGAAAGGAAGAGCTCAAGCTTTCTGGAAGCGTAGCTGGACTGCCAGCTAGCCCAAAAAAGCCAAAAATGTTCTGCTGAGTTATCTACAAACTTCGTAAGCGTGAGAGAATTCAACAGCTCTGCAGATATTCACGGGGGAGTGTGGAGCCTCCTCTCACTGGGTTCAAACCACTCCTGGGACAATCAGTGACCACAGTATGATGCCTGAAGTGTTTTTTTTTTCAGTTACTCCAGTGAGGTTTGTCCTCTGTGTCATTCCCAGGTGTCCACATCAGCACGGGTGCTGATCGGCACCCCAGGAGATGACACGAGCCCTGGGGAGGGGTGGCATCCCCTGTCTTCCTGGACGCAGCCAGTCTGGCCAGCATATTAGTTGTGACAGCACCAGGGGAATAGCTTTCTTCTCTCTTCCCAGTGACATAGATGGAAATTGAGGGTGGCAGGACTGAGCAGGCACGGCTGCAGTGTGCTAATTGGGCACACAACAAATTCCTGACTCACTTAGGAGAGCCTCCCCTAGGGCACAGGCGTTACATTATACGTAAATATCAGCTTCATATTGGAGACACGTCCCGAAGAGGGAAGTGAAAGAGAAGGGAGCCTTGACTTTACAGATTAGCTCACAGCTTTTCGTAGTCTCCCTTTAAACAGTGATTAGAGCAGCCTGACTGCTGAGGAGGGAAAGATCTCCAGAAAGCTCTGTCTTCCAGAGGAACTTAGCAACTTCCATAAGCAATGTAAGTATAACTGTACTTGGCGATAACACATGCCAGCCATGCAACATGTCACACAGTTAAAATGGGCTGAAGCAGCAGTGCACCTATGCCTTGGAAATGACTGCACATGCAAACTCATATTCTATGATCCGCTACATATAGCTCCCTGCATATAGCCTGGTGCCTGATGCATGTGTGGGTTCCTTACACTTAGTGAACCCAGTTGGTGAATGAGGGTTTACACCTTGCTAAGGGACTGGCTGATGCAACTGTGTCTTTCATTTTCCACTCCTGTGGGGAATAGCCAACACAGTATTTTGTAGGGATGTTCATGGAAACTAGTTACACTGGGGTACAAGTTTTGCTGTGGGCTATAAGAAAAAATTAAGTCAAACTGATTCAAGGCAAACTTGTTATGAAGAAATGTTTCCTCAGAGGACAGAGCTGTCAAGCAGAAGGTCTTTCAGAAAACGGGAGAAACTTCTTTTGACTAACACAGTCTGCCAGAAAGGATGAAATCCTAGAAGGATTTTGAAAATGAGAGGGAAATGTGGATATTTCCAGTGCTGCCACAGAGACTTTGTGTGACGTTGGGACAGTGGTTTAACCCCACTTTGAACCATAACTTCTCCCTTCCTCCAAAGGCAGAGAGATGACAGGAACGCCTGCAGTTCCTCCCACTTCCGTAAGGGCATCGGTAAGTCTAACACACCAGACAGGTAGGGATTTTAAGCAAATGAATTATTCGCTTTTCCACTTCGCTAATTATTCGCATACCTACTTGGAAGGCTATAAATTTGTTCATGATTATTAAACAAGAGAGGGATACAGCTGTACTTCATCCTGTATGCAAACACTTTGCACAGCAAGGATGGAGTCAGTCCTTGTCCCACTGCAAGAGCTGTGCAGCTGCACAGCCACAGCCAGCTGCTGCTAGGGGAGGGAAAAGGGTCGGGATCTCTCAGCCAGCCTCACACAGGAGTAAAACAGGAGTGCAAACCACTCGTTTTTTTGCTGCCATGGAGTTATTCAGTTGCACTTCCCAGTCCCATGGTACCTGATGGCCAAAGCCACAAAGAAATGCCAAACTAACCCTATGAACCCTTCCAAATATTGATATATTTGCATTTTACCTTCTTGAGAACAGTCTCAAAAAAACACAACTCCTCAAGTACGTGGAGTCCTCAATAGCTACTAACTCATGTGGTTTCTAATGAAATTAAGGTTTCTGGGTCCTTTTGGGAAGAATTTGAACCACTCTGCTCTTACAGTGATGCAGCTTATCTAGAGGGAAAGATACCGTATAAAAACACAGATGAACTCGTTTCAAATCCCACTGCACCCCAGCTCTCCTCTGTGATTTCAGACAAACCAGGTAAGCGTTAACTACAGCTTCCATTTTCTACCAGAGGACATTCAAAAGACTGTTATACCAATGACTGACAAGAGCTCATAAACTACACAAATGAGATCTATAACCATTTGCATAGGTGAGGCAGGAGACTTCAACATAACATGCTTATTTAACAGAGTGCCAGGTTTCCTCTCTTGTAACAGGCAACAGCTGATACCTAAAGAACAGATTCTTGCATGAAGAATTTTGATAAGTATATTCCATTTTCAGTGGCTGAGATTCTCCTTTGGAGAATAATTAAGTATGCAATATATGGTCTAAAACAGCCAGGAAAGAGATTGAAAATACAGAAAATTCAAAGGAAATTATTTCAAACTGGAGTGTTCTGACTCTGGAAACTAAGTTATAAATGCTTTTGAGAACCTGCATTTATTACTTGCAATAAATAACTTTTCTTCCAAACACGCCTTTGTGTGAGAGACAGATTAGCAGTGCAAGTGGAGCATATTTCTGCTGTGCAGAAGTTACTTATTTTAGAATAATGGACGTCACAAATTGGCCCTGCATAGCAACACTCATTGGAAAAAGATCACAGTTCCACTTAACACAAAAGTGCAATCTTGAAGCCCATTGAAACTGAAGTCTCTTCACAGGGCAAAGACTGAAGTAGCTCCTCATTTGCGTAAAGCTGGACAATTGCTCCACTTCCATACACAAAAAATTGCTTAGATATCTGCTATGCATGGGGAAAGGCTCATTAATCACATTACAGCAAGTGAACATCCCAAGGTTAAATCCTGCTGCTGTGGAGTACTTCAGTGCTTTATAAAGTCATCTACACGGGATTTATATCTGCAAATCTTCACGGTGTGGTGAAGATTTGGAGCTTACCTTTAAACTCGAGGCACTTCTTTTTCCCTGTAAGAAAAGCACGGTTCTGAAAAACAAATTTAGATATGTAAGGTCTGATTCTCCACTACATTAAGTCTGTTTTACAGCTGTGTCACTGCAGTCAAAATCAATGGAGTGACACTGGTGAAAAAAACCCAACTTAATGACGAGGAGAACTAGCCCAGGCTCTTTGAAAGGCAGTTCATGCAGCCATTCCCTCAGGTTTTCTTCAAGTCCATTTTGCTAGCTGCTATGTGGCAGGAAGATGTAGGAAAAAAAGGCTGTGAGATGGCAAACCCTTCCACCCTTGTTTGCTTGTTCTGTGGCATTCCTGTCTTTCTGCCTTTGCATCATAACTCTGCTTTCCTTCAAGGAAAAGAAAACAATGAGACCTAGATTTATCCTCACTAAGCGAGCCGCCTTTCCTTACAGATTTTTCTGTGAGAAGCAATTGCACCTGAATTTGTTCCACTGCTTCTTACCACCCTGGGAGGACGGCTGGGAGCATGGGCTGTAAGCCAGTGTAGCTCTAAATGGGACCAAGGGAACAGTGCTGATTTACACCCACAGAGGATCTGTCTCATGAGGTTTTCCATCAGGCATGTTATTTCACTTCTGGAGCCTCCACTGGGAGACACTAAGTTTCCCCTTAAAAGCCAGCCAAAAACGCTCAAAATCTTGCAGACCTTCAAAGTCACCTTGAAATTACTTGTGAGCAAAAAGGGGGCAGCTCCTCTGCTTGTCACCAGTCACATGCATCCCTCCCAGTGCCCGCTGCCCCCCACCAGCTCTCACCCGCACTCCTCTAGGACACCCCACGTGGGGCCGGATCCAGCCTCACCACCCCGTCCCAGACAGAGCCAGCTGATAAGGCAGATGTCCTGGGGTTTCTCCTCATTCATCGTATCAAATGCTGCTCTTATGTGGCTGGGGCCCAGACACGGAAGTCTGGGTTGATGTTTAAATTTGCTATGGACTGCCTGCATGAGATTAGGGAAGACAGTTGAGCCCTCTGTGTCTCAGTTGCCTGTCTCTAATGCTGACACCATGGCTTGTCCTCTCATCCACCTTCTGTCCGGTGCATCAGCTTTTGGAGACAGAGGCTTTTTTTTTATGTGCCCACCCCTGGTAGGACCTGCCCCATCCCACTTCTCCACGTGAAACTCCGTTCAGAGCTAAAACAGCAAAGGTGGGTTGCACACCTGTGCCGCATTTGCTTTCTCAGAGCAGACACTTTTCCAGAGTTTGGGTATAATAAGGCCAAGTGGCAGGAAAGCTGGCTGGGTGCTGGGACTCTGCTCGGCAGAGTTGCTGGCTGCGGAGGAGGTTGGCATGAGACAGCTGGCAGCAAAGAATTGTCCAAGTCAGGGGAGCACCTGAGCAAAAGAAAGTGTATATGAGCACAAACTTGCTTAAAAGAGCAGGCCACACCTGGAGCCATGGCTCTGGAGAACTGAGAATGGAAAAGAGACAGGACGACTGAGCAAAAGCCCGGGGAAGAGTCAAGAGCCATGTAGGCACAGGGCAGCACAACACATCAGCTTGAATTTTGTGAACAAAGGTGTGAAGCGCTCTGATTTGGCCGAGAAACATTATTGCTCTTAAGCACTTTGTGTCATATGGCTGCAGTGTTCTTTCACCCAGGACAAAGAGCTCTAAACCCGGATTTGCCACCTCCTGGACGCATGGCCCCACAGCTGAAGGCTGTGCCTGTGCTGGAGACAGCCCTGGGGAAGGTGGAGCAGGGATCCTGTGCAGCAGGGTGGCTCTCCGATGGCATTACCGAAAGGCGCTGTTGTAGCTGCGATGTACACATGTGACTGGCAGAGCTAAATCACCCTTCGTTAGATTAACAACCGATTCAAAGGCCACACAGCTGTCATATCATCCGTCCCATTCCTGGGGTCAGACTCTTTTAATTTTAGCAGCCCCACATACCTTCAGGGCTACAAAGCTGTGGGTAGCCAGACCCACCCAGAGCTTCTTTGTTCTGGAGATGACACAGCTAACTGGACATCAGCAACTGGAAGACAAAGACAGCTCCACGAGGTGGCTGCGAGTCATCTGCCTGTGGTTTCTGACTTGGTTTCCCTTTGTCTGGAGGTAAAAGTGAAGTGCCATGACTCCCAGTAAAATGACAAAGCACAAAGATGAACTACGGGGATTCAGCCAGTGATAAAGTAATGAACGAGGTAGGGAGGAAACTCTGCCTGGAGGACTCTTCTGTTAATCCACAGCTGGATGAATTACTCCTCTTGATAACGTGCACAGATTGTTCACTGACAGCA
Organism: Calonectris borealis; assembly: GCF_964195595.1. Classification (NCBI taxonomy): domain Eukaryota; kingdom Metazoa; phylum Chordata; class Aves; order Procellariiformes; family Procellariidae; genus Calonectris; species Calonectris borealis. The sequence continues at coordinate 122,357,071 of NC_134312.1, forward strand.
AGGTGGGCTTGAGATTTTCTGCAGTGTCCAACAAAGTACGAGATTCAGCCCTAGTTTGTGGGGCGGATGTGGGGCCAGGTAAAGGAATGAGGTGAATAAGTGACATAACAGGAATAAAACAAGGTAAAAAGTTAGCTTTGTCAGTGGTGTAGCTAGAAGCAAACACAGGTAAACACAGCATACCCACTTCTAATTCAGACACTTCCTTCCTCCATGTATGAGGAAGCAGCCAGACAAGTGAGTTTACCCACCTCCTTCCTTACCAGCTCCCACCAAGCTACACTGTATTATATTTAGTTGAACAGCCAGCTACAGCACTGACCTTTAAAGCACTAATACAATCCTTGTAACCCCCCTGTAAATAAAAGAGCCGTCTACCCTAAGGACAGGCAGCTGGAGACACCCAGGCTATGTCCCTAACAGTATCACACATGCCCAGGTCTGTCCTCTGGCTCTAAGGCCAGCCAGCATGAGATACTCCACTTCCAGACTATTGAACTTTTTTATCTGCCAAAACAAGGCAGTTTCATCTCAAATGTCTACCGAGAATGGTCTCCAGGCCCTGCTGGCTTCCAAGCCATGCCTGGGAAACATCTGAAGGAGCACAGACATGCTTCGGACATCCTAACAATTTAACAGTATAGATGATTCAGTCTTAATGTCTGGGAATGTGCCCTGGCACCATTTAATTAAGTAGCAGAGAAGTAGTTTGAGGTGCTGAAGTACTGCAACTCCAGCTAAAACCAGGGGACAGTTTCAGGCAGCCACTGGCAGCTAGCCCTTCAGTGGTTTGAGCTGAGCACCAGCATCCGAGGCACCAAGAACAGAGCAGCTTTCTAAAGCCTCTTTGTTGTAATTGACTCACTCGATTAACAGAAGATGTGTCAACATCACTGCCCCAGAGCATGTCTTGGATGTCTCTTATCTTCTACTAGAGAATGATGTGGGAGTGAAACGTCCTTTCTCTCATCCCCATTGCACCCTAGTTCCCATACAAAGGAAACCTGAGTGCACAAGCTGAGCTAGACCCATGCCACAGCTTGTGGAAAATGTAGATGCAGCTGCAGTGATCCTGAAGAAGAACTGGCAAACATCCTCCTAAGAGCTTTACCTCTCCTCACACCTTCCTGAGAGCTCTACCTCTCCTCTGCCTTTTGTCCCAACTTTCTGGACAGTTGTCTTCTGTGGCTAGGTCATGGAATCAATCCTGAGCTTAACTGCACAAATGACAGCATGCAAGTCGCTAATTAACGACAGACATGTCAGTCTGCTTGCATGGAGCTGCACATATGCCGTGCATTTTTAACATTGCTTAGTAAACAGTGGTGAAGAAATGTGATAAAGAATGCCAAATGTTTAGCACTGATATGATGCCCAGACAGGTTTGAGTGCCTTTGGCAGACAAGGGAGCGGGTGAGCTCCTTTTCTTTGCCATCACAATAACCCAGCAGTCTCACTAGAATCGTATCTGCAAGATCTCAGAGCTAAGCAGGATGTCCTGTTCATAAATCAAATCCCAGTAGACCTCTCCCTTGACAGGCTTTTCCCTTCCTGGACTGGACTTTCTGGAAACTTAACATTTAAGATTTTAATCCTGCAAACATTTGTACACATGTTTTCCTACCTAGAGGTCCCATTATTGAAGTTAAATCCATGCACGAATGTTGACAGTAAGGGCCCGTGCTTAGGAAGAGATTTTGTAATGTTTCTTTTGAGCAAGTTACCTATTTCTAAACAAGTATCTGTATTTTTCCACATGACCTTATAACTCCGGGGCAAAAAGAGAACCGTATACGCCCACCAAGTGACATTATAATCAGTTGTCTTAGCAGCCTTGCCCTATACCAGGTTTGGGATGTGCCCTATGGAGTACCTCAGATATTGCTCAAGTCTGTTGCACTTCCCTCCCTATTATTTAGGCAATAATAGCTGATGGGGAGGGTATTTCCTGAGAGTCATCTGGAGAAAATGAGGTCTCTGCCTTAGGCCCATATTTCAGTGAGGAATGTACCGCCAGAAAGTAAGTTCCACCCTGTCCCCCTATGCTGGGCCCACCGCTGTCACAGCAAGCCAGCAAGTGGCTGCTTGGTTTGGGGTTTTCAGGTTTAAAAATACGTCAGACCTACATTTGTGTTTTCTTCAGTGAGCTATTTCTCAGGTTTCTAGAGTGACTGGTGATTTTGGAGACGCAGAAGGCTGCTCCACTTCTAAAGGGAAATCTTGCCCCAAAGGGGCAATGAATCGTGGGATGTCAGGCTGCAAAAGGGGAGATATACAATAGACAATATATGCAATATACAATAGTCAAGATACACAATCAATATATGATTGCTGTCACGTGTCATGTATTGATTGCTGTGGCCTTCACGGGACACATAGGAAAGCTTCACAAGCAGCAGGGGGCTGCACTCTGCATTTGAAAAATCTCTGCTTTATATAGGGACAAATTTACTGATCCAGCTACACACTCGGAGCCATTGCTCTGAGCCTTAAGCTGCCATACATAAACTGGGTTTATGGCTATATGGAATTCCCAGAAAGCTGCACAGTAATCAGAGCACACAGAGGAATCTGCCACAATGATTTATACCACTGTTTCTTTGACTGATGTATTCTTTGCTTTTCACAGAACCTTTTCTTGCTTAAAATTGTTACGATAGCGGGACTATGCATATACATAGGTATATATTTTCTTTTTTCCTAACAGAGAAATAAAAAAAAACCCACAGGGATTTTAAAAACCTTGGATTCAAACCTGGAGAAATGCCACTAGTGGATATGCTGGGGAGAGTTTTGTTAGCTTTATTAATGTGAACTGTGAGAAAGAGAAAATATTTTTTCAGATCTGTACCTGTACGACTACAAAGACTGTAGCACAGCTCCGGCAGCCTGCAGAAATCATTGCCACAGGACAGCAACATTCACAGGCTGGGTAGGATTGATGTGGAGTATTTGGAGCCATGGGATATTCTCTAAAATTACTTGTTGCTGCTGCAAATTAGCACACTTCTCCTAACTTTACCAGAGAGCTGTTGCCATCAGCTGAGGTTTTAGCTGCAAAGGTTCCTGTGGACACAGTAACACCAGGACTAACAGGCTATAGTTTCACAATACAAAGCCATCAGTAGCAACACTGGCTCAGGCAATTAACATTGCCCTCCCTTCTTGTCCCCTGAGTTATCCCCTCACAGTACCTAGCACCATTGTCTGTGGGGCCAAGTTTTGAACTGACTTAGGGAATGGATCCAGCAGAAAAGTAATTAAAAAAAAACACAACAAAGAATCCTTGGGTTTTGACCCAGACGAGGTGTCAGTGCTTGACAGCACTGGCCAAAAGCAGGCAGGCAGCCCAACAGAAGGCAGGCGAGCCCCAGTGCAAGGCAAAGGTGAAGAGCCAAGGGCATCCACTGCTGAAGCCAGCAGTGCTGCCAAAGGCATGGCAGTGCGAAAGCACAGCCCGGCTGAGCTCCCCTGGCTCTCCATGAACAGAACAACTGTATATGATGCCTCTCCTGAATGCCCTTCCAGCCTAAAACCGCCTGTGTTTCAGGGATTTCCTGAGCCAGCTGCAGTGTCCATAACCCTTCTGGTGATGCTCAGTGGATTTTCCTCCTTTCCTTCTTTGTCTAACCTTTTCCTGGATCTACACAAGCTTCCTTAGCATCTACAATACCCCTGAAAGAGAGAGAGCTGCTCCACCTCCAGGTCATGGGATGGGACCACCCCGCCGTGTGATGGAGGAGGGCCCCGGCAGGGAGCGTGTGCCTCCCGGCAGGACTCAGCACAGCCCTGCTGAGGGAAATGCGGCACAGACCATGGGTCGGGCACAATGGTAGGGGGTGTTACGGGGCAGGAGGGACGCCGCAGTGCCTTCTCCTGCCAGAGCATGAGGCCCAGGAACGCGTGGCAAAGGTCAAGGGGCCAGATCATGCTTCAGAGTACAGATCAGAGCAAACAACGGGACTCAGGAAGACGTGTCTCATCCCCCTCATCCTCCTAAGAAATGTCCCTATTCCCCGTATTTTCAGCATTTTCCTTGAGAACATCTGCTGGCGTTCCCTGCTGGAGATGGGATTCTGGCTCACGGGTTGTGAGTTTGCCTGACACAGTTGCCGCTGTCCTTGCAGAGTCCCCACCACAGTGGAAACAACCTGCACATGGAAGATGCAGTTCTTACTGTTTCTTTAGTGCTGATCGATTGCACATTTTGGGCAGGACGGTCTGGATTCCTGCTGATGTGAGTTATGGCAGAGTGTCAGATCGTCAAGCATCCAAAAGGTTTCGACATCTTGCACGTGACACTTGGACAGCAAATCCTAGCATTTCACATTTCCACTGGACAAAACTTTAATCCCTTTACAGAAGCTGAATTTTCAAAGACACCAAATCCTCTAGCGTGACAAAACTGAAAGCATTTCATTCACTTTAGTTTGTCTCTATTTGAAATTGCATCTGCACCCTAGCATGGCTGAAACTCTGGATGTATAAATCAATTGAAACTGAGTCACTGGGCTTGATAAAACCAAACAGACGTCATCATAACGGGAGTGAAGCCCCACTTCAAGCCTCTGCTGCCCTGCTGAGTTACAAGGTTAATTAAAGGAATGTATAAAACTGTAATGAATGAAGCAACAATTAAACATGTCGCTAATATTTAAAGAAACCTGGCCAAAAAGAAAAACTGGCTAGCGGACTAACGTTTACATTGTAAAATGTAAATTTACAGTGTTAACTTTCTCCAGAATGAACAAATAAGTATTTTAAGCAAGCAAAAAAAATGCACATACTTTCAGCAAACGTTGACATCTTCTTACACGGGGGAAATTCTTGTCGTGCTTAACCCAAGTGTGACACAATGCCTTGTAATAATTATCCATTACTGAAGCTTATCTGGGCTTGCTGATAGCCTGGTGTTCCTGTAGCACATAAAGAAATGTGTATTTCATCCCATTTATCTTGGACACCAAGCTTATTTAATCCACCCGCTGCCTTAAGAGGTTCAACTGCCTGTATAGTCAGCATAAACCGAGAAACACCTGCGTGCTTTGAATTACTCACTTTGGACTACAGTCAGTCTTTGGAGAGCTGACAAATCTATCAACTCGGATGTCTAAAGCAGGGCAGGGTGAGTATTTACTAAATATCCATCTCAGGAGCTGAGGCTTTGGTCTCCCCCCCCCTATAATTTCACCAATGGGAAAGCCATTGTAAGTTACATCTCTCAAATCTTAAAAAAATTACCCAGAAAGAAGTCAGAGTTTCTTTCGAATCTGTGCTGCCCCACAAGCAGATGCTCCAGTGCTGCTGGAGAGTGTATCCTGTGCTGAGAATTGGGGAGAGGAAGGGTAGATGGTGACAGAGGAGGACAAAGCCTCTTATCTGGGGAATCGTAACACAATACCATGTCCTGCTTTCATGCACCCAGGGAAAAGTAGAAGAGGTCTTGACTAAGACCACTTTCACAGGCCATTAAAAGTGTGCCAGTGCTCCCAGCTGCTTTCACGGTGGCGACACCCCACCATGTTGGAATGGACCAGTATGGGCCACAGGAGAAGGTTTTACTGGCAAAACCATGCTGTGCCCTGAAGCTGTGGTGACACCACTATTCTGACTTTCAGAGATCCTCTTCAGGGCAGCTGGAAGAGCACCTAAAGGGAAGCCTTTTTCTAGACCAAATTAAAATGTATCAGTGACCACAAAATACTTGGGGCAAAGAGCCGGGCAGATGCTGATGTTCTAGCAGCAGTTGGTCTGGGTAGCCTTTCCCTATCACACCTCATAGCAAATGCACCTCACAAGGCAGAGCTGATGGGGACACAGGAGGGCAAGGGGCTTACAGTCCCCTCACCCACATTCCTCTTGTTCCCCCCATCTAATCCCTAGCAAAGGGAATATCTATGTGTCTTTCTACAGATTTTCCTGCCCTAGTGCCCATTTGTGGCCATGGGTTCAGGCTTGCCTCCACAAGCAAAACACTGGCAAACTTGGAAGTCAGTTTTAAGTGTAGTTATTGACAGAACAGACCTGATTCAAGTGATAAAGGTTTCACCTGTTTCTGCTTTTGGTTTGGAGACCATTTACATCAGGTTATGTTAATGGGCCTGTATCTTTTCTACTGACGTGGGAAAGGATAACTCTTCCCACTTACCCCAATTCCTTTCATTGGGAATAGCAGCTAAAAAGCATTACTTATCCTCAGAGCAAAAAACACTGTTACCAAAGCTCAGCAGCAGAACCTGAAGTTCTTTGGTTAGGCCTTTAGTCCTGGTCTGCAGTCCAAGATTTTAAAGATATTGGTGAATAAGTCAAACAGATGTGTGCATGGGGAACAATGAGGAGATAGGGAACAGAGTAGAGAAGATAAACAACTGTGTTATACTCTTCTCACTTCCAACAGCCCCACATTTTCAAGCCACAGAATGTAATTTTCGTGCTGTCTCTAGACATAAGGATAACTGCTCTTCAGGAGCTACTTCGTGTGTTAAACAAATATGACATTTACAGATTGTTTTCTCTCACTATTTATTTGCTATGTCCTGAGCTAATGACCTTAAAAATTGCTCTCTCTGATGGCATTAGTGTGAGACGATTTCCAAAAAGCATGAAATCGCAATAAACTGTCAAGTTTGCACAGGTGCATTAGAGATTAAGAGATCAGCCACAGAGCCATTAAGATCTATGGCAAAATGCCCGATGGGACCAAGATCAAACCTTCAGAGTGTTTTTAAAAATGTCATCATTAGTAGAGAGATGCCTTGCCTGGCAATCCCAGGAGTTCAACATAATGCTGGATTTTAAACATACCCTTCTGCAGTACTCCTCTGAGATGGCAGCTGCTGGAATTTCCTATTCATCTCAAAACAGATGAAGCAAATATTAATTCTGCTGGAGCAAAGATCAGTGGAACAACCCCACTGAGATGTTGGTATATACTACAGAAGCCTTCAAATTCTTCCTAACCTGCAGGAAGAGGGCATCTTACAGGTGCAAGAAGCCCATTTACACTCATTGGACAGGGACATACTTTTACCTATTATGAGAAACTCTAAGGAATCAGCTCTTGTGAAGAATCACACTGGCCATCAAAAGGTAGCTTTGAGATCAATAACTGTCTTCTCTGCAGTCACACAAGTTTTGTTCTTACCCCACTACCTTTCCACACGGAAGGACTTCAGCCCAGGAAACTTCTTCCTAACCAGTGTGGCCAAGGACAAAGGTTATGTCCTGAGCTGCCTGTCTGCACAGAGAAGCTGTGGGAAGAAATCAATCAAGTGTTCAAAATCTCCCACTGCTTTCCCTGATCTTTTCCTAGAAGGACAGACAAGTTTCCTTTTAACTGCCTGGAAAAGAACTCTAGAGCATCTCAGCCCAAAGAGCCACGAGATACGCTCCAGGCATACACGGGCAAACGCAGAAACATTGGTACTTCAGGAACGCAGGCAGAGATTTGCTTAGCAATGCTCACGCATGGGGTTGACTGTATACATGATAGGTAACAAGTAGAATGTTCGTAATGGCTTGGGAATGCCTTTCAGTGCTTCTCATCTGAAAAATGACATCATCAATGCTGAGGTTACATTTTGCTTCAGTTCTCTATTGGCAAACTCCCATTTCTGTCCTTTTGTACTGTGGCTTTTGCTTCATATCGTAAGTCTTACCCCACAAAGGAAAACAAAGAGAGAAAGAATAGAAACTAATCCAACTTTTTTTTCAAACTTTCCATATTGCTTTTCCCAAGAGAAAACCCGGGATGTTCACGGAAAACCATACCCTGTATCATACTGTTGAGCACATACTTTCAGGTAGTTCTTCAAATATTTTTGTAAGATAGAAAAGTCAAGCAGGAGGTGGGAAATGACTAGATCTGAGGGAACACATGCTTAGTGAGCTGAGTCACCCCTGAATCCAGCCAGCTGCCTGCAGACAGCTCCTCCACTGCTCAACTGCAAATTAGTTCTGGCCTTGTGCAGAAAATCTGTTCAACAATATATAATAGGTGTTACTTCTGTAACACTTTATTGTTGCTGATGTTGTCCCTGTCCCCTCCCACCGTGGCGTAGGCACCTCAAGCCCTGCAGTTGATAGCATTATCTGCATGATACTGAAGGTGTTTTCTGCATGCCCGTTCGCCCAAGTCCAAATCTGACAAGCATCAGGACTAGAACTGCTGACAAGAGACAGCTATATCCCAGCTGCTACAGCAGTTTTCAGCCTTTTTCAATACAAAGGCCCATACGCATTTCCTAGCGCTTAACGCCTAGGAGAGGAAAAAGAGCAGAACAGAGGAAGGTGCCTATCTTTGTGGAAAGGAGTGAAAAGGGCAAGAAATGGAAAAAGATTCCCACCGTCAGTCACAGACACCTAGGAGACCTTCTGCCCTGTCCTTGTTGTTGCATCCTTGGCCTTGGCTGCTATTCTGAACTCAAGGACAATGAGATTTTCAAAGTAAAAAGACAAAGCATCCCCTGCAGGGCAGAGGAAGGAAGGGAACCACAGCGAGCCCTTGGGAGAGAGTCGGGATAAACAGAAAGTCACGGCACCTACCTGTCTGCCTCCCTTCCTCTCTCTGCAGGTTGTGGCCATGGAGCAGACAGAAGGCGGCACCCTGCTGCAGCTGGGCAGCTCCTGGTGCCCTGGCTCGGTTCCTCAAGACAGGCCAGGTAACTTTACACAGCACTGGGTCACTGCTGCTGCTGCTGTTTTCCCTTCTCAATTCTGCTCTATCCCCTGCAGCAATCCCACGCTCATTGCTGATGCAGAGAAGCTGAAATATCAGCCTGCTTGGTTAAGACAGGATTTGCAGCCCCTCAGGAATAGCATCACTGCAGCTACCCTGCTGTCAGCTTATTAGATACACTGTCCAAAGCCACCAGCAGGCTCAGCAGTATGGGGAGGTTGCTCCAAGACCTTGTGAAATGAAGGAAGGAATTTCTTTGAGACCTGACAGGGATATGAGAGCTGTAGGGGCAGCACTAACACATGCTGTGCTTGGCTGAAGGTCTGGGAGATGTGCTGATCCACAGCCAGAACAATGCCATAGACCCAACCAGCTTCTCCAGGCTCCCACTAACAGCAGGAACAAAAGACACGAGACATTTTCCACTTTCCAAGACACACTCCAAGTCTTAGGTTGCCCGCTCCCTGACTGTATCTTCTACTTTCCAAGGAAGTTGAGCTCTTCAAGAATGAACAGATACAATACTCAAAAAGCATCCTGCCCTGACCCCCTCCAGGGTAGGGAAGGGAGCCAGGCCTGGCTGTGCTGCGGCATGAATGAGTGCACACACGGGCCTCCTCAAAGCCTAGCCAACAAACAGCAGCGCACCAGTGCCGCGGGCAATGCAGCCACAGATGGTGGTTCCTGCTTCTGGGAGACGAGCTCCCCAGGGAACAGACCTACCTCTTTGCCCTGCCCCAAAGGACAAGCTTTTGTTGGCAAGCTGCTTCTTCCTTCCCCACTCTTAAATTTCCTTTCTCACTTCCTCCATAAACAGAATCTCCTTCTTTCTACGTCACTGTGCTTAAGGGTTGAATCCTTGGTAGCAAGTTTCTTTTTTGTCTTCCCCTTGGTGCCAGAATGCCCTTTGTCCTTTTGTCTTCCCTCAAAGTATCCAGAAAGCATTGCTTCATTCTCATTTAGGATCTTAGCATCTCATTTACGATCTTAGGATCCTCATTTAGGATCTTAGCAGTCTTCCATTTGGAGGGGCAGAGGAGCACAGGGCTGGAGTACTTCTCCCTCCCATAACCTATGGTGGTGAGTGCAGGAGCAGACCAGTTTTAGCCCTCCCTGCAATATAGGAGCTGCTCTTCTTGGCACCCGCATCCTGCTTTCACAGCGTGAGCCCAAGAGAGCTCACGCTGCCCAAATCCAGACTGCTGTGTGCAAGCTAAGCTGCAGATAGGCAGGAACAGCGTGCCCAGGGCCTTCTTTTCCACTGAGTTCTCTGTAACCTGGCAGGAGCAACATCTCCTGGGCTGGAAAGGACTCATAGGACTTTGCAAAGACGGGTCCTCTTAGCAGCTTGCATGGGTCTCACTCATTACCCATGGGTGGACTATCAGGTCGGCAGAGAGGCCATGTCACAGCTACGCAACCAACTGAGCCGGGAGCCAGCTGGAGGCTGGGAGCAGTAGCCTGGGTATCCTCAACACCTCAGGCTCCCTCTTCTCCTTCCCTCCGCTACCTATTACTTGGACTGCAGTACTAGCCAAGCGAGATGACAGCCCCTTTGTGTCTGCCAGACACTTTAGATACTTATCCCACAGACTTTTGCAACCCAAATAAAAGTGGTCAGACTAAGGCAGAAAGGAGAGGAGTTACATCAAAAAAGAACCAAACCAGAAATCTAATTTGGAGGACTGAACCCTCCAGCATACTCCCTCTGAAATCAGGAACGCTCCAAAAGAAGCTCGGCCCCTCAGCAAATTCGGTCCACATGGCTTACCTAGGCACACAGGAGGCCTGTGACTGCACAGGGAACAGAGTCCCCATCCCCTGAGCCCCAGATGAGCACCCCAGCAGCTACGCCCAACCTCGTCCTGGAGGGCTGCATCTCAGGCCCCAGCAGGAACCATAGAGACAATATTTTCCGTCCACCAGTGGAGCACAAGCTGTACGATGTTCTTGTGCCCAAAGGAACTGAAATGCAGGTCTAAGAAACCATAATTTAGTAGCAGCAGAGCACTTCAATGGAAATGCTCGGTTTGTGTAGTAATGTTTCATTTTTTGTGGCATTATAGCAAGCAGTGCCTTAGAAACATTTTCCATTCCTTTCCTCTGTGCTCCTCTTGTGACAGTCTTATCAGTGAGTAGGTTGCCAGTGGGCCACCCCCTGCTGTAGACAGCCTATACAGTAGAAACCACCTATCACTATAGAACACTCCACTATAATTAAAAATTAATGGCAAATGCACTTTCTCCCTTTCTCCATCCTGAAAAATGTGTATCATTCCAGGGCCAAAGGCTTGTGGGATACCAAGCCCTTTCCATTACAGGCTCAGTACATCACTCAAAAGCTGCCTCCTCTGTGGCAGCTTCCACGTCAGTTTCACTGTGCTCTCAGGCTTGTCACCTGCCCTTGAAGCCTCCCCTCTCCCTAGGCCACTTACAGCAGCACTATTGGTTTTAGCAGCTCAGCTTTTCAGCTGACTTTAAGATCCCCAGAGGCAGTCTCTTTTTTTCTGACTGTCTTCCAGGTTGCAATCGGTGCTCATGAAACGACTCCCGCACCTTTTGGTCCCTTGGCATTTACAGCCAAGAGGGTACTTCCTTTCCTTTGGCTTCCTTACCCAAGATCTGTCTGCTGCTAGATTAGCTGCCTGGGCAGTGGACGCACTGGCTATGTCTGACAAGCAATCTCTGAAGGTTTCCGGGGCAGTATTACACACTGTCAGCATTGTTAAAGCTGAATAGCTCGGCGGCAGATCAGGGCTGCACAGGACATCATTGCTAGAGAGGCTTCCTGAAGGGGCTTCCTTACTGGAACGAGGGTGACTCACTCCTACTCAGCCGCTCTTGTTTCAGAGAGATTAAGCTGCTGCTGCAACAGGGTAGTAATGATGTTCATGAAAATCACTCTACAGGAATAAACAGTTACTGGAATAGAAAGAAGAGAAAGGATATGTTTGAGAAGAGCAGCAATCAGTATCGGTAGCTTCTTGCTGCTGAACAATGTCCGAATGCACGGAGAGCTCTGTGCTTCTTTGTGTCAGGCACAGGATGAAGCGTCCGCTGCATTTTCCAAAAAGCAGCTGCACCCAGCCAAGCTGTGAAATGCAAAAAACAGTCACAAGAGCACGTGTATTTCTGTATGTGCACGCTGGGGATCCTGCAAGCACTACAGCAAGCCAACACAGGCAAAGCAGAAGTAACCACCTGCCCATCTGCTGCACAGGTGTTGGGACTATGGGCCCATTATGCATTACAGATGCCCCAGAAGTCCCATTCTCCCTGCGAGCAGCTCTGCCCTCACACATCCAGTGCCAGCAAGGTCTGCCAGGGAGGAAAGGGGACCCGCCAGGGGCCGGCTGGAATTTACAGCACTCTGTCTGTCTGCCCTTCAGGGGCACCCTGTCCTGCGCCCCAGGTTTGTTACTCGGAAAAGGCGTCCCACAAAATGCTAGCGCCACTTTCTGGCACAGGCAAGGCCCTGGTGCCTTCAGCCACCCCCCCAAAGTAAGGCTGCTCAGAAAACTCGTTCAGGAGTTTTCGAATGCACCGCTGCCCCCCACCTGGGCGGAAAAAAGCGAGCTCTGCTGCTGGGAGAAGAGCCCGGAGCATTGCTCAAATCCCGGGCATGTCTGCCCCCACCCTGCTCGGCTGCTTTGCCCTACCCTGCCCTACCTGTCGCCTCCTCAGAGACTTAGCTCCCTCTTATCGCTGGCGCCCAGCCTGCTTTCAAGCAGTGGGGTCCAGCCACTGCCTGGCATGGCGGCAGGGATACCTGGCTGCTGACCGCGGGCTTCCCGGGGCTCTGCTGGGCTGATTATGGCTTGTCTTAACCCTCTTTCATGGCCATTCATGCTGTGGAGGCAAGAGGCACGCGGCTTGAAAAGCTTCGGACAGCTCACCCACACGCGAAGTGGTCCTTTCGTCAGAAAAGCTCCCTGATGTTTCCCCTCAGTGCCGTCAACAGCGGCGTGGAGGAGTGCAGAGGAGCTGCCCTCGGTGCACCAAAGCCAGCTCACACCTGCTTAGCCCAGCCCCAGGGTGCTGTCGGCCATGTTTAAAAGCGGCTGAGGAGGCAGACGGAGACAGAGCGAGGCCAACTCTTCGTCACCACACCACAGCTCCCTCTCAGCCTGCTGCGGGGCTGAGGCAGCAGCTCAGCTCTGCTCCCCACCAGCAGGTTGGCCCTGCAGAAACCTTCCTTTTGGCAAAAGCTGCCTTGCACCCACCCACCCACCCACCCACCCAAAATCAGTCTCTTCCCCATTTACTGCACCCCTGCTGCCAGGCCAGTGAAGCCCCATTGGGAGCTTCGCAGCCCTGTCGGCAGGAACGGCACTGCCTCGCAGGGCCCCAGGCCTCCCTGCCCTCAGCACCCCACTGCTCTGCTCCCCGCTTAGACCAGCCTGAAGACCCCTCCCCCACGTTTCTCTTTCCTTGCCATCACCGTGGCACCACCCCGTAGGTCTTCCACCTCTAATTAAATATTCTGGCACTTGCCTAGGAGTACTGACACAGATCCAGACTCCCATCACAGTGACTCGGTGGACTTCTTACCCTAGCAGGAGGTCCTGTCTCTCCTTGGGCTTTCAATGCCCACCACCCTCTTTCCCATGCCACAGCTCCTGAAAACCCACAGGCTGAGAAAATGGCAGAAGCCTTCCTGAAGTCCTGTCTTTGTGCTGCACCGAAGGCCCCAACGAGCCGTATGACAGCTGTAAAAATGCCTGGAACCACAGTAGCAAGTCCTCTGGTAAAGCTGCAGTACGCTGGCAAGCAGCGAGGGGCTGGTTGCATTGATCAGCTTTTGTACATGCCATGGCTAAGCCAAAGTGCTCTTGAAATTGATTCTGGACACCACACATCCTGCTCAGGAGGAAGGGGTGCAGACCCAAGAACGGGGCTTTTTTTCCTACATTCTCAATTTTCTGTTTTGTGCTAATACAGGGTGACTGCTGCACTTTATTTGACCCCGGCGGCGATACAGCTACAGAAGAAAGGAGGCATTTATCTCTCTGCAGAGAGCTTCAAGCAGCTCACTTGCTTTCCTAACGCCCAACCCATTCCCCTGCCTCAGTTCAAAGCAAGACCCAGGTGGCGTGAAAGCCACTTAGGCAGCTCAGTCGGACCAGACCTTCCCCATCCACCTGGCAGAACCACCCAGGTTGCACAACATCTCACCCTTCCCCAGCCCGTGCCGAAGCCCACACCAGCCTTGCCCTCAGTGATTGCTGCCTCTCATGGCTGCAGCCCAACAGCACAGAAAATGAAAAACACATACGTTCAAAAAGACTGAGCACCTGGCATCAGAAGTGCTTTAACTGCAGTTGCACCCACAGTAAAAATTATAGTCCTATAAATTACATGTGGAACTATAATTTGGTCAAAGTCTTTTTAAGGTTTCTGACCGAGCAAGTTACAGGTTGTAAAGGTCATCATAAAGCATGGAGAAGTTAAAATCTGTATGACCTCAAGAGTTTTCTGACGACTTTTTATCAGCTGTAACTTGTAACTCACATATATGAGAAGCAAGTAGCAGTTGCAAAAGTTCCCGCATACAAATCAGGAAAATTACCTACAGAACAACACAGACATGGCCAGATGCAAATTAGATGCTATGAAGGGAAGGGAAGGGGCAGCCATGCTTTGCATATCCCTTAATTTGTAGCGCATGCATTGGGCAGGGAAAACAGAGGAAACAGTTCCTTATTCCCCAGTAAAACTCCTTTCTCCTCACCTCCAGCATCCTTGCAGGACTGGAACATTTGCAAGACTTGTAAAATCTTATCAATTCTGAAGTCCAACTTGCCCTAATCAGCGCATATCACAAGTGCAAATGTTAACCCAAAGGAGCAGCTAAATGACTGGTGCAACCAGCTGAAATCGAATCATCTGAAAGTTCACTTGTGGCCATATGACCAAATCGCCACCCTCTCCCATTCTTCCTCCGACTTACTTCAACAACCTTAAACAACCATAACGGGATGATGTGTCTTGAACTCTAGTTCACCCCCTTCATCATGAACTCCTGGGAGTGGGCCAGCATCGGCATGCAACCAAACACCAGCTTCCCGCAGGAACGGGGCAGCTGGTTGCCGTTCTCATGCAAGATCTCACAGTCCCCTTCAGAGATGCCAGGCCACTCGTGCTGCCATGCCTGCCACTCAGCACGGGGCACAGAAGCCACCGGGGAAAGTCTGCCTTCAGACTGGGCCTCACTTTCTTCTACTGAGGTTTTCCAGTTTCTTTTCAGCCAGCTGATAGTCCAGGCCAAACATCAACCTAAGATACCACACGAAGAACCGGTGGGGCAGTACATTACATAGCTAAACTTCTTAAGTTACAGGAAATACATTTTGGGGACCCTCATTTATTTTTCCTTTGCATCTAATTGATCATCAGCACCAAAAAAATATGAAAAGCCAGTATTTCCCAGGAGCGTCAGCAAACTGACGTCTTTTCCGTGGCTCTGTACGCAGTATATAAAACTGAAAGGAGTAAAGTTCAATGTTAATTGTGCAGCTGATACTGTGAAGTAAACAGGCGCTTTCTTCTAAGGATTTTTCAAATGGATTTTTTATCTTTTGAGTCGGTTTAGCATAAGAGTAAAATTTTGCTTTCAGTTATACGGGTATAAATCTGGAGGAACTCTGATAATCTCAAAGCAACACCAAACTCCTGTTTTCTTCTTCACTGAAACTCTGAGACTGTGCAACGACGGAGTAACTCCGGACTTTGAACACGGCTAATAAAACTAGTGCTTTGACTGTGTGAACTGCCTTTTCTCCTGCAAGCTAGTAATGCAATTAATCAATTACTACACAGAAGAATCCTAAACTTTTCAACAGGATCCAGAAAAAAAATAAAAAGCAACATTCTAAAGCCAGTGTTTTCCAAAGCATATGCCGAATTCCTTATAGTGTCATATTGTGTTCTGTATATCACCCATTGTTCAACTTTGTAAATAAAGCTTTGACACGCTTTAAGTTTTTGGAGCACTACCTGTTATTTAGAGACTTTCTTTTATTCATAAACTGTCAAAAAAGATGTGTTTCAGGGGAGAGGGAGACTCAAAGGGGATCCACAGTTACGTAACAGCCTAATTTCTGGCACTAGCCACATGAAGACAAATTAAGACTTTAAATGCTCTTCTCCTCCAAAAAATTATTTCTCAAGCTTATCAACAAACGAGATTCTGCGAACAGTAGGGTAGCCTGAAAACATGCTCTGTAGCTGTAGCTGTAGCTGTATTTGTATTATCGCAAAATAGACACCAAAGGGTAGGATCCATCTCACCTAATTTAGCCATCCAAACTGAACAGTTGGCACCTTGTCTCAGCAAGTCACTGGAGCTTCCCCTACAGCCGATGGCATGAGACTCCCACCAATTTTAGCATGCAGAAAGAAACGAAAAAGAAGGCATTGATGCTGCCAATTGGAGAGTACAGATCATTAGTTTATGATAGATGCCAAGGTCTGGGAGAATCCCACCATGACATGTCCAACAGTATGCATGGGGTGTAGCAGACGTCTGTATGGAAAGCTGCAGGATTCACTCCCACAGCGAAAACCTTCAACTAATTGCAGCACAGCCCTAGACCTGTAGAGGAGCAGGAGGAGGGGGGTGGTCCCTGGCTCCATCAAATGGGGAGCTGGGGGATAAAGGAACCTGAAAAACAGCAAAAAGATATAACAGCTCATAATGCAATCTGCAACTACTAATGTCCAACTTATTTTACTAAAATGTTTAAGTATGAGAAACTTTAATGAAATTTCAAACACTCCGAAATGTTAAGCGGTCAGGTTTATCCCTGGCTTCTATCCATTTGCCTTACTGCAGCACAATTTGACTCCAGTGACCTGTTTTTTTTTTCAAACCAAAAAGTATTATGAATTTGCTCCCCTGTGATAACAAGTTCCCCTCAAATGTTGTCTTCTTCTTTTCCATAAACCCAAATAAAGAATTAAAAGTATAGCATTAATTGCAAACACCTAGACAAAGTAAATTTAGGGAAAACATAAAGACTTTCCTAGAGGCCTGTTTGTCATACGTTCTCTCTGATGCTCTCTGGTATTTTTGAAGATACACTGTGTTTCACAGATGGGGTGACTTTTTCTTATTTATCAGTCTTGCATAATGAAACACTTAGTACAGAAAAAAGACTTTCTCAAGGGCGGTGGGTCATTGATGGCTTGATTCTGAAGAAACAGTCCTGGCGAGCTACACCTGACAATAAAGTCATGTGGGAGACATTCAAAGACTTATCAGATCTGAGCAGCTTGCTTAGGGGAAAAACTAGTGTCTCGAATCACCTATTTTAGCATGGCTTTTAAGTGCTGACCATGCAAGTGGACACGCAATTAAAATGAACAGTCCTAAGTGTTTTGTTCCCTGATTTCATATGGAAACGAGGTGCAACTGCATTGCCAGTCCCTCTCATAACATTGAATCTGTCAGTCAGCTCCCAGCAAACCTGACAGAGGGAGAACTTCTCAAAGATAATTAAGCTCCCTCAAGCTCCATGACCAGCTAGGGTAACAGCAGAAAAGACCTAAATTAAAACCTTCACGAGGGCAAAGCTGGCAGAGAGACGTACACCCTGCTTAGCGGCAGCTAACCAGCCCATCGCCACAGCTTCCGAACCTGGCCATGAGCACTCCTGTCACCCTCAGCTCGTGCACTCCACGCTGCTCCTTGGGTGGACTTGGTTTCAGGGGGAAGGGCTCGGAAGGACAGGGAAATTTTCAAGAAATCTCAAATCCACAGGGCATGAGGCTTCACCGGTTCTTCTGCTCACAGAACTACTTTCTTCTTTTTCTTTTATTTACTAGCTTCCAAAAGTTTGATGAAAGACCTTCATGAGCAGATACTAATTAAATGGAAAGTGGATGCCCTTTAGTGTTTCTTACAATTGAACACTTTCATGAGTTAATATTCCAGGAAATTACAGATTATCATTTGATCCCTTTAGGATTAAACTCTAGGAGGTTTAACTAGGATAGCAAGATAAGAAAACAAATCCAAAGAAAGCATGCTTTAAAGAAGATTTAAAGCCTTCCGAAAATATGCACTTGGCAAGTTCAATGCAGTGTTGAATCAGACACGGCAGAACCCCAGGCAACCCTTTCATGTATGTGAGATCTGTATCTTAATCTTCATTTTAGACAGTCCCAAATCAGACTGCTACCGTTTGTAGCATTTGAGCCAATTATTTCAAGTAATTTTAAAGCCGATTCATTACATTTCTAACTCTGAACATTCATTATTCTGTAAACAGCCTAATGGGAGATGACCTATACCTTAACTTGGACATTTTACAATGGTCTTCCTCTAAAATGGTCTGACAATCACAATATTTAAATCCTATGAAGTTTACTTTGTGTTTTCTATACATTTGGATTAGAAGTCCACATCGTCTTTTGTCAATACGTTGGGTTCACAGCTGAGGTACCATAACTTCAGTATATGGAAAAAGTTGCTAGCACAGCATTGCATTTCTCATTTGCTATTCCCTTGAATAGCGTCACCTAACTGGCTGTGTTCGTCTCATTACAGAAATGGATGCTATTTTTTTTCTAAAAAATGTGTGAATTCTACCAATACAAAGCACGCCAATGTTTGTATTTACCACTGAGGTAAGCAAGTCGCACACAGAAATTCTAATAAACACCACAGTTGTGAGAGAATGCAATGCTGCTCACGACAGAGAAGCAGTTCATTTTAGCCTCTTCAGCGCACAACTAGGTACCACGGACAACAGTAATTCATTTCCTTTTTTCAGGGCTTTTGAAAAAAGCAATGGCTCAGTTTCTAGTATGCCTGGGAGCCACAGACTGGATCGACTTGCAGTTCAAATGCAAATTTTGAAAGCAGAATCCATTACACGCTACAGAATTTAAGTTTTATTAGAATAGAAAAAGAGAGCTGAGAAATAACAACAATGAAACTGGAACTTGGGATGCATTCTGACACAGAAGAGTTATGAAAAGCAACAAAGTTTTCCTCATAGTACAATAATTCTTAAGGATGGACAAAAAGGATTATTTACCACTGCAATAAACTATATATTATCAATGAATGAGATGACTACTTTACTCCTTATATATGGTAAATAGACAACATAACCTGGATCATTTTGGAAGCCCATTATCAACAAAATCCTACTCAAAGAAATTAAGTCTGTCCCATCTCTACCAGATCACCTAAGATTATATTTGGGTGGCTAAAACCCAACACATTTTCCCCAAGTATTATTTCAGTTGGGTTTCCTAATTTCCAAAAAGGATTTTGTCAGAGGAACTTAGGCAGAGGTTTTTTCAGTCAAGTCCATCTCCAACAACTCTTGTAGCATAAAAATACAGGAAAGACATAAGCAGAGCTCTTCTATGCTTCATACTCAAGTATTTTAAGATCTTCAAGTAGTTCTTTTGCAAGTGCTTGCAGATCTGCATTGCGGCTATTTGACAGTGCAATGATACGCTGAAATGGCAAAGTGTCACGCATCTCAGAGGCTGACTTGGCTAATACTTCTGGCTCCAGAATCACAGACTGGAGGAGCCGCAGAGCGTGAAGACAAACTTCTGTATCCGGGTCTAAAAGTGGGGGAGGAAAAAATCCAGTGCTTATTAGAAGGGAGTCCAAAAACGTAGCATTAAAACTCTACAGTGCCATTCCTCATGACCCAGCAGGCAGACAGGGAATTACCGAAGTTTTGTAATTCACAGCTGCCATTTGGTGCTGGCTGGCCGGCTCTAGAAAGAACCTGAAAACACCCTCTTTGCCCTCCTCAGCAGCTTGTGCTCAGCAGTGTTTGGGAGAGAGAGATAACCAGGAACCTTTCCCTTGTTTTTCAAATGTTGAAAATGCTATAAATCAGGGAATTTATCAACTTGAATTTATCCAGTCAGTAGCCAAGATGTACTGTTGGATGCAATCTGATTTAAGAGCAGAACAAGCTATATCCCCTGACTATTCATACTTAAAAAACAAACAGACCAACTAATCAAATCTGCAGTAAATCACCAGGTGTTTTTTTAATTTCTTTAATTTCTTTTCATATAAGCTTTCAGATTTCTTCAAAGCTCAATAAAATATTAATCTTTATAAAACCTTCTGGTAACCATGTATCAACCTTCCAAGTGTTTAGTTCAGTCTACACAAAATGGAAATGGGTACTGAAGCTAAGCACTGCTGCTTAGGAATGCGTCAGAGAAATGTAGCAAAGACCTTTGACTGACTTAAGCTAGGAAGACATATAATAACTCTACTGTTAGGAACACAGGATGCATTTTTAATTACTGAAACATTAGAAGCATTATATTTTAATCGTTCACAACAGTCCATTTGCATTTAGTTGTTTATAGCTTTATCAAAAGCATCAGGTAGAAAGCCCTATTTTTGCACTTCTCTATTCTGCATATTTCAAATGAAAACGTGTAATATGTTTTTATGGCTGAAGGAGTTATTTGTTCCACGTGCCATGCATTTTTTATGTGTTTGTCATTAGCATACCTAGTCTTCAGCAAGCTTTTGATAAAGCGTTGCGCAAAAATGTTGAGAAAAATTCATTCAGATCACTTTGCGCACAAATCACCAGAGACCAAAATCTCACTGAAGGAGCATAGATGCAGTGCAGCGATAAACCACACTGTACTGAGTTTGAAGGAAGCATTTGGTGGGCTGAGGCAAGTTCTTTCCTTTCCTGGCTTATTTAATACCTAACACTAGTGACCTGAAAAAGGACTAAGGAGAATTATTCATTAAAGCATAAGGGGAAATGTTGAAAGCACCCAGGGGAGAAAATGGAATGTGATGGAGAGTGAAGACGACTATGGCTTTAAGCATGAAACTGACTGTCGAGATGGGAATTTTTTAAGTAATTCCCACTAACACATGGCTGAAATATAATATTAAAGATTGTGGCATCTGATCTACACCCACAAGCCAGGCACTATCTCTCTCTTCCTCCATTTTCCATCATAAATGAGATATGTAGGTCTTTTCTACCATACTTTCTTCCCTATTTAAAGTGTAAACTTCTTAAGAAAGGAATTCTACTTTCTCCTGAGAAACTAGCAGAGTGGGGTATAATCTGAGGACACAGAAATTGTCCAAAACCAAACAATAACATGCATTTTCTGATTTTCTGTGCAACGAGAATCTTAGCTATTGGGCATACTGGACAACTTTAGACATTCAAATCAGCATTTTAAAAAAACAACGATTAGTCCTGCACACCCTGCAGAAGTGGCCATACCCATAGTGCAGCCACTCCACCTGGGCTGAAGGCTCTAAGGAGTCTCTTTCCATCATCATCTCCAGCAGTACCTGCAGATGCAATTTTCTGAGTGATGAGCAATCATAACTCATGGAGAAATGCTGCAGCTCAGCCTCACAGACAGCAAAACTGTATGTCCAATTTCTTGGGCAGCAACACTTCAGTGAATCCTTTTGAAACAACTTGGATGCAAGTTTTGGTTTTCAAATTTACTCTGACCTAATCAAAATATGACTAAAAGCCTTGAATTCATCCTCCCATTCCTTCCATTTTTGTCTTCATGCCTGCCAGAGGGTTTTTTTAATTCCTTTTTTTTTTGTCAGATGTAACATTCAAACTCTGCACGTATCACCTGCCCCCTTTCTCTGTACTTAGCATTATTCCACGTTTATTCACCGGAAGTAGCAGCAACAAACCATAGCCCAAATAGGTAAGAAGAAAGAAGCTTTTGGGACTGAAATCTATGTAGTTCATTACAATCTTCCTCCGCATGACATTATTCCTCCATGAAATAAAGCCATTAATACTTCTAATGGCTTGCAGTACTGCTGGGAAGCTTCATATATGTAAGATGCTTTAAATCCCTGGATGAAAAGTGCTTTGTTATTAATATTGTTACAGGCATCTATATTACTATTATCTGCAAGTGTTTAAAGGCTGTAGAAAGTAAAGGATTGATCAGGGAAGAAGCGTTAGCAGGGGGGCTAACAAAATTAGGATCTGTAGGAGATCAGGAAATGATTCCCAGCTTGACGAGCAAGAACATTTCCCAGTAAGAGCAAAGAGGTTCTAGGAAGAATCTCCAGCAGCAGCAGCCAGGGAAGCTCAACGGCTTGAGTCACTCAAATGAAGAACAGATTAGGCACTCCGGCGTACAGCAAAGGAAGGAAATGATCCTGCACCAGAACATGACTTAATACGCATTTAACCTCTGATTGCCATTGTTTTGCGTGTATTTTGAGATGCTTCAAGTTAAATAAATATATATGCCTTAAAATATACTCCCCTAGGATTACATGCGGTTTTGAGAATACTACTTATTACAGATAATCATGTTTTCTAAGAGGATTTAAAAAAAAATACCCTAGAAGTTTTTCTCTTGTCTCTCCAATACCATTAGGGATTTTTTCTAAAAACCCTGTCTAAAGAATACTCAGAAGAAATGTAAGGAATCTTCATTATTCAGCATTATATTTATTTCAATAGCTTCCAGATTTAGTCATTTCTACACTAGCTGAGTAACATTTTGTTTGTACAGGGTCAAAAAAATCCTTTAGCTGTAATCAAATCACTGCATCATATCCTCCCAACAACTAGCACACACATCTCTTCAACTAAAATTTAAAAACTACAATCATTATTTCTGGGGACTAGGGGAAGAAATCAAGCTGCTTGCCTCAGTCAGGGATCACAAGTGCAGTGTAAGCCTACCACATCATAAAATGCTGATGCAATTTTAACAAGGTGCTGAAACTGCTGGAGCTTGCTGACGTTCTGCTAGCTGCCAGCACTACTGTTTGATGTCACTGGCTTTCAGTCACTGACAAAAGCAACTGATAACGTGGACAGATTTTAGTCACATCTGTCATTAGCACCATGCTCTCAGATGAACTGTTCCCTACAGCAGGGTTTAAGTAATTGCATTACATCAATGCTAAACAGCTTATCTACAATTGGCTCCAAGTTGTGTGAACTCAATTTACACGTGCCCATACCATTCCCTGGCCACCTGAATGCAAGATTTATTACCAGCAAGCTGTTTACAACTATGTCTATGTACAAGAGCAGTATTTCAAAAGCTTCCCACCACTGTCATAAATGTTACTCAATTCAGTTACTGTCTGATTGTAGGATGAAGGGGCAATCTGCCACTCCCCCTTTCCTTTTTATGAACCTGTCAGACTACCTACGTTCACAGCATGTCTAATGGAGAGAGCTAGGGCCACAGCTTGCCCCATGTAGATCTCTTTGCATTGCCAACGCTGGAGCTGAGCCAGTATCTGCAGCAGCAGAGAGTTTTCTAGATATTTTCATGATGCTGATAGGTTCTGAGGAGACAAGTAGTATTGCAATAAAGACGCTATGTGGGCAAGGAGCAGGGAGAACACCATGGCAGAAAAAAAGACTGAGCTTTGCTGCTGCAACTCCTATGGACACAAATACACTTTCTCTCTGCAACACATTTGCCCCAGCTCCTGTGTAACAGCTGGTTTGCTTCAGTCTCCTCCCGGGCCAGGTGGCTGCTCTCACAGCAGAGTTCAGCTAACTAGAATTCCCCACTCTCCTAGAGACACGTGCTTGTCACGCTTTTATCAGGGAAATCCTTGAGAGAGACTCCCAGAGTCCAGATCGAAGCAGCAATTTGGTCCCAATTTGCCTGACTGCTACTTAGGGGCTGCAAGTGAAAAGGAACTTGCACAGATGTCGCTTTGCAGCTGGCAGATTTGTGGGTGAGCTGTTAGATACGTTGTCCAGCTCCCATCCATCCTAGCTTGGGCTTCTGAGGATTCCCATAGTAGCTACTGAACGAGAGTAACAATGTAAGAACCAACCAATGCTTTACAACGACAGATGCATCTACCAGAGTTAAGGTTTCTTACATATATTCACAAAAGGAGAAAACACTGTGCTCCTCAGGAGAACGTCAGTTTGCACAAGTCTGCTGTTAGGCGCGGCGAGGACCTCGTCAAGAAACTCCTGCTCAGATGGCAAGGACAGCCATGCTGCGCCCAGCCAGAGCTCCATCTGGGCAAGTAACATTTGCAGCAGCTGCTTAGAGAAGAGTATGGAAAAGGGCAAGCATTCAGTGGGACTTCCCTCGGCCACTCTTCCAGCCTCTCAGCTAACTGTGGTTCAGAGACTTTCTGCGTCAGAGCTGACATCTTTGCATTTAAGAAAATGCATGTGGTCTTAAAGGGCAAGAAGGGCAATCCTCTTTTTAAGATTAGTTTTGTAATCTGAAGACTATGAAACTGTTGAGCACTTGAAAGACTGGTAATTGAGGTTTTGATTTACAAACCAAAATTTGTTTTAATACAGACATCAGTTTATAAATAGGGGGATTCTGTTTGTCCAGATGTCTTTTAAATAACATGCTGCCATGCAAATAACCTGAATTTTCAAAACCTCTCATAGCCATAACCAATTCAGACAGAAAAGCAAGGCATTAGAAACCTTCAGGGTTAGTCATGAAAAGCAAATATTGAAGTTTACAGACAGCATTAGCAAAATGAGAATGTGCTTCTTACAGGCATTTATAATAGAGACTGTCATTTGCAAAGAATTTGGATAAACAAAGTTAGATTTCCGTGTGGAACTGTGGTGGAGGAAACTGAAGGGCAAGATCTAAAATTAGTCATACTTCTCTTGTTGTCTTTTGTTTAATGAAGTACCTGGAGCAATTTCCCAGCTATAGATGAGAAATGTCACTGACATAGTCTCTCTGAATTCCATACTTTCTCATGTATCCAAGGAGAGCAATCTTTTTAACTGCATTCAAAGAAAAGAAAAGTGGGGAAAGCCAAAATAAAGGTAAAGGATAGTAAAAAAACACAAAACAAAAAAACCCACAAACCAGAGAAGAGCCTAGATCCTTTTTCTCCAGCACCCATTTGTTGGTAGATGTTCTGTACGATCAAAAATGGAAAACATAAATCTAGTTGTTATTAATACCTGAGCTGACTGCGTCGTCTTGTTCTTCAAAAGATCCTTGGCAAAGTCCCAATCTATCTCTTTGGGAATTACAGAATGAAAGTCTTATTGCATCTATAGAGGTAAAGCACCAGACAAAATATTGACAAATCTCAGGTGGATTTCTACCCAAAATTATATAACTTCTTTTTTTATTGCTGAGGACAGGGCTTCTTTAAATCTGAAAGTTATGTGAAACCCTTAGCCAAGACATCAACCCAGGGACAGCAGCTGATGGAGGAAATTAAAGCTGCCTATTTTCTCCAAGATGGGAACAGCTGCTCTGCAAACAAATGGTGCTCCACAAGAAGAGAACCCTACTGATCCCGCAAGCTGCTCCATGGACAGAAATCTGAGTCATCATTCATGTGCTTTATGCTGGCACCAGGCTTGAAGGTATAGGTAGGCATAGCTGATACCTATGCAAGAATACAACAGCTATGTAAGCTATCAGAGTATATTCTTTAGTGATCAGTGTTGCTTATTAAAGGGTGCCCATCTTTCAGACAGTGTTTAAAAAGGCGGAAAAAAAAGAAAAAAATAGCCCACCTCATAAAGTGCTAAAACTACAGGGATCTGCATTACCTTCAAAAAGTGTGTCAAACATTTGTTTTTCTTCTATTACAGCCTCCATAGTATAGCCTCCAGCAGAAAGAGCTATTAAGAATTCTTGTTAGCAAGTGCGAAGTCATACCAGCTCATCCAAATTTTCCAAAGACAGTAGCGAGCCCAGTTTGCTGCTAAGGTTCTTACTCCACTAGAAATATTTATTAGATTTTTCCTCCATTCTCTTCCAATCCATGTATTCAATGTCAAGGCATATTTCTGTCTCTTCAAAAAGCCTGCTAGACAACCCGAATCAAATCCCTCTTTGCTTCAGATACAACAAAGGGGAATAAAGAAAATCACGTTAATTATTTGCTCTCTTCACTTAATAGGAAGGACATTCCTCTTCAGAGGACAAGAGACTGGACAGAGACTGAGAATTCAGAGAAGGAATTTGAGGGATTTATCAGCTGCGTACAAGCCAGTGGGAGAAAAATGGCCTTGATGTATAGGCTGAAGTCACAGACACTTGCAGATTGACGATGGAAAAGCAAACAGGATGATTCTCTGAAAATAAAAAAAAAAGTCAGAGGATGATTTCTGGGGCCTCTCTTAGTGGGAACGCTGATAAAAGCTTACAGAACTGTGGAAAGCTGAATCATCTCATAAGCCTTAATCAAAACACTCTCCGAAGAAGCTTCCTGCAGGAAGGCAGCATATACAGGATACCCTGCCAGCAGAGTGTAGTGCTCTACTCTCTTGCATGGAAAAAAATGTTAAGACCTTATGCTGTAGCAGCTCCAGGTGTTTATAAGCTGAATCACGGCTAGCAGAAACTGAAGATGCTGGCCACGGAAACAGGAGAGGAGCAAGAGTGGGAGGAAGCTACTGGGTTTTGCAAATTGAAACATTTAGAAATAGATTAAATGTAGAGAAAACTACAGAGATCTCATACAAAATGATGGGAACAAGATCAGGTCTTGGATCTGACCTCTCATCTGATATACAAACTAGTCAGCCCTCCCCTGACAGTAAGCAGACTTCCTCCTAAGTCAGAAATCTGAACCAGCAGATGTGGTTTATCAGAGAATCTTAGTTCTTTGCTGTAACTGGAGAACTTTATTATCAAAAAGCAAAGGAATTAGCCATGCCCGTCCTTCCTTCTATAACCCAGCCATACACAATTAATACTTCCAAAATGCAGAGTAGCCTTTCCATTTCTTACTTCCATTAGCAGCTGCAAATTAATTATAACTGTGCCCCATTTCATCCTCTTATGTGACCTAGGAGCCTTCTTCAAACAATAGACTGCATCAAATGATTAGCTTCTTTATCACAACATTTAGAAGGGCACATTTGGGAACTCATAGTTAGACAGGGGTTTTGAGGGTGTTTTGGTTTTTTTTTTTTGCTAGAACAACAGCTTATGTATATATTACCCAAACATAAAGTAAAAGGAAAATCTGGAGTAAATCTTAAATTTCTAAGCACAGCAGAACAAAGGACCATATACTCAGTGTTCTCTGAGAATACAATTTTTCTCAAACTATATTAAAAAAACCTATAAAACTGGTGTTTTCCAACAGTCTTACAAGGATTACTTAATTTTCTGAGATGTCAGAAGAGAAAGCCAATGGCATTGCAAAGCAGGAAATTATTGGTGAAAAGCATGAGTACCTACATTTTCTGTAAAATAGTTGAGGGAACTGTGAGCAATACAAGTAGCTTCCAGTTTACCAGCCCAAATCAAACCTTTTCCAAAACTTCAATATCAAATTAATGCCTTGAAAAAGCAGATGCAACCTCCCTCACTTCAGCTGCTTTAGCATTTACTAGTTGTATTTTAGCAGGGTTTTGCACAGCAGCACAGAGCGCCAGGATGACTAACCTCCCCACTCCTATGAACTGCACACCAAAATCTTCTCACGGACAAGCCACAAAAACTTGAGAAAGCCAAGACAGAGCAACTCTAGGAGCAGTTCATAGGCAGGACAGCATCATGGCTCTGTCCTTACTGCTGTCCTCACTGTCCCTTACGAGCTGTGAACACAGCTGCCAGCCAAGTCCAAGGCACACTGGCAACGTCAATCTCTGCTGGCTCCTACGCAGGGATTTGAAGCCTCCGAAAGAGCAGAGCCTTGATGTCACTCATGTACCTGACAGTGGCAACAGAAGTCCTTGATGTCCCTACGTCCTGCACTGGCCAAAGGCAAAGCTGGGAATAGTACTCAAGCCCTGTTTGTTGGTTTTGGCTGGGGTAGAGTTAATTTTCTTCACAGGAGCTAGTATGGGGCTGTGTTCTGGATTTGTGCTGGAAACAGAGTTGATAACACAGGGATGTTTTAGTTACTGCTGAGCAGGGCTTGCACAGAGTCAAGGCCTTTTCTGCTCCTCACCCCACCCCACCAGCGAGCAGGCTGGGGGTGCACAAGAAGCTGGGAGGGGACACAGCTGGGACAGCTGACCCCAACTGACCACAGGGATATTCCATACCATATGACGTCATGCTCAGCACATAAAGCTGGGGGAAGAAGAAGGAAGGGGGGGACGTTCGGAGTGATGGCGTTTGTCTTCCCAAGTAACGGTTACGTGTGATGGAGCCCTGCCTTCCTGGAGATGGCTGAACTCCTGCCTGCCGATGGGAAGTAGGGAATGAATCCCTTGTTTTGCTTTGCTTGTGTGCGCGGCTTTTGCTTTCCCTATTAAACTGCCTTTATCTCAACCCATGAGTTTTCTCACTTTTACCCTTCCGATTCTCTCCCCCATCCCACCAGGGGGGAGTGAGTGAGCGGCTGCGTGGGGCTTAGTTGCGGGCTGGGATTAAACCACAACATCCTGCAAGCCCAAATGTTATTAGAGCACAAGAAAGGGTCACTTTTGTCACGGGTGAGCGTAGTTACAGAGGTTGGCTTCTTTCCCCAAAATGTGTCAGAACACAGTTACGTTTTCTTTTGTTAAATGGTAGTGAACTGATACATAGTTTCCCCTCAGGGTTCATTTTAAAGTTGGTATGTGAAAATACAGGTGGCTTTTTTTCAATCCACTTCATCAATTTCTCCATTCCCTATTTTTAATTCTACCATCCATAAATTTTATATTAATGGAATATTACATACAGTGCCAAAAATGTTGTGGGAAATGCACATCTTCTCCCTCTAGCTATTTGCCCTTTTTGTTTACTTTTAATCTGACAAAAGCTATACATAATCAGGTTACAGATATAAATTTCTGTTTTGTTCTTTGCAATACCTATTGCCAATCTACAGTCCCCGAAGTCACAATTTACAAGGTTCTTAGAGCAACTTACCATTCAATAGCCACCAAAGCAAAGGAATAAAACCTGGACTTTCACTGATGTACTTCAAGCCTTTCAAGTTGATACTCATATTGTAAAGTGACATTAGTATTAGCCTAGAATTGAAAGAAAAAAGATGTGATGTCCTTTGATTTCTTTGCATGTTTTAGCACCTTTTGCTATTTATGCCAAGCATGTACTGATGCAGAAGCCTATTCTAATAATTTATATTTTGATAAAAGAGGCAAGTCTCAAATTATATATAAGCAATGTTGTGCAAAACCTTATTTTTACTGTTAAACCAAGTATTTCAAACACATGGAAAAATATCCCAGAGAGTAAGAAAGTCTCATCAAACCCCACGAGCTGGATTACGTGAGGTGTGCAAAACCAGGATTTGGCTTTACGTGACCACACAATAGAGCTTTCGTGGTGACGATCCCCACTGGGCAGACGATCATCTCAAACAAGCTGTTTGCCTTGACGAATGAAAGGGCCACTAGGAAACACAGAAAGCAAGACTGTATACTGAGTACTAGAAACGACAAAGGAAGTCTCTGCTCCATCGGTTGCTCAACGCTGGCCTTTCTGTACACTGACCCTCCAGTCAGCTGAAACACAGACACGATGCTTACGCCGGCCTCTTTCACGCATCCTCTGTTCCTCCTGCAAAAGGGAACAGACGCAATACATGGCCAGCATACAGCAATCGCCAATGTAGTCTCTCTGCTGGCAGGGGAAGTTACTATGCCTACAGAAGCATTTGGAAGAAGGGGACGGGCCTGAAGGAGGGAATAGGAAGGTATTAGTAGTCCCAGCTCAGCTTAGCACGCTCCCTCCTAAGCCAGACTCGTCCCTTCTGCTATGGGTGCAGGGCAGAGAACCGGCTTGCTGTGCCTGTTCTCCAGCCCCTCGCAGTCAGGCAGGGCCATACGGTCTGGGCCATCGGGTGAGACCCTGCTGTGAAAAAAACGACTGCTTGTCTCTTAAAATGTCATCATGGACTTTCCTATTTACTCTGCTTTCAGGAATCCAGATTGATTATGTTCAATGTACAAGTGGAAATTTTTTTTTTTTAAAGTCAGTAACACTGGAATTCAGTCTGGCTGTAAACTGTGCTCGTCTTAGTGTAGATCAACACCACGATAACACAGGCCAAACGGTACTCTCACCTGCACCTCTGCAAAACCGTTTCCAAATAACATTTGGGCCCACTCAAAGCCATATTTTTTTTTTCCCAGAAGGTGATTTCTTTTGGTCTTTTATTATGGTCGCTGATGTTGAAGGAGGACAGAAGCCATATCCTGTCTTCCAGGTAACAGAGAAGATCTATGGCCTGGCAGCTAGAAAACATTTCCTTAACTGAGCATTGAAAAAAAACTAAGACGACATCTCTGACAAACCGGAACCAACACTGTCCCTTGCACATCAGTGTGTAGACGACAAAATAAAAATACATATAGTAAGTATATGTTCATTTCAGCCACATCTTCAAAAGCTTCCAAACCCAGGACTTCCTAATATATCAGCCTCCTAAAATAGGAAGTTCGTTAGTCATTTTGGAGCTGCACACATCACAGGTTATAAATTAAACCAGTCTCAACTTTTCAACAGAGAGAAAACCAGGTAGGCTGGAGAAAGGACTGCTCTAGCCTGCCGATCCCACCGGCTCCTCCCACGGCGGCTCACGCTGAAGTTACTGCAAACATGAAAAGCTTCAGTATGATCAGTAACTTGCAAAATCTGAAACCCATCAGGGAAAGGGGCTTGGCTACTGACACGCCCCCGGCCTTAGCCACAACAGAGCTGACATAATGTTGTAAGGTACAGGAAGCTGCATACAGAAATGGCAGCTTTGCCTCTTCAGGCAGATAAAGTGCCTGGGTCAAAATTTACTTTTAGCTGCTTTCAACTGTCAGACAAGTATGGTAACTTGGGGCTCAAAATGAGTCTCCCTTTCCAAAGCTATCCAGAACAATCACTGATACTCAATGCAGAGCATTTCGTTGGGATTAAATCTTCTGCAGTTTCCACTGAACTAAGTTCTGCTTTCAAACATTTGATGTTGATGTTGTTATGCCATCTTCCACATTGCTGATACAAGTTTTTTATGGTTTTGGTGGATAAAACCTTCTTTTTCAGCTAAGCAAAGTCTCAGTGGGCAATTTCCCTCTAACTTCCAGTAGGAACAGGACCTGATACTCAAAAGCAGAAAGCATCTAGAAAAAAATCCCCACTGACATTAACAAGACAAACTAATGCTCAGCCTCTTTCAGAATCAGATCACTGCTGTACTATGAACTTTGAGCCAAGAGGCCCCTGATGTTCCTGAAAAAAAAGCTGTACTCTGGAGTCAGAAGTTGTCTCACAAATTCTTTCACCCTTCTAGCGATGTTCTCCTGTCCCGTCTTTTACGCAGATCATCTTTACAGCTGTGGAGTAGCTGGAGGGACAGGGCATTAGTGCGCTTTATGATGTGCTACGATGGATGCTATTACTTTTTATTTTATTCCTTTTCAAAGATGATATCACGCAAGTCAATCTTCTGGACAATGAAAAGGGAAGATGAATGAGGAGGGCTCCTACAACATGTATGGAACGTGTCATGATACCCACTCACAGCTGGGTGCTGGGTTGCATACAGAACCATTACAGAGAAACAGGAATGTTATCCTCCGTTCTGGGGCCAGCTTGGCTGCTGCTATCTTTCACGACTGCAATAAACCTGCACGTCACCACACTGCCACCATTTCCAAACAAAAGGGAAATAATGTTATTCCGAATGGACTTCACACCTCACATCCTATTCTCAAATGAGTTCTCATGGCTTAAGCTACTATGCCACCAGCAGACTTTCGGACACTCTCCGTGCATACCTTCAGAAAGCAGGAAAGAAAGTAACCCACTGCAGGCCAAACTGAGTTGTAAGAGGCATGACTTATATTATGTGCTGTACCACTGTGAGTTTGATCACGTAGGCTCTTAAGTAGTAGGAAGAAGAAATAGTAGATTATTAAATCTACTGCATCAGTGGCCGCTAACAAGCAGTGAGGGGTGCTGTGGAACTGAAACTGCAGCTTGTAAAGCGTGTACACTTCTTTTCACACAGCCTCTGCAGCTCTTCCTTGGCTTCCAGAACCCAAGCCCTGACAAAGGAGCACAGCCATAATTATCTATAATCAGCCAGAATGAAAGTGATCAATAAAACAGTATCGTATAATGGAAAGTGTTAACGTTTCTTGACAATGTATTTCATCCTTAATCTGTTTGACATTTGCAGTTAGAAATAAAGTGACGTAAAAAGATATTGCTATGTTTGTGTTTTTATTTCACTTGTTTGCTTTGTGCAGACAAAAGGGACTGGTGGCGGTGATCCAGGGAAGTGCCGTGGTTTTGGAGTGTCAGAAGAAGACATAACCCACCCCACAAGCCAATGTAGTAGCATATTATTACTAATTAAACACACTCACCTGAGCAGAACATAGAAGCATTTCTAGGCCCTTTATACCACCTTCACTTCTAGTACTTGCACATTCTAGTAAGTATTTTTTGCGATAATTATTGCAAAAGTGCTTATTGAGGCAAACCTGACGCACATAATTACTGGATAAACAATACTTTCTAGGTTTTTTTTTTTTAATTATGCACTTCATAGTCTTCCTATTTAGGCAAGCCAAATTTAATTAACACCTTGTACTACTGTATCTGTCAATGCTTTCTTTAAGATCTAGAACTAAAGCAGACGAGAAGGTGCTTTAGCTGTGCTTTAATACATGGGATTAGTACATAAAATGTACTAATATGTACTAAAGTACGTATTTTTACTTACTACTTTCAACTGCTACATAAGCAAAGTTAAATATTCCAAACAATTTAATTATAGCTGTGAACAATTCTGTAAATGTTTACTGACTGCCTAACAATTACAAATGTTGAGCAAACCCTATACCCATGAGAAGAAAACCTAAAGTCTTTCATACCACTGCTATTTCAGAAAGGCAAAGACACCTGTGAGATTTCAGTCCCAGCACTCATGTAGATGCCTTGGATATATTTATGACATACAATGGATATTGTAGCAGTGCTGGAATAAATGACAGCTTTTCCCTGTAAATTTTTTATTTATATACCTGTACAAGTAAAACACAGGATTACTAGAACTAGAAGAGGAAAGAGAATTCCTCTCTTTATCAGCTTACTTTGTTTGATACTGCTGTGTGTAGAATTAGACTCACAGTTTCCCCTGATTTGTCACACAGTAAAGAAAAATATTTTTGAAAATAAAAGCTAGAAAAGAATTGTAAAACCTCAAAACTGAGCAAAGGACAAACATATCCTTGAAAATAATCAGCCAAATTTTTTCTTTAACTGATTAAATTTTAAGTTAATGATGTCCTTTCATGTAATACCATGGTGATGTTTTGAGAAAAACACATTGCATTTCCAAAATAATGTACAGACATTTTCATCCATGAGGTATAGTTTTAAAAATGTGTCTCTGTCTATTTGTATGTATATATATATGTGTGTGTCTCTGTGTGCATGTGTGTGTGTGTAAACGTTATTTATGATGACTCCAGAGTCCATCTATACCTAACTTTGAAATTTCACTACAGTTTATGTTAACTATCATATCCTTATCTCACAATTGTCTTTCATTTTACGGTAGGAAGAAAAGGGAGTTCTTCTGACACATCTGCTTATGAAAAGGTTGATTATTTAAGATTAACAAGTAGCTAAAAAACATTACATGCAGAGAACAATTTAAAAACAAACCAACCAACCAACCCCTAAGCCCTTTCTTTGCTGGGCTGGGAGAGTGTAAAATCCCAAAAAGGACAGGAGAGAGGTCTAGTGTTAGTAATGGGTTTTAAGAACTGAACAGTGACAAGATGTAGGGACCTCATGGACAAAAAGGAACCTGACCAAAGACATGAAAGACAAACACAGGGCAAACATTTTGCGCTAAAACATTGGAGCAAATTAGGATCCCTCGTTCCATGACAAGGCCATGAAGAAATCTCCTTTCTGACATATACTCTACTGTCATAATATAACAATTTTTTTATCAAATGGCAAGTTCAAAGTAAGAAAAAAAATTGTTGGTCCTGTGGAACTTCAGAAAACATTATCACTGCACTGAATTCAAGCTATTGAAACACACGTTTAACGTTTCTCACTTATCAAATACCTTGTGCAACCTCTTTTTTAAGCTTTACTCAATTTGTTAGCCTAAGAGGCTAGTCCCTGTTGAATCCCTAGCCACTTCACGGGATTGTTTTATGTATATTTTATCAGTATTGCTGTATGGCAGCCAAGTTTATATCACCATGTGTAATTCTTCTGCAAAGTAGGCAGATTTTGAAATATAATTAAAAAAACACCCAAAACATCAATTCAAAAGGCCCTCAAATCCAATTACATTAATACAATCTGAAATGACCAAAAATAGTTTATCTGGATCCATAGACACACATTCGCTTGACATTCAGAGTGTGTGTTTGTGTGTGTGTGTTTGTTTAGGAATGCTTTCCTCTCCCTCCTCCTCTCAAAATGAAGTCCCCTCTTGTTATTTTTTTTCTGTACAGATTTTGAAACAGTATAGGTCCTCTTTTCATGGTTTTTTTTGTTATATACATGAAGGCAGAAATTACCTTTTCTTTCTTACGTTGAGATTCTCATACAAATCTTTTAGTTAGGGCTTTACCAAAAAACCCCACTGTTGCAAGGGTTAACTACCTGTTTTGAGTGCTAACCTTCAAGCCCAACACTTGGGAAACACAGTAAACGACTGACATCGAAGTATCTAACCACTACCTACAGCACAGGCTATTCAGCTTCCCCCTCGCTGCCCAACAGGGAAAGGCAAGCACCTTCAGAGGGCAACTCGTCCCCCCTAACATGGGCTGAGCCAGCAATCATCTGATAGCACCAGCTCCTTCCACCGGCTGTGGGAAGGAGCCCAGACAGTTAGCAGATACGTGACCTCTTGCTTTCTGATAGCTGAGCTTAGGCAAGATAAAACCTATCCAAAGTTAAGACCGAGCCTGATTTCATGCCTATCATATACAACCTGCCTAAGTGCGTGCATGGACGCGGTCAAATTACTGTGGCTGACAGGGTTGCTGTTTGTCAGCTGAGTTGTGACAGCTGGCTTGGGTATGAAGTCTCTGTGTGTGTGTGTGTGTGTGTCCCATTTATGAAAAAAAACACCACACTAGCCTAAGCCATCTTCATGAACAAATTAACCAGGTGTACGGGTCAAGCGCCCACAGCTTAGCAGATGAGCAAGTACTTATTAAGCCACAGAAATTTGCTCAGTCAAGGCCATATATCCTCAGCTTGTAACAGCTCTGAGAAAAAGGCAAAGACAATAATTTATTTAATCTCTCCATCAACTGGAAAGTACAACTTTTCCAGCATCTGAACTGTGCAACATGGCCTTTTCTTTACAACGCTGTATCACAAGGTCCCTTTATAGGCATTATCTTCTAAAAACATAAGTGCATGGTGCTTCTGGCTACTAAGTAGCATAAACTAATTTAATTTTTGCTCTTAGCAGATACATAAGTCACTTTCTTCACTAAGCAAATGCAGCGTTTTACAGTCTTCATATTGGAAGGGAATAAATATGAGCCGACATTTCCCACATCCTCTCTGTTTTAAAACGTGACCTCACATCTTCCTTATCTGACCCTCAACTCACGAGCCCCTCCTAAGATAGAAGAGCGCATCCCTGCTCATCTCTACAATATTATGGTGCTTAAGAGACTTCCGAAGAGACCCAAAACCTGGATGAAGCTAGCCTTCTAGCCAAGCCTGGTAAATCTGCAAGGAACGCTACTGTGAAAAGAGTTTCCAAAAATTATGTTTCCTCCCTAGGAAAGGAAATAATGGGAGAGTGGGAAAACTACTCTCACCACTGTGACTTACACTGCAAGATAACACATTTCATTTGAAAGGAAAAAAAAAAGTCATCATACACTTTAAATTTGGTACAGAGTCCCGGCTTCATGTCTCCCAGGAGGTGCATCATTGTGTCCAGTAATTCACGATTTGAACTAACCAAGAACTCACGGCCACATGCCAGCGCAGCCACATCTGTGAGAGAACATAAAACATCACCATAAAAATCATGTTTCAAAAAAAAGTTTATGCTAATTATCAGGACCACTAAAAAGATATGTCAGCTATGAAGAATGAACTATGGCGTCTATATAAACTTCAAATTATATTTATCTACATAGCAAACACTGAAGCAGCAAATTATACTGGTCAAACTCCTTCATAATTCTACTTTGATAATTAAAATATTTATTCAGAGTGGTCAGTATCCTAACAGTAACACAGTGAATTATGAAACAAAAGGTTGGATTCATCTGCACATAATGTGGGACTGAAGCAAAGCTGACAATTATAGGTCCCATTTTAAAGAAACAAGATTGCAGACCAATTGCTCAATCCAATATACCGGCACATTACACAACCAAAACTCTTATGGACATCTACCCAAAAGCTCTTTTCCTACCTCTCTGCAGGTGCTGCATCATTCACGCACAAACCAAAAAGGCAAAAATATTTCCAAAGACTACTGCTCCAAAGCAGACTTTCCTTTAGTATTTTCCCTTACACTTGCCCTGTACGTTAGGGCCTCCTTAGGTGCAAGAGGTATCTTCCAGCAACCCGAGCTTCTTTGTACTGCGCAATTGGCCAAGCCTCCTCCAAACGCGTGAAGCGCGGCGTATGTCACTAGGGACAGAACCTGGTTCCCTGGCCTCCCATTCAGGGCAAGTTTGGGGATCTGCCGCATGATACAGTTCTTCCACTTTCATGCAGCCTCAGGTTCCCTATCCTATGCACATACATCATGATACCTCTTTTAACCTCAGAATAAGCAGAGGTACTATGGACACAGCATATAATTAAAGACTGTTATTGCAATGTTGGTGCACACTGGGCTGTGTTAAGATTGCACCTGCACTGAGAACTTCTGTTCTGGTGTTTTCTAACTTCTCAATACTTGGCACTTCATGAACACCTCCTCAGTGTTCTTTTAATACCGCTTTCTAGCGTAATACTACTTTACAGCGTAACTAGGGGTGATTAAACTGGTACCTTCTACATCGTTCATCTGACTGTATCCTCTATCACATTAGAGTTTCAGCAACCTCCTTTCCCAAATTATAGAGACAAAGAGACAAATCTTGGTCATATCAAATTCACTGGCAAAATTTATACCAGCTTCAGTGAAGCAAGATTTTGTTCCACCATCCTGATTCCTCCTCAGGCAGAACCACAACACCTCCCACCCCCTGCCCCAGCCTTTAAACATTTTCTTTGTTCAGAATTTACTTTTGCTATGGTTTTTTTCAATTAAGCAATTGGAGAGAACTGGATTCTGCCTTGGTACAGTAACATAATGCATCACATTGTTTTTTATTACAATCTTTAATGGCACCACAACACCGAAAACCACACATTTAAAAAAGTGATGTTAATGCAAGGTTCACTTAACTGTATCAATACCCACTGTTTCATCTATCTTGCATCACATCATTAGTGTAATTTTGACAGTTGCACAGTTTCACAAAAATGCAGATGACGTTATCAACCTCATTTCTCACAGCCTGCCAAGCCAAGGGCAGCCATACTAAAATAGATCTGTGGCTTTCCACTTATTTTCTGACCCTATAAAGAAACGTTTAGTATGGAAGTCAGGTTTATTACCTTTTACTTCTCTTAGCACTATGGACTCAGGACAGTGAAGGTGGGGTCCATCTGGCAGCAACAGAACTCTTAAGCAGTTTCAAAATGCTGAGCACATACCTTAAGATGGGGCTGATCTACTCGCATCATCTGCAATTCATACATCTTGAAGATGTTAGCATTATTGGTGATTCAGAAAGTAAATTGCTTGACATTTACAAACTAAGGTGAGCACACAAGACTAGTAGAATGGTCCTTGTTTTACTCCAGATTGAATGGACGCGTTAGGGAATTTCAGAACTCAATGGCTCTTACCCGTCTAACCCTTAACTGTGTCACAGACAGTACAACGCCTCACAGAAGTGCCAATGACAAAATCTGCTAGAACTTTAAAAGACTAGGAAGTCACCTAAGGTATCAACATTGACTAAATATCTGACTTTGAAAAGCTGTATTTACTGCAGCACATATAAGGCAAAATAGAAATTCCCAGTACACGTGGAATGCTATTCTGAGAGAGAACATTAACTTACTTGTTACAATCCCTGCCAAAGCTAATACAAACTGATTTTCATCAGAATCCAAATCCTGCTGTTTCATGTCTTCACTTAATGACTTCACAAAGCTCTCCATGGTCTGTGCAGTGATTGTGAAAAACTTTACTGCTTTACTCTGCAAGTACGGAGGAGAAAAAAAGATTATACATGCTACAGCAACTATGATTATTAGATGCTACAGTAAAACTGGACAATCTTCAAAATTCCTAAAGCATCCAGTTACTTCAAAAAACAACAGAAAATAGCAGGTATGCACTAAGTGACGTTTGATCTTCTAATATTTGAAACCATTACCTCAGAAGAAAATGGGAAACTACTCAATGCTACATTTATTTATAAACTAAACCACTGCGTATTTACCTCCTAAACCTACAATAATACATATCACACAGCAGAATTAAAGCTTATTTTCAAAAGTGAGGATATTATCTCTTTGCTTTGCAATAGCTGCACCAGGTGTTTCACATTTACCTGGGCTACTACAGCAGCTTTTGTCAAACACCCTATCCAGCTGAAGACTGGAGAGCAGCCTGACTTAGTGACTTGACATGAATTTCCTAAGAAAACCAATGAAATACCCAGAAGAAAAGCAGAATTCAACTGGATCCTAACAGGATTCATTAACTGCTCAATACAGGATGGCGAACAACAGGCTAGGTAGAAGTTTTTTAGAAAAGGAAACGGAGGTCTCTCCTGGGTCACAGGTTGAATTTAAGTCAGCAATGTCACGTGAGAAAGACAACCATCACGCCAGAGCGCACAAACAGGAGTACTGCCCGTAATTATGTTACACAGTCTTCTGCCTTCAGCAGGAACACTGCTCCATTTTGGGTATCTCGGTTGGGGAAGCAGCCACCTGGTACAAAGCTCAGGGCAGGTCAAAGAGCCTGGTCAGAGGTGCAGACAGAGCCCACAAAAAGAAGGATGGAGACAACTGTTTCTGTTTATTAATAATTCTGACCTGTAAAACATTGCTGGAACACTATTTCACACAGAGGATGCTGGTTTTCATAACAAAAATAGCATAGCAGAGAGCCCATAATGCCAGGTTTCCCAGGGTCTTTAATAATTTTGCCAGTTGTCCCATGAAGCAGTTGAAACTTTTAGTCATTCCCGGCAGCGACCCAATGGGAAAGCCCAAGAAATGCCTGAACTTTTATTCACTTCACAAAGTGTCTGAAAATTTTAGTATTTTGTCAAAACTACTGCTTTCACAGTATGTGCAAAGCTACTGGTAACATTTATTTATTCCTCCACTGCTGCACATTCACCACATCAAAGATGTACAGTTCCTGTGGGGTGACTCCAGCAACGGGGCATACAAAACAGGGTCAGCCAATACTCAATATTTTCACAAATGATACTGTGGTCCCACAGCAACAGGAATGAAGGGATCATGGGGCAAGAGAATGGAAAAAAGTACACTTCTGCATGTGCTGGATGTACTTTTTACACTTGTATGGACACCACACCTCAAAGATGGCAATTTTAGCATAAGCAGTGACTATAGTTCAAGAAGCAGAGGGCGTGAGAGAAAAAGAAGAGAGCCTACTATAGCAGACTAGTATAAGCTATTATGAAAATATGTATTCATATGGGAACATAACAGAGTAGTAAGCAAACCAAGTAGTTGGTATGTTGCACAGAAAACAAGCAAAATCTTCTGTTTGCCAGTCTCTTGAGGTGCCGCTGGTGTCCTCTCTGCTGAACCTTCTTTCCAAATAGCCATTAGTTAACTAGCAGTGAGGTCTGAGGAGCTGCAGCAGAGACCGATCAGGGTTATAAAACATTACGTACTCCGTGCGGTCTCTTATTAGCTTGACAGTATTTTCATGAGACTGAAGAATGTCTCACCCACAGACATTGAGATAAGGACAGTTCTGAGAGCAGCCATTAAGGTGCTTGAGCTCAGATGGTGCAATTAACTCTTTGCTGTCCAAGTAACTCCTGCATGAAAACATCAGTTAATGTGCAAAATTGCTGCCATAAAATATAAAGCTGTTTGTCACCATAGCAGATAACTGAAGTAGTACACCATCTTGTAGGATCCAAAATTTCTCAAAGTTGAAGCAAGTCTTGATGTTGTTCTGAAATCAAACCCTCAGTTTGCATTTCCATGTGAAAGCCCTGTCATGTGGATATCTGTTTGAAGTTTTTTGAAAGACATCTAAAACAATCTCATGGGAATTGATTTACTTCTTTTTTGGCACATGTAGGTAGGCATCCTTGAAATCAATCTCTCATGCAGCTTCTCTAGATGTTTCTTCAAGTTCTCTCTAGAAATGTTACACATGAGCAGAAACAGTAGGCATCTCTCCCCCACTGCATTGAAAACTACTTGTGTTACATTTCAAATTTGCTGCTCGAGTTTTGACTTCCAACCCGTATGGACACAAATGGTATATTGGTCCCAAACATCATTTCAGTCAATCTGCATTACAGAACTGTATGAAAGACCTACTTCTGTATCCGCACAAAGACTGAAAAAAGCTCAAGCATCGTCCCCTAAGGCATAAAATGATTTTGAATTGATGCCACCCTCCCCACATGCTTAAATATGAGCAACAGTTTCAAAGCACTCTTGATGTTCTTATACATTTCTGTAGTTCATAACATCTTCTCAGGGGAGGAGGGAAGATGCTACAAGCTGTACAACTTGTCCAAAAATAACCCAAACCAAAAACTTTGTATGACAAATCTCCATCATCTTTTAATAACCTGACTCATTGTCAGTTGTAATGTGTGGTTGATGCAATGCCATACAACCCATTTATGTTTTTGCTAGTAGTCTTGCTGCAAATCCAGGCACGTTTCTTACTGTGT
Organism: Calonectris borealis; assembly: GCF_964195595.1. NCBI lineage: Eukaryota > Metazoa > Chordata > Aves > Procellariiformes > Procellariidae > Calonectris > Calonectris borealis. Next base: position 122,397,637 of record NC_134312.1, read on the forward strand.
TATGCGCACCATCACAAGAAAATGATGCCCAAAAGTGTTGCTATGACCTTCACCAGAAGTATAGCAGTTCAATGGGCTCTAATGATTGCTGGGAATGATTCTAGTAGAAGTATTTTGCATTTCAAACAAGCCTAGAAACAAAAGTATTGCATCTTCACAGTTGGGCTTTTTACCCTTATACAAATCATCAGGTAACAGTTTTGTTTTTACCTAATTCTAAGACTGCTTTCAACAAGGCTTCTACTAGTTCTACTCTCATCTTGTAGAAATACGGTCATTTTCATCACTGCTAGAGTTTTGTTTGTGGGAAATGTACCATTTCAATACTGTTTCACAAGTCAAACAACAACGGCTAGTCACTAAATATTGTCAACTCTTACAGTTATAAACTGCTCTGAAAATACAGAATGTAATTTTATACTTGTTTTATTGCATGTGGGGGCTCTGTAGCAACACCTGCCTTTTTTTTTTTTTTAACTGCTTTATACAGTGTTTTTACAGACTTTTTCCTTAGTAACTGCTGCTGCTTGGATCTTGAATCATCCAAAGTTATCACCAAAAGGTATCACTGTATGGCTTTCTAATATCCAATATAAAGTTATAATTGTATTTTGGTGCACCCAGACTGGAAAACCTCTTACAAACATAGTAGTTTACCACTTACTATAATGAACTAATCCTATTCACTCAGCTGTTCATCATGCTGCTGAAAAATCAAGCCAGAAGAAACTGTGGCACCAGTTCACTTAGATTAAATACAACAATTTCTTCTCATGTTAGCTGTGACAAAACTGAAAATCATATTTTTAATCAGGCCTGTTCCTCTGATCCCTCCTAATTCCATCAGCTGCACTTGGCAGTGAAACTGTGTTAGTTGTAATATTACTATTGTCTTTAACGGTTGTTGGTTTTTTTTCCCAAATAAGCTACCTGTCTGTGTTTAACGCTGAAAACTTAATAAGATCCTCTAGCAGCTAGGCTGTCTAAATTTCCAAGAGTCATGCAAGTGTGAAGGCAGCACAAAGATTTAAAGAAGTTGAGAATCGATGGATCTGTCTTCCTTCCATGGAAATAGCTCCTCCAAGCTCTCTACAGGCATGGGAACTGCTGCATGTGCCCCAGAATTATTTTCTTCTCTGTTAGCTTGCAAAGATATTTAGATTGTGCTAGCTGTAGCCTTGCTTCCAGTTTAACTGTGTGTGGTGGGAAACAGATAATCCTTGTTTGGTAACATAAGAATTACTTACTGCATTTATTCTCAGCCTGCTTCGTAACACTTTATAGTTCCAACACTTCTTAAATGAGAATGGATGGTTCCCGAAGAATATACAATTCAGAAAACACTTTTGCTGTCCAATTAGCTTCTGAAATATATCCTTATACTAAAGTGTGTTACAGAGCAATTTTAAAGGCCTACAGCATTACCACCAATAAGTATTCACCTGCCATACTTACTCCTCCTAGAATGGTTTTAACAGCTTCCTCATTGCTAGATACACCCCACAACAATGTGCACACCGCTGCACCCATTTCTGTGCAATACTCTGCTTGCTGCAGGAGCTGCTGCTTGGCCTCATTCAGCTGCTGGCGGAGGTCTAGTTTCTCCTGAAATAGCGTAAGGAAATGTTGGTTGCACTTCATATCAGCCAAAACAAGTTTCTAGGCTAAGAGAATGAACAAGAAACATCATCATGGCCATATGTGAAATGGGGGGGGGGGGAGGGGGGCGGGGCCAAACTCACAGCAGTTGCAGATACATACCTTCTCTCCTGAGCTATATCTAAGTAGTAAGTACATCGTGCAGGCTGACAGTAACCAGAAGCCTGTCCACAAGGTCAGACCAAGCGACCCACCGAGACTGAGTGGCACCTAGAGAAGTCTGATAGGAGAGTCTACTCTTCCTAAGCAAACAGCTACACGTCTCTTCGAGAGAGAAGGGATTTCAGCATCAGAGGTCAGCCTTTCCAGACACCTTACAAAAGATACTGGAAACATCTTATAGGAAGGGTTTTTCAAAACAGACTTCTGCCTTAGCCAACGTGGTAGAAGTTGCTGGATATCTAGGATAAATACTGTTGTCTCTTCCAATTTTTTTTCTATTGGCATATTCCTGATCAGCAGTGACAAAGTAAGACAGACTCCCTGGAAAAACACACCTAAGGTTTGAAGTCTGGAGGGCCTTTCATAACAAGAAAGCCCAGGCACCACTGTGCATCCATCACCTAAGTGAGCTGCTCAGTGATCCTTGCCACAAAGCATCAGGAGAGAACAGACCAATCCAACACGACCAGGACACAATGTCAATTTGGCAGTACTTTTTTCCAATCACATGGGAAGTTGTCCAGAAGAATATCATGAGATTAGGCATGGTTCTAGGTCTCACTGGCTTCCTACCAACTGCCACCGCAGTAGCAAAGCTGCACTTCTCAGCTTAGAGCTAGTGCGGACAGTGAGATCAAGGCAGGGATACCACAATCTGTGGTCTCTCAGAGTGGGTGGGGGCTCCCTGATAACACTGAGTGGGGTGGTATCAGACAGTGCTGCAGGGAAAGATAAAGGCCAGTCGAGAAAAGTGATGCTAACTCAAGTATTAAGAGAGAGAGAGAGAATGACAAATCACACGATATCAAAAGAACAGCAGGATCTTGCTCTGCCCATTTTGTGGGCATGGGATTTTCAGATTCACCGCAGAAAGCGCCCTCCTCAGCCCAGCCTCCCTGTTGTGTTTAGCTATCAGGATAAAGTATGGGGAAATGAGAAGGAATCTTTTCTATGTCAATTTTGAAAGCAAGTAAACAGAACAAAACTTTCAACCATGTATTCCCATCAAGATTTTAAAATAGGTATCTTGTCATTTTGGGGGTTCACAATGTTTTGTGTTGAGGGTTCAGAAAGAATAGAAATGTAAACTCACCTGAAAATTTACGTAACATGATATCAACCATACAAAGCTGCTTGTACTCTATCATCAATTATGTACCTACCTCCTGTATCACCTGACAGCCTGATTTGCATTTCTTGAAATGATAGAATTCTCGATAATTGATGAGGTAAGGAGGGGGGCCAGCAAAACCGCTAACATGGACTTCTGGCTGAACGGGGAGCTCTGGCTGGGACTCAGGAAAAAAAGGAGAGTTTACCACTTTACCATGTGACGTCCATCTACAAGAAGGGATGGAAGGAGGATCTGGGGAACTACAGGCCTCTCAGCCTGACCTCGGTGCTGGGGAAGATTATGGAGCGGTTCGTCTTGAGGGCGCTCACAAGGCATGTGCGGGACAACCAGGGGATCAGGCCCAGCCAGCACGGGTTCATGGAAGGCAGGTCCTGCTTGACCAACCTGATCTCCTTCTATGGCCAGGTGACCCGCCCAGTGGATGAGGGAAAGGCTGTGGATGTGGTCTGCCTGGACTTCAGCAAAGCCTTTGACACTGTCTCCCACAGCATTCTCCTAGAGAAGCTGGCGGCTCACAGCTTAGACAGGTGCACTCTTCGCTGGGTAAAAACTGGCCGGACGGCCGGGCCCAGAGAGTTGTGGTCAACGGAGTTAAATCCAGTTGGCGGCCGGTCACGGGCGGTGTTCCCCAGGGCTCAGTTTTGGGGCCGGTCCTGTTCAATATCTTTATCAACGATCTGGACGAGGGGATCAAGTGCTCCCTCAGTAAGTTTGCAGACGACACCAAGCTGGGCGGGAGTGTTGATCTGCTGGAGGGTAGGAAGGCTCTGCAGAGGGACCTGGACAGGCTGGATCGATGGGCCGAGGCCAACTGTGTGAGGTTCAACAAGGCCAAGTGCTGGGTCCTGCACTTGGGCCACAACAACCCCAGGCAACGCTACAGGCTTGGGGAAGAGTGGCTGGAAAGCTGCCCAGAGGAAAAGGACCTGGGGGTGCTGGTCGACAGCCGGCTGAACATGAGCCAGCAGTGTGCCCAGGCGGCCAAGAAGGCCAACGGCATCCTGGCCTGTATCAGAAATAGTGTGGCCAGCAGGAGCAGGGAGGTGATCGTGCCCCTGTACGCGGCACTGGTGAGGCCGCACCTCGAATACTGTGTTCAGTTTTGGGCCCCTCACTACAAGAAGGACATGGAGGTGCTGGAGCGTGTCCAGAGGAGGGCAACGAAGCTGGTGAAGGGCCTGGAGCACAAGTCTTATGAGGAGCAGCTGAGGGAACTGGGACTGTTTAGTCTGGAGAAGAGGAGGCTGAGGGGAGACCTCATCGCGCTCTACAACTACCTGGAAGGAGGTTGTAGTGAGGTGGGTGTTGGTCTCTTCTGCCAAGTAATTAGCGACAGGACGAGAAGAAATGGCCTCAAGTTGCACCAAGGGAGGTTTAGATTGGACATTAGGAAAAAATTCTTTGAAAGAGTGGTCAGGCCTTGGACCAGGCTGCCCAGGGAAGTGGTGGAGTCACCATCCCTGGAAGTATTTAAAAGACATGTAGACGAGGCGCTTAGGGACATGGTGTAGTGGGCATGGTGGTGTTGGGTTGACGGTTGGACTCGATGATCTTAGAGGTCTTTTCCAACCTTAATGATTCTATATTTCTACGATTCTTTATCATGCTGCTAATGGAACACGCAGCCTAGGATTTGTAAAGTTCAAATTAAATTTATCAAGCAGATTTCTGTGCATATTTACTCTCTGGAGTCTCTTTTACCCTATAGTTTAATATATGCAAAAGACTACCACTTGCTGCAGATTCCCTAGGCATAGAAGTCCCAGGAAAAGTCTCTTATTTCTTAATACTTTGATCATTTTAAAGTTGGCCAAATTTTATCTTTTACATAACTCACTGCCAGACGTATCAGCTTTTCTGCCACCATGTGCATCAACAAAATGTCCACAGGCATCCGCCTGTCTAACCCCTATCTTCTCCCTGTCTTTCCTTTCAGCACTGTCCTTGTCTTAGGAAAATGTATCTTTTGATTCATTTTATTTGCATTTTGCATTTGGATGCCAATACTGAATAGTAAGACATAAAACTTTGTAATACCAAAGCTAGATCCCCCAACAAGGATGCAAAGCCAGCACAAGAAATGCCAGAATTTTTAATAGATCAAAAGCAACATCAGAACAAAGATACGAAGCAAGGAAAACAAAGTAGTACATTCAAGAGCCAGGAAAATAAATGGAGCCTGCAAAAGCAAATAACCTAGCTGGAAGCAACACTTCTGAGAGTTCACATCATGAAGAAATCACTGTGCTATGCAACACCACCATCTTCAGGAAGGGTCAAGGCACAAGAATACAGCAGTGCTTAAGTACATAACTATGAAAAGACAGACAAAGATGACATTAGCCAAGAACAATATGTGTACTTCAAGTTTTGCTCAGGTTCAGAAAGCACAGCAATTCCCTAATCAGTGATACAGCACTGCACAGAAATTTCTGAATGCAAAATGTTGATTGATGATACCCTAAGAAAAGGACACTGCTCAACTAGAAAATGCATTTATTTTATGTTTGTTTCAGTGAATCGTTTCCTTTTCCTTCAGAAAATAACCATGTAGAAAATAATTCAGATACTATATGCAAGGATGCCTGTAGCAGAACAGCAACCAAATGAAAAACACCATGCAAAGTGACTAACAGGAACAAAAATCACACATATACATACACTATCTTCTTTTATCCCAAAGAGCTAAAGGATTTCACAACGTAATAAGCACAATCCACTCAAATACTCCTTTGTGGCATATAACAGAGGCCATTTAGACAACCAGCGTACGCTGCACAACAGCAAAGATATGAAGAGAAGAGCTTTAATCAGGAACACCAAGACAACAACTACTCTTAGTAAATTTTCCATGCTTTAAGTAAAACTTCATCCAAAAGAAATCACAAATGTAAACCACCTGCCATTTATTTTGTAATAACAAAAATAAAGGGTGGGACCCACTTCGTTAATATCTAAAGCAGCAACATTAAATCTTAGAGATTTTATCCTGGATGCTTCTACAACTAAAGACCTGGGATGCACAGCAAAACTAACCGTGTACCTATTGCTGAACTGCAGTAGGTATCCCAGAAGATACTTATTTTGAGGTAAGGAATATCTAGATAGACAACTATTGCATCATACTTTACGTTTACACCGAACTTTATTCCAGAACGACTTGTCCAAGCAGATGTGCCCTAAAACTGCATGGCTGAACTCTTCATTTATTCCCTTTCAAAAATGAAATAATTTCTGTAGATTCATTTGTCTTTGTGCAATCCCAAAGCTGGCAGATGCTAACTCTAGAATGCCAACAAAGTGAGCTCCTGCTGACTACTGAAGATAGCTATCAGCTCCAAGGAAATGAACTTTCACAGCAAATAATCACAACTGATTCTCACACCTCTCAGAAATTAAGTCACAATCTGAGAAGTCTCGGTCTTTGCTATTCCTTCACTGTTAAGAATCTCCCCTCTCACAATGACTAAATACAATATTGGCAGAGCAAAAGGAGCCCTGTTCTTCGACTTACAGCTGTACATGGCAATTGGATCAATAAGTGCATTGAGAAAGACTATTAAAACTAAACAAAGGTACAAGCCCAGAGAGGCCGGTTTCCTTTTGTACATTGTGTTGCTTACATTATCTTGTATTGTCCTCTTTGAAAATACATTACAGTTATACTAAATACAAAAGAACTGATTCTGCGAAGGACCTTTTGATGCCAGCTACACCACAATCTTCCCAAATCCCAATGTTTTACTTTAACATGTTAGCATTTTGTTTATATTAATGGTTGATTTTTAACTTTACGTACACCAAAACAAACCCTGTCAAGAAGCCCGTAATGCAATCCCATACAACCACATCTCACGCAGTATGGAAGTTAAGAGAGATCTATGCAGTTCTGCAGGAGTTATGTACCTAAGTGGGAGACCGACTGTCAGTCGGTACCTCTATTTGTACACACTGAATACTGTGTACAGTACATTTTGGTACTGCTCTAGAAATATCAAGGGCAAAAAATCATCAGTTATGAACTTACAGGTAAGTAATTCACTCATCACCTGACTATATGAATAGAAATACCAGATTGTTTTTCAGGCTGAGGATGTATTTTGTGACACGAACATGAAAAACTGATCATTACTGCTTTTGTTATTAAAACTCAAGTATACAGATACCAATATTCTGACAGCAAATCTACCTTCTTCTCTCTCATGCAATCTGCCTGGGCTGTTTCCAGACGGGCTCTGAAGTGTTCACAATCCATTTTCAGCTGCTCTATTTCCTCCTCCTTTTTCTCCATGTCTGTGATAGGATAAATCAGATAAATGAAGTAATAAGTTATGACCAACGGGCTTGCACTAAAGAAAAAAGAATCCACTAAGTGCAACTGTAATAAGGTGCTTTAACTATTTGCTTGTGTTAGATCACCTCCTCGTGGCTAAATATCGCAGTTTGCCACATTTCAACAGTTCTTATAAAAAACTAAATGAACATGATGTTTCTGATTTAAAACAGGGAAAGACTGAAAGAATCCTATCTAGCTGTTGTGCGGATAAGATACTATTCTGGAACTGAGCTCCAGCTCCTCAGGGATTTTTAAATATTTACTCAATTTTCTACTTTTTTTGTTTGTTTGTTTTCATGATGGTTTTCATGTCTGGTATCTTTGAAATTCAGTGAGTATAGTGAAAATCTAAGAAAAAGAATACAAAGATCCGTCCAAAGTGAGTGTTTCAATATACAACATACAAATTATATGAATAGTAAAAACGAAATGCAACTACTACAAACATTTTAAATTAATGTTTATAAAGTATTATAAGACATTATAAACTATTTAAACATTATGTCAGTGACAAGCAAATTTTACGACTCCCTTAAAAAATTAACCTCTGAAGTTATCAGAAATAAATTCCAATTTAGACGCTTTATTTTAGTGAATGGAAATAAAGTTAAGAATATTGTATTTCACAGTGTTGATGTCTGTTTTAAAAGATTCACTTTGAAGGATATTTTTAATAATCGTTGTGTATTGTATTTTACTTTAAAAACCATGGTTCTGGATGCTTAGTATTTATACTGAAAAAAGGAAACACATTTAAGTCATTCCAAAAAGTAACGTCCAAACAGCATCTACTGTAATTTTTGTTAGCTTAAAAAACAAGTTATACCCCACTTCGAGCGCCATACCCTTGATCATGAGAGTATGGTCTATGGCTTAACACACTTCAAATACTTCCCCTTACATGTGATCCATATTTTTGAATGTATTTACCAAAGAGCATATCAAATTCAATCATAAAAAGATAACATCATTAAAAAAACCAGTCTTATCCAAAGTTTTATTATCCAAAAAGCTTGGATTCTGGCATTTTATTCAGTAATTCTACATTATTTGGAAATAAATCCCTTTCTTTTTTGGTCCTAACTGACAAAATGTTATCATCTCAAATATATACACATTGCGTTGAGGGTATAAAAGAAGATAATCTAGCCACAAACAGCTTTTCTAAAGAGGTGGAACATACTTCCACTCGGCCCTCACGTGATTCTAAGCCATCAATACTAAGACTTTTTAACAGAAACCAAAGAGGCAAGGCAAGAGTCCACTCCTAGGAAACATATACGTGCCAGGGCATGCTCTTAGAGCATTCAGTTCTTTTCAATCTGCAATCCAAAGGAAAAGAATGAAGCGGGGAATGGATTCATTGAGTTTTTGAGGAATAACTCTGGTCAGTGGCAGGAAACTCGGCTTCCTTCTGCCAAGTAAACAAAATTCAGTCCCCTGCGCCTACTACTATGTGGGTGTGAGTCTTAAGTACTTGACAGAAAGACGTCTTCAGCATGAGTAGGGCATGCTCTGCTTATCAACAGCAGACCAAGAACCTGTTTATCCTTGCCAGGTAAGTACATCCAGTGAAAATCTCTCACTAGAGGAAACAAGCTCTCCTGAATGAGACGAATGAGAACAATCACTTCCAGCCTTTGAGAGGATGGATCCACCCTGAATCCAGCATCAGTGCAGCCAGCAGACACACAAAGATGCCACATCTTCACTGGCAGACTTCAAAAGTCCAGGAACCAAAACTGAGCCAGAAGAAGGGGAACAATACTAACTACTGAGTGTTAATACAATGCTACCTGTATTTTTTTTAAGTCCTCCAGATAAAAGAAGGATGTGTCAACCTCTTCTAAGGTATCACAATGTTTTATGTCAAGGGAAATAAAAAACAGTAATATTGGAAGCTGCTGAAAAGAGACCTACTTCTAGCTGTGCCTCATTCATGGAAACTCCCCCTATTATGTCCAGTCAGCTCCCCCAGCTGCGCACGCCTTTGCTCTGAAGAGAATTCAAGGTTGCACGCACCATTGTCCCGACATTTGGTGGCCTCTTGACACACAGCAGCAGAATGAGGAGCAGACATTTTGCTGACACCAAAGGCTGCAGCTGCACTGCTCACTCCTACACGCTGTGGTCCTGAGCAGCACACAGGGAAGCCCGACAGGTTCTCCCACTGGCTGCAAGTCCCAGCCCCTGGTAAAAAAGTTCCTTCCCTCGACACTAAAATCTTGAGGCTCAGACTGTCTACCTCCACCAAGTAAAGAAGCAGCTTTCACTATCAACTCGGATGAGAAAAAAAAAAATGAAATGGCATCCTTATACAAACAGGAAATACATAACTTTACCACTGCAGCAGTAAATCAGACTCTGGGAAGAAGTGGCATTTGCTCCCCAGATAGACAGCAGACTCAAAAGCAGAACGAGACATTGGGCACAACGAAAGAAGAGGAGGCCCACATTTCAGGTGTGAGGTGGACTCATTCTCATCCATGCTATAGGTCACATCAGGAGATTTTCTGGACCAGAGATCTAACCTCAAAGCTCTGGGAGGTGGAGAACTGAGTACAATTACGACAAATGCCAACAAGTGACGGAATTCCAATTCTACTGATCCAAATGCTAGATCAACGTTAAATGCAATTTTTAACATTTCCCCAGTGGACCGAGATCCACTAAACATAGGCATAATAATACAGAAAATTTGTTGGAGCTATTTTTCTAAGATTCCTGGAGCCAAACACTCTTCCTGAGGAGCGTAGTAGGAACAAAATGGACCTTTCTTTTTGAAATGAACAATTGCACTGGCAAAAGCCTTAGTGAAGACTCTGACACCAGCCCAAAAAGTAGGTGTTGGTTGCATTGACTGTTGCCAGCTCAGATCTCAGGTACACCTATGGGATGCTCCCATATCAAATGGGTATCCTATTGACCTAGATATACAAGCGAAACATGTGAAGATCTCAAGGTTTCTCAAAGCTATTCAAGACTCCATCAGTCTCACAACTGAATGGGCCAGAGGTGTTGAAAGTCTCTGACTATAATCTGCACTTCTTGAGGAGCATGAGAACTTGCTAACCACTTCATGTTTATAATACTTAGAAAACTGCAATAGCTGATGAAAGTCTAGAGAGATGTACAAATCACCTATTAGGCTTCTGTAAGAACAGTGTGAAAAAAACATCTCTAGTAGTTGCCAGGACTCCTGTAAGCTTCATATGCCAATGCCAAGATACTATATTTAGGAAACAGCACCAGAGGACTCACCATTCTGAGACTGAAGACTGCTTGTGTCCCTGTGATGTCCAACTTTTTGTGAACTGTATGCTCCAAAGCTTCCTTTCAGTCTGCCTTATTGCATGCTGCAGAGGTAAGAGCAGATTGGAGTAGCAAAAAGCACCACTTGACTCACCCTCCAGCTGTAGGGGCAAACAATGCCAAGAGCCTGAATAAATATTCAAACTCATTAACTGCAAGAGAAATCTCCACTGCGGAGCTATACTCAAGAGAGTTCAAAGGCTGACTCAGCTTCAGGTACTCCTCCAAAGGACCCAGAGAATGCTGGCCAGCCAGCAGAACATTTGAAGGAAAGTCTTAAAATCCCCACGTTGATGCCACAAACCTGCTGCTGGAAGGCCCTGACAGTGTCTCCTTGATGTCTGGCACAAGAAGCATAAGAAGGATCAGTGAGAGAAATCTTGATACTGAGCACTAATAAAAGTAGGTAAAACAAGGATCTGACTAGTTGAGGATCTTGAACACTTAATGCAACTGGAAACAGTCCTTGATGCCTTGCAATAGCATAAAGAGAACATTTCCAGGTCCTATGTCACTTCTTGTGACACAGATGACGTCTCGACTGGCAGCAGGAGAGGTGGTACAGTCTTCTCATCTCTGTCAGGATCTGATGGCATGGAAGAATCTTTCCAAAGATCACTGAGGCAGCTGGAAGCTCTGCCAAACTTGGTATCGGAGACAGGCCTTGAGGCTCTATCTTTTTCTTTCTTAGCAAGCTGTTGCAAATTAATTTTCAATTAATCACTTGATACTCTAGAAGAGATACACCATAGTCTGCCTCAGTGCTTGTCCTGTGTCTTTTCAGACAAAACTAATTCCTAGAACAGGTGAATTGTACTACTGCATGTAAGCTACAGGCTAGGGATAGAGCTGACTCAGATTTGGTCCTGATGACATGTTGGGAGTCGTGCAATTGTTGAAAAAAATAATGCACAGAGAATCATAACACCGAAAAACTGGTCTTCAGGGACAGCAGTAAAAAGACCTTTATAACAGAGAGTCTTCAATTTTTTTTTTATTATGAATATTTATGGCAATAAAAGCATACAAGCTAAAAAACAAATCAGGCTAAATACAACGATATTATTTCTTCCTTTAAATTTAACTTTTTATCCACAGCTATTGACCACGTTTTTTTGCTGTGCATCTAAAGTGGCATTTTGAAAAACGGAATGCTTTTGGCATTTTTCAAAGAGGAATCACTTTTTCCCCCGATTCAGCTTCCCTTACTGCCTGAACTAAGTATGTTTTTATCCACAGTAAAATATTTTTAAAGATTAATTTGACATGTCCAATTATTTCTCATGCAGTTTGTAATTTTCTTCATTACAAACACGTTAATTTACTGAAGCAGTCATTGAACATCATAGTGTAATCTGGAATACCTCCACAAACTCTGCAACTATTTGTAGGGGCATGGCAGTTTTTTCTAAGTAGTTTTGGCAGAAACTATAAGAGCTTGTAACATGGTACTACTCACTTGATTCAATAGCATCCAGTTTCTGGAATGTCCCCAGGATATCCCCATTTACTATTTTGGGTAAGAAATCCCGCAATTGCATAACCTCAGTTGTCAGCCTTTCCAAATCCCTCCTCCTAACTTTAACAAACTCCTCTTTGGTCTCAGACTTCTGAAATAAAAAAAAAAAAAAACCAAAACTAAACCAACAACCAACCAAAGACACTGTTACAGCCTTGCAACACTTTTCTGCTTGAATCCCTTCTCTCAGACAAAAATATTCCTCTGTATTACATCATTTCAGAAATTCATAACCTTTTAAAAGAGAACTATCCAGTAATAACTATCTGAAAAGTCTCCGAGATGGACTCTTTGACTGTAATCTAATTTTTGGCACTCTGGCCTAAAGCAAATCATATTACCTCTCTGCATCTGTTTCTTCACCTAAAATGTGTGCAATGTACCTCAGAATGCTGTAAAAATTAACATTCACATTTTAAAATGTGAGCAGCTATGCATATGCCAAGCAATTGTTTTGAGACTGTTGTAAAGGATACAGTAACTCAGTTTTTTAATTAACTCAAATATTTTCAAGATCCTCAGTCACCTTGCTAGATTACAACAGCTCTTTTAGAGGAAATTGTATTTTTTCAAAAGAATTAATCTTTTGTGAGGAGCAAAAAATATTTGCAACCCAATCCCACATAAAAGTAATTTAATCCCAAGTTAAGACACAAAATGTTTACTAGTTTCCTCTTCTGCCAAGCTATTGCTATAAAATAACTTTAATTCCACAGTGCAAGAGAATGTGCATTAATTTTTAAATTATAAATTTCTGTACCAAAAACCTGCTAAACTCCAATTTCTGATGTCTGTACATGCGCACACTGCTGTATCTTAAAAAGGCTATCATATACACACAGACATAAAAAAGGTTTAACGTCCTTTGCCTAAAACATTTATCACCTAATATGTTTTCACAAAGCAAAATCATAACATCTCTTAGTACTGTTTTGCACTGCATTGAGAATGGTGCAGAAAAAATGAGATCCTTTATGTACCACATCTTATTCCAGAGGGAAGAGGGTACTACAGAACACCACAAGAAACTATCTCCTACAGGTACAAAACATGCCATCCCTAAAGTCTTCTCGAGTCCAGCTGCACAAGACAAATGGAGGTCATTATCACTGGTTCAGACAATGCTACCCTGGCATTTCTACCCTTTCCAACCATTTCCTACAATTCTTTCTGCTCCCCTACTTCCTCAGGTTAAAACATTTCCTTTCAGTTTTGCTTTCTACTCTATTTCTTCCCCAGCTGTTTTTCAAATCCAGACAGTTGTAGGGACAGAACAGGCCAATTCCAGCTTTCCCAGTTCAGAGGCATCAGAGCCACAATAAAGGTGTGGAAGAAAGATTTTACTTTTAACTTGAATTGTATGCTCTAAGCTGCATTTAGAAAGTGCCTATGGCAAAGTTAGTACGGCCAAGTACCACCACATTAAATGATTCAGGAAACATACAACTCATTTAGGTCTCAAGAAAGTATGGAATAAACACGTGGCAACAGGACTCTATAGAAGAATACCATCTGCATGCCAGCACCAGGAAGGACAGAGAGACAATTCAGTATTGCTCAAGATTACGGAGCGCAATTAGGTACAGGCATAAAAATACCTCTATTCACTAGCAGAAGCTAAATTCAAATAAAATACACTACTGAAGTACTGGGATTGAGATATGAAATACACAATAAGGAGAAAATTCTCATTTATAGTTCCCACTGTGATCACAGATCTTTGCAATACTGCAGTTCCAACAGAGAAAAGTTTTATTTTCTCTGCTTAAGCAGCTACTCAACATCTCGCCCCACCACAACAGTGTGTTAAAAGCAAATACAGACGATGGAGAACAGTAGTTTTCTGTCCAGCCCCTGACAGCAAGGGCAGGTGACCGGATGTAGGAAACCTGACTTCAGTCCTGGCAGACCTCTTGCACAACGGCCAAGGTACCTCGTTATGTACCCTGGCTCACGACCTGCGTGGTCTGAATCCCCCTTCCCTGCCGGGCAGGGGGCTGAACAGGGCAGAGATCCCAGCTGGCGACGAACACCCAGCAGAGAATCGGAACCAGCCCTTTCTCCACCCTCCAGCAGCCCGGGGCGTCTCTGACGCTCCTCTACAGTCCCCACGGCGCTCCCCCCTCACAAGGGTCCCTCATCCTCCCACATAGGTGGGGGAGCCGACGCCGCGGGCAGGAGCCCGCCCGAGCAGCCGCCGCGGCCCCAGACGCCGAGCCCCAGGGGCCCAGCTCCTGCGTGCCTCGCACAGCCGGCTCCCCGGCGCCAGCCCCGCCCTGCCCGGCACTCCCAGACCCCCCGCACAGGCCCCGCCATCGCTCCCTCAGGGCCCCAGGAGGCCCAGCGGGCAACGCCCACCGCCACGCAGGCCCCCTTTCTCCGCCTCCTCCGGGGAGCCGACCCCCCGCGGCGGGGTCCCCCCACGCCCCGACGCCGGGGCGGGCAGGACGGCGGGCAGGGGCGGATCCGCGGCCGGGCCGGGCCGGGCCCAGCCCCGCGGGCCGCGCGCGCTACCTGCGCGTCGCCAGCGAGGCCGGCGTGGCGCCGCATCGCGCCACCCGCCGCCGCCAGCCTCGTGGGAGGGAGTGAGGGCGGCAAGGGCGCGCCTCTAGCGTCACGCCGCGTCCCTGACCCCGCCCCTCGCGGTAGCCCCTCCCTCCCCGCGGGCGGGATGGGCGGGGCCCGGAGGGGGCTGCGGGTTGGGCGGGGCCTGGAGCCAGAGTCCGTCCCACCCCCCGCCCGGAGCCACCGGGCACCTCCCCGGGGGCGGACCGAGACGCTCCCCCCGCTCCCACCACCGCCGCGGCGCTCGCCCTGTGATGACACCAAAGGCGGGCGACGGGGGCGTCGGTGACGCCATCAAGCGGAGCCCGGCTCGGCTCGGCGCGGCGCGGCGCGGCGCGGCGAAGACGGGACGGGCCCGGACGGGACGGGACGGGACGGGGACAGGCCATGGCTCCCGCCGCCGTGCAGCCGCCCGAGATCCAGTTCGCGCAGCGGCTGGCCGCCAACGAGAAGCGCATCCGGGACCGCGCCGTGAAGAAGCTGCGGGGTTACATCAGCGTCCGGACCCAGCGCCCGGCCGGTAGGGCTCGGCACGGTGGGGCGGCCCGGCATGGCCCGGCCCGGCCCGGCGCTGCCCGGGGGCGGAGGGGCTGGCGGGGCTGTGGCGGCGGGGGCCGGCATGGGGCCGGTGGCTGGGTGCGGCGCGGGTGAAGCGGCGGCGCCGGCAGGCTGGCAGGGGGTGGGGAAGCACGTGTGGCGGAGAGCCGGGACCCGCCTCCTGTGCCCCCGCCGCGTCCGCCACCGCGGGGCCGCCACCTGTGGCGTCCTTGGGGTTTTTTTTGGTGTTTTTTTTTCCCTTTTCATTTTTTTTTTTGGTTGTTTTTAATTTTTTACTTTTACGCCTGTATTTCATCACAGGAAGTATTTGCCTCGGTGACCCCGCAAGCGCCCAGCGCGCTGCCGGCAGCTCTTACGGGAGCGGAGGGCCTTTCGGATCCTCGCCCGTAAAGTTTCCCCGCGGTTGCAGCGGGCGGGCTGGGGCGCGGCGCCGGCCCGGGGGGGCTGGAGGGCTCGGGGAGGACCTGCTTGGCCCGGGGCGGGGGGGTGTCTTGCTGGCGGCAGTAACGTTGCCGGGATTGGAGCGGCGTAGCTCACACCCTCGTTCCTAGGAGCGGGACCTAGAGGCACTGCGCTGACCCAGGCTGAACCCACCCCGGTATTTTCTGCTATGCTGCCTGGTGAGGTGGTGGCTGCCTGTTTCCCTGACTGACATCAGGAGCGTTGGGGGGAATTGAGGAAAGCTCAGGAGTGTTTCAGCACTTGTGTAATGGCTGGCAATTCTCTGTTACCCGTGCAGATTATCCGAGTT
Organism: Calonectris borealis; assembly: GCF_964195595.1. NCBI lineage: Eukaryota > Metazoa > Chordata > Aves > Procellariiformes > Procellariidae > Calonectris > Calonectris borealis. The sequence continues at coordinate 122,413,634 of NC_134312.1, forward strand.
ACCTGTTACCTCCACCTTTTGATTGATACCTTTAGATTCATGGTATCAAAAGCATTTTTTCCAACAAGGTTTATTATCCTACTTGGAGCTGTGTCCTGCCGCCTTAGAACCAAGAGTCCAGTGCATGGGCACTTCAGTGGTGTCCCTGGAGACGGCTTGTGTCTAGCTTTGCCAGTCTGAAGCTGCCTGCAACCAAAGGTGCCTCCCGTGCACCCTCTCCTCATGGACACAGATTGTAGGAGGCTTACGAGGTCGGTCATAGCATTGTGTGAATGCATGGATCCAGTTCAGTAAACCTGCCTGTTGGAGTGATAAGGAGCACGGTGCAGAGGTGCCCAAGAAATTCTGTGATGTTTCTGGACTGCTTTTTCCAGCACGCTATGTTACAAACTGGATACGACACGGGAGGGAAGCTGTCAGGAGCATTTGCAGAGCACTGTGTCTGACCTAGTAAACCTTCCTGCCATGTTTGGGAAAATGGTACTGAGCTTTATGCATACACGCTCCTTTGGCTTTGAAGAAGCCAGCCTAGACCTGGCATCCCAAGAGCTAAACTGGAACAGGAATGCTGGTTGAACCTGAATTAATTCCTTGAAAAGACACTGGGGAATAGATGTTGTTTCTTCGCTTTACCCTCTTCCCTTTACAAATAGTATTTGACCCATTAGCCATATTTGACAGAGGGAAGAGCACATAAGAACAGCCTTACGGGTCAGGCCAGAGGGTCAATTAGCCCATTATCCCAGTCTGACAGTTACCGTAGATCTAGTGGATGCCTAGGGACTAGTAAGAGTGTGCGAGTGTACATTGTATTCCTCCCAAGTATTTCTGAGCCTCTAGCTATTTTTAGCTCTGGAGACTTCCTAAGCTGGACATGGCGTCTCTGTGTTCAGTAGTGCTCAGTGCATCTCATTGCAAAGTGCAGTTTCCTTTAAATTTGTAGAAGTAGCCTGCCAGATGGACAGGAGTGCCCTAACCGAGGGAAAAGGTTGCAGGTTACGCTAATACCTTAAGATATTAGGAAACCACCACAGGGAAATTGTCAGTTGGGATGTGAACTTTTTGCATGTTAAGGTCAGCCCACCATGAAATGCAAATGAGTAGGAAACAAGGGTGACTGATTTCCAAAGCTCTTAGATTTACTTACTGTGACGTACTATTCCAGCTAGTGATATTAAAACAAAAGTTAACTTCTTTGGACTTGGAGAGAAAGTGTTATGTTCAGGAGAGAGATTTTTTTAAAGTTATTTATTAATTAGCAGTCTTATATCCATCCAGCGTTCTGAGAGAGATGAGGCTCGCGTGTTAGATAACCCAGCTAGATATCCTAACTTGAACAGTTGAGAACATGCTAACTTTTGAAAGAGATGGTGGAGTTCTCCTGACGTTCACCTCAGTCAAATGTTCCATAGGTAGGCAGGACTGCTCAGTGTGGTCTGTGCTAAGGCTGAATTACAGGTCATGCTGGGGAAACTTCTCCAAAGAGCTAGAGCTTTTAATTTTCAACCAGAGGTTAAACTCTACAGAAGGCACAGAACTACTGAAGCTTTGCCATGTGTGCAGATGAACTTGGATGAGCACATTATTCCTTGGAAGTGGTCCTTTTTTTTTTTTTGTATTAACTCATTCTTCTTAAAATCCTTACCTTGAAAGAGAAGAACATGCTGTACTGGGCTGATAATAGGAGGGTATCTTTATGGAGATAATCAGTAAATGATTTGGTGAAAGAAGAGTAAATAAAAGTAACTTTTAGTGAACGAGGAAAGATTGCTGGGTGCTTTTCCGTCTGACAGAGCTGCACTTATTTGAGCCCAGATCTATAAAGGATCTATGTCATTTCCACTGAAATGAGCCCATGTGGATCTGGTCCTTGAAGATTATCTAGAATAGGAAAAATTGCAACAATTTTAGTGATAGCAATGTCAAAACAGCATAACTCCCAAACAGAAATGCTAACAAGGCTTGCATTAAAGTAGCATGTCTTCAATGAGTGGTTGTGACATTACTAATCCAAGCTCCCACACTGTACATGGGGACAGAGTTACAATCCAGGTACTAAAACCAAACCCTTTCTCAAGGTAGCTTTAAGGTAAAGGCCTTCAGTTTTGTGCACTGTGGTTGCTAATACTATAGATTCGGGTTTTTAAGTAACTTTGCTTGAATTATTTTTATTTGCCAGCTGTAGATGGCAGAGCACATAAAGTTGAAAAATGGAAAGCCCAATCTTGAAACTACTTTTTGAGTGACTAGGATAAGAGACTTGCTCTAAAACCTTTTGGTCAGGGTCCTTTCTCAAATGGACAAAGGACTGCCTAGGACACTTACAAAAGCTTTCAGTGTGTGAAAAGCAACTCCATGGAAGTCTGTGTTCCCTAGACAGGGAAGAACTCCTCAGCCATCTTTATAGCTAGCAGCTGACATCCCCTGGACATAAGCCTATGTCTGATGCCTCTGTAGAGTTAGTGCTGCATGTGAGGTTAAGCCTGCTTCTTACTGCTATGTACATAGCGTATAATTCTGTTAAGAAATGTTATTAATTTTAATATTTCAATGAATATTAAATCAGTGAATCAAATTGTTTCATATTTAATCTTAATGTTACTGACAAATCTAAGTTAAATTCATAATTAATGCTTAATATTACTAGACATAGTTTCCTGCGTAGCATTTTGCGTATTTCCTTTGCTTAGCTCCACTTCCTTTCTTTTTAACCAAGCATGACTGTAGACGATTTAACTTAACATGTTTAGAGTTTTTTTGTCTGAGTGGAGAATGATGCAGTAGTGATAACTGCTTTCAAATCATTTGGTCCCAGGAGGAGGTGCTCAATTTAGACCTGGCACTGGGTCTCAGGTTTTTTGATTGGCAGACTCCTGAAAATTTTTCAAAAGTGGCAGTGATCTTTTTGGAGCAAATTTGAGTTTACTGATGATGATTACCTTTTTAATGTGATTTTTCTTGAAATTACTTGAGAGTACTTAATAGGCCATAATTTGAAAATAGCTGTAGTAGGTTATTATAGCTACCATTATTACGCATATTTAGCATCATTTATTATGCATTAATAACTTAGTATATAAATTTATCAATAAATAAATTATAAATTATAATTAATTATACTAATTATAATTAATAATGATTCTTTAATTATAATTAAATTATGAAATTATTAATGAATTATATAATATATTATATATTGTATAATTTATTAATAATAATTTAGCATTATTGTTATGCCATTATAATTTTACTTCCCAGAAATGTATTTGAAGTCATGAATAACCCAGTTTTTTAAACATTCTTGAACAACTGATAGTAAAATTTTATTTTCCGTGTAGTACTTCCCTCCTGTAATATGTGATTTTGACTAGAATGTGACAGTGTAAATGTTCTTTGCTGTTAAAATTCAGATGATATCGTACCTCAAGACTAACTGCAATGAAAATATTTTTATTATAGTTGCACAGGCTTTTTGATTATGCATTTTAATATAGAAGTAAATGTTTTGATTGCTGGAAGCTTATTCTATCAAAACAAGCCCCTAGTAAGGAACAAAACTATTGGAAAATGAGACTTTATTTAAAAAAAAACAAAACGAAAAAGCCTTGTCAGTTATGTTTGAGGATTTGCACATCACCTCTGTTGCAAAATTAGGTATGATGCACTCATTAAAAATATCTCTCAAACTTGGTCCTAAAAGTATGCCAGAGAGATTTATCAGAATTATCTTAGTATTCATCTCATCTCGTGTGATTTCTTTGAAATCTTTGTTACTTTGGTACAAGATAGAAGCTTACTGTCATGGAATCACTGAATTACTCCAAGTTGCCTTCCAATTAGTATGCTTACAGTAGGAACCAATGTTTGCCCGAGAGAATATAACAAAAACAAAGAGGAAAGCGGGGAACAGAGGGAACTGCATGAAAACATTTTTATGGAAATGTGGGATTTTTTGGTTTTCATTCAGACTTCTACTGTACCGTAGGTGGCTTCAGCCAAGAAGAACTGCTAAAAATATGGAAGGGCCTGTTCTATTGTATGTGGATGCAGGATAAACCTCTGCTACAGGTATAGTAACTGGTTTTATATTTGCTTGAGTGAGTCTCTTCTAAAATACACTATGGGGACATACTAATTTGGAATAGTGAAAATGACCTGAGTTTTGCTGACCTTTTTCTTTTCTTCCCCTGCTGTTCATATGTGGCATATGCAGGAGAGGTGACTATAACTCAGTGATCCTCACCACATGAACAGAAGCCTAAACGGTATCATGTTTGGAGTCACCCTCTGAATGGCAGGTGTAGCTGGTTACCTTCTAAAACCAGAACTGAAATATATATACTGTTACGAAGTGCATCGATTTGGTGGAACTAAAGCAGTAACAGCAGGTTGCCCTTAACTGCAACTACCACGTACGTGCAACCTTTAGTTAGCGTAGTTTGAAAGTTTCACACTTCTCTTTTGTTAGTTTGGTGGCACTTCCTCTACTACCAACTTTGTCTCTACCACTTACCATGGTCAACTACTGCCAGTTTGTCTCCCTACTTTCAAAAGATACCAGTTTTGGAGTACCAGATCTTAGTAACCTCACTTAATCAGTTTTCAAATCACTTGTCTGTTTGCATGAACAAGGTTTATCTCATACATAGCTCAGAGAGCTCTACCTACAATTAAGCTATATGAAAACAGTACCCCTAAAGTTTTACATAATTTGTTAACTCAAATACATGGGATTTTTCTCTTCCTAATTTAATTTTGTCTACTGTCAAAAGATGATTTGTGCAGAGATCTGCTGAAACGAACAGGGCTTGATACCCTTGAATCTTCTCTTGCAACTCATCTAATGCCACTGGAAGGATAACTGTAGTACTAAAGCAGCTGTTAAGAGAATATTCTTAACTTTGAGGGATGTTTCATGATAATCCTACTTTTACTGTTTTCTGGTTGCATGTTTAGTGAGGAAACCAAGCTCTGAAATGTGCTGTACTAACTATATTTATTTACTTTTAGGAGGAACTTGCAGACAATATGTCACAGCTTATCCATGCGATTCAGAATACAGAGGCTCGTAAGTACTATTTCATTGTCTAACGCTGTGTAGGGTACTTTCACCTTTGGCAATTTTGAGGGCACTATAACAGTGCCATAATAGAGACAGCCAGATAGGGGTGCTGCTTTGGTTTTTTTCTTTGCTTTTTGTCCAACTGCTCTGTGTGATTGCATTAAGGGAAGCATGAGATGCGGTTTGTTTCTGGTTGTTGCAGGGGAAGAGTTGTATCTCCAGTGTCATAAAGGTGAGACTTTGCACGGTGGTTAGCAAAGCAAACTTGTCCCCTTACTTTGCCATTCTGCATAGACTTACTTGTTCTGTGTATTTCCTACTCAATACCAACTTTGTTTCATGTGCTGTTAAGCACCTAGTATTAAAAATGCACTTGAAACAGAGTGCTCAGTCAACGCCAGAACTTGCATGGGTAGAAATGAGTGCAGGATGGATATTTTGCTCTAACTTATGTGTTTATAACACAAAATAGATATAAAGCTGTCCCTGTAATTACACTTGTCTTTAGAAGTGCTGTGTGCCTTTTCTTGTGTTGTTCTGAAGTTTAACTGACTTGTCCTTGTAGCCATCTCAAGCGTGTCTTCCTATAGCTCTATCCCTGTCTCTAGGCAAATCCGTAGGGAAATGCATCCCTTTCTCATGTTTAAGTGATTTTTTGAGATTCCTTTAGGTTAGCAAAATAAACTGTTGTGCCAGACATGCAGATATTTTTTCTTACTCTCTCACAGGACACCTGTTCATTCAGACATTTTGGCAAACTATGAACCGTGAATGGAATGGGATAGACAATCTGCGTCTTGATAAGTACTATATGGTAATACTAACTCTCTTGTAGATCTTTTCTGCAAGAAAAAATGTGGTGGTGCTGGAAGGCAGCTTTGTCCGCACATGCATTTATGTATATTGTAAGAGAAGTCAAGTGACTATCTTCTTGATGCATTGCAAGAGATACTTATTTTAAAGGCTTTCACTCACCAATGTAAATCTAAAAGCCATTACGGTTTCTGTCATGCTGCGAGTGCTTTCTTGTTTGCCTTCCTTTATAACATAGTGACGTTTCTCACTGATTTTTATGCGAAATATAAATACTGTCTCAGAGCACACTGCATCAACATCAGTTATTTAGATCGGACTGTTTAAAGACTTTTTTATGACTCTGTGTAAAGTAGTTGTCACTAGAACCCCAATTTTCTACCACTAAAGTATCCACTGCAGTGCATTCAGCTTTCAGAATTCTTTTTATAGAAAACACTGTATTAAAACAAATAGTAAAATCAGAGAGAGTGAGAGTAAAATGAGAGAAGAATATTAAAAGACCTACCTTTGTAAAGAACAAAATCACATTAATCATCTTCTTTGAAAGAAGCAGGCACATTCACTGCTGTTTTTTGTTTCTCAATGTTAGCAGACACCAGGTATTTTAGTAGGTGAAGTGTTTTGAGCCAGTTTAATGTAGCTATTTTACATATGGCTGTCTCTTAGTGCAAGTTTCAAGTAAATTAAATTATTATTGTTATCATTTGTCCCCTATTGTTTTCTCCAGTTTAAGCTGTGGGGTTTTTTAGATTTGGCAGCACTTTATGAAGAAATCGGGGTGATGGAGCAAGAGAAAGCTATATAGTAGAAATGGTCATGAATTTTTCTGGGCTTAGGATATGAAAATAGTTTAATGTCTTTTGAGCTTCACAGCATCCTTCTGTTGCTTGACATGATAGACAAGTCTGTCAAAAAGTTCATATGAGGAAGCTTTCCACCTTGTGCTATGAAGAACTTTACTAAGAAGTCTATTCATCTTACAGACACAGTAACTCCTTTATCTGTTTTCATGAGCAACATGTATAACAAATTTTGTACTTTACAGCTAATGCGTATGATTTTGAGGCAATCCTTTGAAGTGCTGAAAAGAAATGAATGGGATGAAAGGTAAGCAGATTTCTGAATGTAGTTGCATCATAAAGAAGTTGCCCAATTTACTTTTATCAAATATATTTTCATTTAATAGATCCTTTTTCTCCATAGATGGCACTGTCACGAAGTCTCAACACTAAGGCTTATTTGTATTCCAGATCACTTACGATATGTAGTTTAGAAACAAAGTTAGGTGTTACGCTTCATTAAGTTAAATACACACTGCAATCGATAACTCTCATGTTCACCTAAGCCATTTAGTGCATGTTTCACAGAAAGAGATTTGAGAAAGTAATTAATGTAGTATGCCTATGCAAAACCTAAACGTAGGAGCTTGTTGTGTGGTATTCCAAGCAGTCATGAAATCTGAGGACTCCAAATTTATAATGGAGTTTGCTAGAACTGACTGATTTGACTGATCTGACTGATAGTCAGGAGAGCTATCAATGGAATATCAATTTATGTGGAGAGATTAGACAAGGAACCTGCATCCCAGAAAATGAATTTTTTGTTGGTTGTGTTGTTTTTCTGATTGGCTGTAACTTTTTTTTAATTTTTTTTTTTTAAATTTTTATTTTACTGTGTTTAATCATGGTGACTTATCTTTTGATAAGACAGAACTACTTAACTGTAGATTGGCTTCCTGTTTGTTGTATACATCAGTGGTTTTGTTTGCATTTCTTCCATATTCTACCAAATGGCAAGTAATTGCAGTTATCTTGCTCTGTATAGAGCTCTTGTGCCACTTCTAAGCTCGCTCTGTGTTTAAACTGATGAAGAGCTTTAACTCTTTTAATTAAAAGTGCTTGATAACCTAGTGTTAAGGTTATCCTTTCGCTCTCTTGCCTTCTAAATGTGGAATGCATGTAGGCATGTTTTTGTGCAAGTGGAAAGGAATGCAGAGCTGAAGTACACCCCATCCCCTCTGTTCTACCTTAATTCTGCATTGGGTAAATGCCCACAGGTTGAAGAGATGAAAATTCTCCTTGACAGGAACAGAGTGTGGCAGGAGGTTTGATAAAGCCGAAGCCCTTCTTCCCCACATGCGTTCCAGTGGCAGAGACATGGTCACCCAAACTGATCTCTGACAAGGTTTCTTAGGGCTTTGGCCTCCCTTTTTGCAGCTTCACTGGAACGATGGCCTGGAGGCCCTTCACCACCAGAGGAGGCAGTGTGGGAAGAGAAGATCATGATTCCTTTCTTTGCAGAGTGAGGGAGCTCAAAAGCTGCCTTTCCCTCCTAGGTGGAGCCTAGAACCTGCCTAGCATGTCTTCCATTTCTCTTTTCTTTGAAAATGCTTTTGAAGAGAGGAGTATTGAAGTAAAATTGAAATAATCTTTATGGTTTTGAAATGCTTTAAAATTCTCTTTGGAACTGGAAACGTTTGTTCTGGGCAAAATTGCAGGAGGTCCCACAGAACGCTGGGGAGAAAGTGTGGAATATACAAAGCTTCACTTTCCTGAAAGACAGCAAGGATAGGCCTCAGAAAAAAAAGAAGAAAAATGTCCCAAGTGCTGCTTAGATGCAGCAATGGCAACACGTGTCTCTGAGCCATGTCACTCCAGCAGTATCTGTTAGTACTCCAGAAGTCAGTAACTGAACAGAGCCACAGTCCTACTTGTACACAGCTCAGTCACTTCTGGCTTGAGCTATTGGGATGGTGATTTTTTTATGCCTAGCTTAGTCCTCGATCTGTTCTTCAGTGTAATTGTTTTGCTCTACGGGACAGTGGATACATGCTTTAACGAAGACCAAGTCTGCACCGTTGAAATGAGTTTGAGAAGGATCAGTATTAAATTTAATCCTTGAGTGTGCACCAAAATGAAAATCGTCTCATAAAATGGAAGCGTATGAGGTGTTGCCCATCAAGGATGGATGAATGCGACAGCTGTGTCTTCAGAATGCCCTGCTCAAATGGCAGAATCCCTCCTCCCACCCATCAATAATACGGCGTAATAAACTTCAGTCCAAATTAAGGTGTGAATTTTAAAACAGTGATTTTCACTGTAGCAAACTGTGTTGAGTGGATGCTACAAAATCATCTAGACTGTAAGGAGTTCTGATTATCAATGAATTTTTTTAAAAGTTTGCTTTAAGATGCGAAAATTGGTCACTGGATTTATTTCTTATGAATGTTGGACACCCATCCTAAAGAACTGGTAAAACCGTGAATTACTAGAGTTTGTTTTCAAAGCAAATAGAACATGAGCAATTGAATATGAATATCTTGTTCTTTTTTTTCTCTTCTTTTTTTTTCAGTCTAATTGAAGTATTCCTGCAGCTACTAATGAAAGAAGTTATGGACCCAGACAGCAACGCTCCCATTGGGATAAAGTTACATTTCATTGATATCTATCTGAATGAATTGGCTAAAGTTGGTGCAAAAGAGGTTAGAAAATACATTGTAATTTTCTTCCTGATTAATGTTAACTGTGGCATGCAGCATTTTAGAAGTAGTAGAATTGTTAGATTATGTATGTTGCTTAACAGTTTTAAATGTAACATAGCAACATTGAATAAGCAGGAAGAGTGACTTATTACAATTTATGCTTTTACTTTTGTTCATGTCTTACTATAGACAGTGAGAATATAGTAGTTTCTCTCAAGTTCCTGAGTACTGGTATACTGCTCCAAATTGAGGTTGGAAATAGCAATAGAAAAGTTAAACCATTCTCATTTGTTTCTTTCAACAGAAAGGACTTAACATCTTTTCCCTTGTGTGAACATGTTTGCCAATCTTTGCTTTTGTAAAAACTGACATAAAGCCTGCTCTTGGCTGATTGTATAATACACCCAAACAGAGGAAGAAAGTGAGCTTTCAAAGTTGTCTATTATTTGCTTATTGTTGGCTTCAAACGTTGTTGCCTGTGCATTAAGCAATTTACCCTCTACATCCAGCTGTTCATTCTGCTGATGACATCTGTCTTGCTCTGCTGTGTTTTGCTGTTTCAGTTGCCCTAAATTTTGGTTGATGTTATAGTGCTACAGAGTTTTGCAGCAACTGAAAGCCTGTTACTGCAGCTGTCGCTGCTGAACTTCTTCCAGAGTCTATCTCCTGTTACTCCACTGGAGTGAGGTACCTGCTGCCCCACACTTCATTCCAGGCTTCTGCTCATTTACTTCCTCTTGTTTCTGGCATCTGATACATCTCCTTGGAATGGATGAAGCTGTTAGCGATTTTCCATTTGTATTCTTTGCAGTCAGTACTGAAAGCAATCCTGCCTGCAGCTTTTGTGGTTCTGGATTGTGGAGTGTGAGAGAGAAGATGTCTGCACAAGAGAAGTGCCTGCACTTGGAGCCCAAATAATTTCTGCAGCTCTACAGTCACTAAACCCTCATTCCATGGCCAAGCCACTCACAGGAAGCATGGGGAATTAGTCCCCTAGACTATTTGAAATCACAGCTGATGCTCATAAATTGAATTTAGGGAAGGATTTTTATCTTTAGTGCTATTGACACTGTTTGGTCCAAGTGGTCCGGTTAAGAGAAACCCAGATCTTACTCATGTCTGCTACAGACCTTCTTTGTGAAAGAGCACAAAATTATTTATGTTTTCTCTGTTTCATGTTTCCATATGTAAAATAAGAAGCTGTGTTATATTTCTGTACTAAGTAGATTAAAGTCTGCAAAGCAGTCAACATTTTTATAATGATTCCAGGGAATATCTGGAAGTTAGTGGTAGCAGTGGTAACAAAAAGTCACTGGATACTCCTGTCAGTTGGGATTAGACACTATGCTGAAAGACTTTGACTTAACTTCTTAAAGAACATCCTCCTACACCAAATATTCAAGGAATTTGAGTGTACACATACAATATTTACTGTACTAATTATTTTTTTTCTTCTAATCATACAGCTCACAGCAGACCAGAATCTCAAGTTCATTGAACCTTTCTGCAAAATTGCTGCCAAATCAAAGGAGTAAGTTTAATGAAAGGATAAATATTTTCTTAAGAATTAAGAAATTCTGCATATACCATTTCACATGTAATAAATGGATTGAAGAAAAGTCGTAATATAATTTCAGAATGTAGAGAAAGAAGGATATTTTACTAATGATGTGCAGAGTCATTTGAAGATAACGTGTGTTTATCAAAGCTATAGATAATTTTCATGGATTTATAAGAAGTATATCAACCTCTGTTGGTTGGTTTTGTCTGTTTTTCTTTTTTTTTAAACATGCATAGAACAGCTGAGCTGGTTAGATTCTTTGTTGTTACAGTGTAATATAGAGCAGCATATAAACACAGTGAAATTTAAGAGGGAAACATTGGCAGGCCCCTATTTGGATTAAAGGACTGCTCTTTAGGAAGTAACAGGTTCACTTTCCTCATCTGGAGAGCTAGATGCTCTTCCACTTTCTTCCTTCTTACCCATTTTCCCTGTATCCCTCAAATTTCCATTTTTTTAATGTGAGAGGGGAGGGTGTGTATGCTTCTGCCTTTCAACTCTCATCCCTGCTCTCCTGTAACACAGTCGATGCGTGCTGCATGCCGTAGCCACTGGTATCTTTGAGATCATTGTGGATCAGTCCCCCTACGCCATCGAGGACCTAATGAAAGAACTGGGTAGCAACAATGAGGAGGAAGTGTCTGAAGAAGACAAACAGGAAAATGAAGAGGTGCTTAAAACCAAAGGTGAGAAGGAAGTTCTAAATAGCCTTGGTAACACTTGCTAGGTTTTAAAATCTGTTTCTTAGAAATACATTTCTGCTCTGATCCAGTCAAACACGTGTTCAAGGTGTTGTAAGTGTAATTGTGTTTTCCGCTCTTCCCTTCACAAGTGCTTAAATAAAGTGACTGCAAAAATCAGTGGTCTCTATAAAACCAGGCAATATCAGCTTTCTGCAACAATGCTAGATGATAACCCAGTCTGGCTTTTGGCTCTTGTATGTCCATAACATTTTTGAAGAAGATGAGGTTTTGGCATTCTGTGGGAGTTTTAAATTAAAAAAAAAAATTTAAAAAAGCTGAGCAGGAAGGCTTTCAATCCAGACATACTGTGGTACAGAGGCAATTTTTTAAAAGGCGCTCGGATAATGCCACAGTTGTGTATTGCATAATGGTGACATAAAGTAATTAAATCGGTCCAGACTCACAAGATCACATGAAGAAAAATGCACCTGATCTTCCATCTATCAAAGTAATGTGTGCTATCTTGGTTTTTACAAACTAAACATTAATATTCAGTCTTTTTTTTATAATAGCAGACAGGTGTTTGTCAAGAAAATCAGCACAGAGCTCTGAAAAAACAGAGGCTGTTTATGAAAATGCTGATGATGGTATCGGGACTGTTCTTCAGGTTTGTGGCTTGCTTGCTCTGTTATTGATACTCCCCCGCTGTTTTCTTTTTTCCTATCCCTGTCAAGAGGTACAGAAGTAAAGGGTGTTAATCGGATAAACACATTACAAAATTTTAATCTCCTTCTGCTTGAATGTAAGGTGGTATTTATGTAATGTGTACTCTGTGAGTAGTTTATAAGAAAATAAATTCATATCTAAATTCTGAATTCTTCTTTCCTTTCTCCCATACCGTCTTTTTTTCTGCTCCTCCCTTCCTGTTTCAGGAGTTCAAAAATGTATGGCAAAAGCCAAGTCACTGTGGGTGGTGAAGCAATCAGCATGAGTTTCATTGACTATAAGAACAAAAGTAATGGATGATGGAATACATAGGAGAAAGGGTAACATGTTGCAATTTGGGTTTTTTTAGACCCTCTTCCAGTGCAGTGTAGTGTTTTTGACAGATCCACCAATCAAAGATACATGCAGGTAGATATGCTTCATGTGTCTGTGGCTTTTAAGCAAGAATTAGGACATGACACACTTTAAATCTAATATTTAGCTAAATATTTGTGGGAATTTTGAAGTTGGTTGGCTTCTCTCTTGAGTAAGAATTAAGGTTAGGAATGTTTGAGAAAGTGATAATGAGTTCAACTGTTCTGTTAATGAAGCAATCATCTGTAAAAGTCAGTATACGTGTGTGAAGGGGGTGTAAATTTCAACAGAGAAAAAAATACTTTGGGTTTGAAGGAAGTGGCTGTTTAAAAGATGTGTATGCTACTTGAAGTGTTGATAACATGAGTCGCATTGGGTTATCTTGCATGAATAAGCTAACTGAGAAAAGCTGTATCATACTTTCCTCCAACAGTTTGATTATAAGGCTGTTGCTGACAAACTCTTTGAGGTGGCGAGCAAGAAAAATACACCTTCCCTTAACAGAAAGCGTCTGTACAAGCTGGTCAAAAAGTGAGTTCTGTTGAAATGCACCTTGCATGCACCTTTCTCCCCACCCTTGCTTGTCCTGGTGACAACGTCACGAGAGCAGGCTTGTCTCACAGCCCTGGATAACATGCATAAGGTGCCTGAAGCCTGTGCTGCTGTTCCTTATTGGTACTGGACAACTGCAGCTCGCTGAGGTGTATCTACAGTGGGTGGATTTGTACTGCAGGATGTGACATCAGATTGTGTGTGATGCAAATTACAGATAATGGGAGAAGTATTAAATTGCTCTTTTCTCAATACTTTCAGTGATTTGGTTTGAGTTTTTGGATTTCTGAGGCAGATCTCTTCTGGAATGAGCTCTTTGTAACTTCCTGCGTAAAATATGTTGTTCCTATTTTGACAAAACCATAAGAAGTACAGTGACACTATGCTACTAGTGTTATTATTGGTACTAAACCAGTAATACTGGTTTGTTTTTCTTTCTCTCCCTTCCACCCCACCTCCAGGTTCCAGGACTTAGCAGAAGGTAAGGACTGAGCAGCACACAGAGACAGCACACAGTTTCTTTCTGTTAAAGGATATATGATGTTCCCATACAATGTGTATTGCAAATCTTTTTTTCTTTTCTTTTTTTAATGTGTATTTCAAGGATACTGTTTTGGGGGGTTTTGTAGGGTTTTTTTAAATCTCATTAAGACACATCACACGTTTTTGGTGAGATGGCCAAATCCCCTTCACAATTTGAGCAACCCTGTACTTTGTCCTTAAATGAAAGATGATTATTTTTACTTAAACAAATAGGAATCACTTGTATGATTTTCTTCCGGGTTGAGTAGGGAACAAGGAGTTGATTTTCTTTCTGTGGGAGTTATGCTGTATATGAACAGCATAACTGTTCAGAGAAATAGAACTAGAAACATAGAAACTGTTCAATAGAAAATACTGTGAGTTTTCAGATACCTTATCCTTCCTCCTCAACAGGAATCTTCCCCCAAGATTTTCCCGAAGATGTTTCTACAGATGAAGATGATGATGAATTCAGCAGGGGAAGGCGAAAGAAAAAAGCTGTCAAGCCTTGGGAGAAAAACAAGTTGGAAAAAGTAACAGGTAAGGCAAGATCAACCTTTGGAAGAGAGACAATCTGCAGTCTCTTGTGTAATTTGGCAAAGTATCAGATACAAGCAGCTCTGAAGAAGGCAGACCTGTTGTTCAGGATGTGCTGATTTGTATCATGTTGTGATGAAGGTTAAATGTGAAATTAAGGTCTCTTTGAAAGTGGTGGGAATTTTGTTACCAATTTTGAGGCAAGCGTCACCTCGAAAATTTCAATTAAAAGCGGAACTGGAAGCAGTTGTTTGCATTGCTCCATTGAGCAGTTCCATTTACTGTAGGAAAACGGAAACATGTCAGTCTTCTTAAAACAGGATGACTGTTAGAATATAGGAATTTGGGGATGTTTCTGGAAAGGTGAAGAGTTACTGAGAACCACATGCAAGTATCTCTAGCATCACGGCTTATATTGACATGGCACAAGCCAAATCATACCCAAAAATATCTCACCAAACTACTGAACCCCTGAGTTGCCCTTCTGATGGGCTTAACAGGTGGGTAATAACAACTTTTTCTGGCAATATTACTATACAAAATAGGGTTACTACAGGGAATGGCTTAGATGTTAGCTGTGACAAGGCAAGATCAGCAAAATATTAATTAGGCCAGGCGTCAGAGGAATGCAATGTCCTGACCAGCTGTAATAGTAAAACTGTTGTGCTGGCTGATAGCAGAAAAATGGTATGCCTATCTTAAAAGAAAAGAGGGAAAGAAAGAAAGAAACAAACAAAAAACCCCCCATAGAATAGAGTTCAGTTGTTGTAAGTAGCTTTGTGTTTCACATCTGTGTTATATGGCGTTCTTTTGGGGGTTGATTTAGAGGATGAACAGGACACGTCAAGTGCGAAGGAGGCATCAGTTCCCCAGAAGAAGAGGAAAAAAAGGAAGAAGAGGGACAGCCCAAGTGCTGATTCTGGAACAGCTGATGGAAATCGTGAGGAAGGAATAGCTGAAACATCTGGATCTAATGTTTTTAGCCAGGGAAAGGTGCCAAAAAATAACAAGGAAAGGAAGAAAAAGAAATTGCTAGTAAATGAGGCAAATGAGACCACAAATGTAGCAGCTGACACCAGAGAAAATCACAGTATCTCTGCACAGAACCATCCGATGGACGCAGAACAGAGTAAAAAGAGTCAGTTGAAGAAAATGAATCGAAAAGTGCAAAATGTTCCTGTAAAGCCAGCGTGTCAGAATGGACCAGCTAATGCCAGTGGGGCAGAGGATGTCAGCCCATTTGTCACACCGTTAACTCCTAAGGTTGTGAAAAAGAAACAGAAAGCAGGGGGTGTGTTGGTGAATGGGAATACCCTTTTGCAGCAGGCTGACGTGAAATCCAACAAGGAGGGCTTGCTGGGGACTCTGTCAGGAGATGCAGACTCTGAATCTGCACCCTCCAGAAAGGTCAAATTGAAGACAAAGCTTGTTGGTTTGGAAGGGATGAAGGTCTCCAGTCAGAAAGCAGCAACCTTGAAAAAGAAGAGAAAAGTAAAAGAGGTGTTAAACTCTGTCGAAGCCAATGGAGTTCTGGAGACTGCGTGCAAGAAAAGCAGGAAGGGGGTACGTAGACTTCATTTTTTTCTCTGCCTTCTTCATGAACTGCCAGGCTCATTTTGAAATTTGGCTTTAGCTTTCTGAGTGTGGGGCTTCACGGGCAGGCTGCATGCTGATGTCATCATGCATTGTCACCAAAAATAACTCAATTCCTCAGAAATCCACACCCACTGCCGTGGTCTTACGCCCTCCTGTGCAATGACACTAAAGCCTGTGCCAGCTACTCAGCTGAAAGAACTCATCTAGCTGAAGCTTGGGTTGTTAGGGTATGGGGTTGTCTTTTTTCCTTCCTTTTTTTGGTCCCTGGTTAATTATTCTTTTGCATTGGGTCTCTGGTTGAGCTTACAGCATGTTCACAAAGGGCATGTTTTGGCAAAAGGATGAGAATGGGAAGGTGGAACAACCCTTTCTCAGCAGCAGCACACACTTAGATTAGTATAAGCTCCTTGTGAAACTGCCCTCAGCAATTCGAATAGTGGCTTCTTTTGCTAGCTCACTTTTCCATCTTAAACAAATTGTTAGTGCTTTATTGGGGAAGTACTTGGGGAAGGTCACACTGTGACCTTCAATGACATCAATGGCTGTATGATCACATTTATGAATGGTCCAGTTTCTTAAAAAGACAATGCTGTTTTTTTGCCAGGAAGGTATGATAGTAGTTGTCTTCAAAAATTTATGTCTTGCAGTTTGGGAAGAAGCTAGTTTTTCCCTTCTCTACCTCCCACCCCCATTTTCTTCCTGGCCACAAGTAGAATAGGGTTGATTTTAGTCAGCAGTTTGAAAGTCAAGAGGCATTTTGCACCATATATTTTTGGTAGCCTGGCTAAGAGAGACAGTGCAGGGTTTTTTTCTTCTGCTGCCACTGAATTTCTTTTAACTGCTCATTTTCTGTGTATATATTCATTCTGAAACTTTTAGGGGTTCAATTATTTTGTTGAAAGTCTTGCTGACATTCTCACTTTGATGGAAAGAAAATTCATAAAGCATAAATGAGATTCAGTATACAAAACAACTCCATCTTCCTCTGATGAAAAAGTGCATGTTACTAGCCTATCAACTCACCTCTGTTTGACTTAAGTTTAAAACTGTATGATTAGTTAAGTAGCGCAGGCTCATTTATTAACTTGATATAACCACTCAGTCATTCAAGGGAGAAAAAAAGCATTTTGAAACATTGCTGAAATAGTATTAAAATAGTTCTGACATTTTCTACTTTTTTATGAGAAAGTACTGAGAGGAAAGAACCAAAACATTTCTCTCTCCCCAGTATGCAAACTACATTTTTCTCACTGCAGGGCTTCGCCAGAGGGAACCATTGGCTTTGTCTCCTGTGGCTAAATATTCCGTGTTGCATACGTCCTCTTTCTTTCTCTATAAAAGCTTAGTTTCTAAGAAAATATGATTATGCCACCCCCGTCTCCGTTTGTAAAACTTTGCTGCAGCTGACCAACAGGTTCAAAGACCTGCGGTAGATTCAAGATGAAGTTCCTGCAAGCTTCATGGAAATTAGCTGTTGGCACAAATGAGTGTAGCCTCTGAGGGAAGGAGAGCAGCATGACCCCAGCATTTGTCTGTTGGCTAGCTGGCCAGTCAGTGCACAGGCTAGCGGGCCACTCTTCCCATATGTAATTCCAAAGAAACTACAGCATTTGCTGTTTCTTGCCCAGTCCAGGTAGCTCTGCATATACGTGTGTGTGCGGTGGGAGCAGGAGGATGGAGACGGGGAGAGAAAGTTGGGAATTGAGTCAGGAGGAGAATGAGAGTATTGGTGTAAGAATGAAGCGAGCAGGGTAAAGCTAAAATGCACAAATGTGGAGGAAATTAGGCTTTGCTGATTTTGTTTTCATTGCTTGAGAAATAACGTGTTGTTTTATTTCCTGGTTTTACTTATGTAATACCAGTCTTGTGCCCAGAAATCATGAGGGGCATGTTTTGATTCTTGATTTCAAAGACAACACACACCCCCAACGAATTAGCTTCAAATGCTGAGAGGGAGGAGGAGGGGGAGAAGGGGAAAAAAAAGACGAGGGGATCGAGTGCTCCCTCAGTAAGTTTGCAGATGACACCAAGTTGGGCGGGAGTGTTGATCTGCTGGAGGGCAGGAAGGCTCTGCAGAGGGACCTGGACAGGCTGGATCGATGGGCCGAGGCCAACTGTGTGAGGTTCAACAAGGCCAAGTGCCGGGTCCTGCACTTCGGCCACAACAACCCCATGCAACGCTACAGGCTTGGGGAAGAGTGGCTGGAAAGCTGCCCGGAGGAAAAGGACCTGGGGGTGCTGGTTGACAGCCGGCTGAACATGAGCCGGCAGTGTGCCCCGGTGGCCAAGAAGGCCAACGGCATCCTGGCCTGTATCAGAAATAGTGTGGCCAGCAGGAGCAGGGAGGTGATCGTGCCCCTGTACTCGGCACTGGTGAGGCCGCACCTCGAATACTGTGTTCAGTTCTGGGCCCCTCACTACAAGAAGGACATGGAGGTGCTGGAGCGTGTCCAGAGGAGGGCAACGAAGCTGGTGAAGGGCCTGGAGCACAAGTCTTATGAGGAGCAGCTGAGGGAACTGGGGGTGTTTAGTCTGGAGAAGAGGAGGCTGAGGCCTTACTGCTCTCTACAACTACCTGGAAGGAGGTTGTAGCGAGGTGGGTGTTGGTCTCTTCTCCCAAGGAACAAATGATAGGTTGAGAGGAAAACGGCCTCAAGTTGCACCAGGGGAGGTTTAGATGGGAGGTTTAGATTGGATATTAGGAAAAATTCTTCACCGAAAGGGTTATCAAGCATTGGAACAGGCTGCCCAGGGAAGTGATTGACTCACCGTCCCTGGAGGTGTTTAAAAGACGTGTAGATGTGGTGCTTAGGGACATGATTTAGTGGTGTACTTGGCAGTGCTAGGTTAACAGTTGGACTCGATGATCTTAAAGGTCCTTTCCAATCTAAATGATTCTATGATTCTATGATTATGTCACAGTTGTCTCCATAATTCAGAAAGCTAAAAGACTTATGCTTTTTCACTTTAAATAAAGCAGAAGTTATTTTCAGATTGAAAGAGGCCATATCCCTGGACATTTTCCGCAGCACAGCTGTGAACCGCTTTAGTAACTTCACATCTGTAGGTTGATGTGAAGCATAGCTGAACTTCCCCTCACAGTAGTCCACAGATATCTGGCGCCCATAGACGACAGGTTGGAAAGCTCTGGAGTGGTGCATTTCATTAGTGTCACTGCCAGTACAGGTCCTAAGAATTCCCTTGTGCAGGAGAGAAGGATTTAAATGGCAATACTCAGTATGAACTTGAGGCAGCGAACTCGTAGCAATACACACTAGCTGGATTTCAGAGAGTGTACACGGACTTCATGTTCCACTTTTTTCCTCCGAAGTCTCCATCTTGGCCGAAAGCTGAGTTTGTTCATTAGTTGCATATCTTATTCATCCAGAGGTACCACAGAAGAGATTTTGCTTAAAGGCAAGAAGAAAAAAACATCAGCGCTTGTGTGCAGAAGAGCTGGGTCGAATGTAAGGCAGCCTCACGCACATAAAGAAAACATCTTTGTTTGCACTCTGACGTCTTCTTCCTTCTTTGCTTTGCAATGACCTTCCTATTTCTGTGCAGAGCCGGCCTTAAACTTCTGTTTTCAGTCATGCCAAATGCAAAATTAACTCCTGAGAGTTAACCATGATGATTAGCTTATATAAGTACCAACTAGCTCTCTCTCAGCTGTGGCAATATTTGCAGAAGCTGCATGTGGTAAGCTCTGAGCACTGCTCACTGTACTAGGTATAGCTAACTACAGTACTTCTGTACTGAGAGCATTTTTTCCTTTCCCTCCTTTATAGGAAAGCAGCGCTGCTCTATCACCATTAAAGAAAAAGAAAGCAAAACCAGGAAGTGATTTTGTAAAATTTGAAAAATCAACTTTACCAAAGCCAGTATTCTTCAGGAAAGCCAGAAGCGCCATCACTTCCACCAGGGCATCCATGCAGGTAACGTGGTCTCACAGATGGCAGCTGCATCTGAGCACAGGTCTCTTACCAAGCTACCTGCCCAAGCAAAGGGCGTGACCTCGCTCATGCTGTCTTTTCCACTCTGCGTCAGTCTCCTAACACCGGGCAGATAAAACTGAAAATGCTGTTGCACTTCCTTGTAGACAGGGTCACACGTGGCTCCAGAGTTTCAGAAAATGACTTGTAGGCATCTTTAAAATCTCTTCTTCCTTCCCCCCTGCTTTCAAAAATACCTTCTTGTTGAAAGGACACCATTCTGAACCAACTCATTTCACAAGAAAGCAGAAGCATAAACTGACTTTCAGTCTTGCTAAGGGACTTTGAGCCTCCACTTCTTCCCATTTATGGAGGCCGGCAACAGTGCAGGGCTTCAAAAGACTGCCCTCTTTTCTAAACCTTTTTAACGTATAGTATCTTTTCAAGCCTTCTTTGCACTTTGAGGCCTGAGTACAGTGAGGCCAGTGTATTTAATACACAAATATCTTCTTGTTTGTTGTTGAATTACGTAATGGTGTTAGGGAGAGTATGTGATTTCTGTGCAAATGGAATATGTTTGCTTTTGGCTAGAAGAAGAGTGCTGCCTTAGCTAGAGGTTTGGGAGAGTTCTAACTCAAATGAAGGAAGTAGGCTGCTTTGCATCAGTTTTGATAGGATGCAGGTAAAAGAACTCGTAGCATTGCCTCAGAAATCTTATTTCATTTCATGTCTTTATTTTGCTTTATAGCTGAACAAGCTGCAGTCGTCCAGCTCCAAAAAAGTCACGTTTGGCTTGAATAAAAACATGACTGCTGGTGAGTCTAATACATCTGTGTGTCTCCACAGTCTCTGTTGTAGCCGAGGAAGGGGGAAGCTGTATGCACTTATACGCACCTATGCTCTTCACCTCTCTAGAACAGGATGATTCTGATCCTTTTTTGCCTCAATATTTGTGTATAGTTTATAAACAATCCTCAAGTTCCTGTCCAGAAGAGACGGTAAAGTTTAGGACACTCGGCCCAACAGCTAGACTTGCGCGATTCCAGGGTGCTGCAGTACTGACTTGCAGATGAGCCTTACAGATAGAAAACAGTGCAGCAGAGTGACAAACTCTCCTTCCTGAGGCGTGTGTTCTACCGGGCGCCTCTTAGGGAAACACACGCACTTCAGTCTTCATTGATCACTGCTGTTTCGCAGGACAAAGATGCTGATATGCTGATGCGCTCAGGCTGTATAATAGCAAAGTTCCAGTTTTATCTTGGCTGCCTGGTGGTTTATTGACGGTAACGAGTAGATAAATGTCAGTTCCCTTCTGGATCCCACATGTAAGCAGACAGTGTTTTCCCTGATAAATAAATGTCTTGCTCTGTAGCATAAAAGTTTATTCCATGTATTTATTTAGGGTTTTTTTTAACTCTCTGAGGTGTGCTATAGCCCAAGTTCAAATGGAGAACAGTGGGTTTAGATATATGTCTTTATGTTAATATAACACAGCTGCACAAAGAGAAAAAAAATGCCTACCTGCTGGCAGAAAGGATAACCAAGAGTCTCTAGAACAGTGCTGTTTAACAGTCAGAGTAGAGCCACTTCTTACCCATTGTCATCTTTTAAACTCAAGTGTGGTGTTGTTCAGGATAGCTGGAACAGCTGTTTCTGAGGAGTAGGCCCAGAATCTCCGGTGGTCTGTGAAACCATGGGGAATGGTTCACAGCCTCTCTATGGATTGCAACAGACCCCATTCTCAGAGGGACTCTGCTAAGAGATGTGCTTCACCGCCATCTCTCCATTTTTTTGTGACGTCTTGGGCTTCTGATCCTTAGCGATGGACTTAAGCATCTAAGGCAGACTTCCAGGGTTGGACAATTCCACAATTGATTGACGGGCGCAATTATTCCAGGAGTTGTATTTCTTTTAATTTGTTTGCTTGTTTTTCAACAGAATTTAAAAAGACTGACAAAAGTATATTAGTGAGCCCAGAAGGACCCTCCCGTGTGGCTTTCAATCCTGAACAGAAACCCCGTCATGGGGTGCTGAAGTCACCCACAGGTACCCCAGCAGGAGAGCCTCAAATGAAGAAACCATTTACTATATCAGCTAAGAAGAGACCAACTGCTATGGACTTCTTTTAAACCAACAGATGTGGCCTACTTTTGTACAGGACATTTTGCTAACCTAGAATGTTCTCTGGAGGTATTTTAAACGTCTTTATTTTTTTAAGTTAATACGAATTGTATATACAAAATTCTGATTGTGACCTGGGTTATCTCTATTTTGACACCACTTCAGCTGTATCTTGAAATACTTGTTTTGTCTATTTACAGAAAAGAAACAAAATCCAATCTCTGCTCAGGTTTGATCTACAAAAAGTATGGTCTCTGCCCATGTCATTCCCAGACGTGTTCATTTAATTAGGCAATGTTCAGGGTTTGATTGTTCCAGTGATTTTTTTCTGAGCAAGTTTAAGAAAACTTGCACTTCATGCTCTTAAACTGTCTTTCATTGGACAGGGCTTAAAATGGAAAAAGACAATGTAGAACAACCTCCTAGTTGTTCATGTATTTTAAAATTCTACCCCATCATTTTTCGTGCATCACCCTTGGCATCCTGTTAATTCTTCTTCGGGAAATAATGATTACCTCATGCCTCTGTGTAATAACAGCTGGACTTGGGTAGCTTTACAGATAGTAAGCAAGCTTTCCCTGGGATAAGAAATGCCTAGCTGCTCAAGTGGTCACTGTTGCAAATAAACCTTCACAGCTGGTTGCCTGCTGAGTTGGGAACAGTCACCGCATTATTTTCAGTAACACAAGTGCCAAAGCTGGCTTACGCTTGTCATATTGTAAGCTGGCTTCTTCTATTTACTGTAACTGAAATAATGCTCTCGCACAGGAGAAATCTTTGATATTTCCAGGTCTTCCCCCCCACCCGCACTGCTGTCCTTCCTGAAGGTCTGACAAGACTCCTAGTTTTCTACTTTAGCAGCTGGTGTCACCGCATTTTACCAGAACTCAGATCTCATTCAGCGAATGAACCTCTGATTGTCCTAAAGTGAGCTAGATCGGTGTAGTGCGTCTTTGGTTAGGACACACATCTCTCTAAAAGCTTTGGTGCCTCTCAATACAGGGTAAAACTTTACAGCCCAGACAGCTTGGTTTTGGTTTTGATGTAGAACCAGAAGAATTCTTTCTGCAGCATTTCCTTGCGTTAAGTTTTTATTTGGATATTTTATTACTGCTGTGCGTGTTTTGTTTTTTCTTTGCTTCTTTGGTAAAGAATGAGGTGTATTTCCGTGAGAGACCATTAATGTATTCTGGAGGGGAACTGTGAGGAAGGGGAGAGCAAATGAAAATAAAAACGTTTTTTATATGGTTGGAAGATTTGAAATCTTTATTTGAAAGTTCTGCTTATGTGAATAAGGCAAAGGCTTTGCAGCAGATCTCTACATTAGAGCTCAGCTTCAAAGCACAATGTGGTGCCAAAGCAAAGCTATTCATGAAGCTTCCCACCAGATACTTCTGTGATCCTGTAAGAGAGATGGTAGGTCTGCTTCATTACCTTGTCTTATGATCACTGGTAAACATTTGGCTACTTCAGCCAGCAAAATAATTTTTATCTATTTGCATACTTCAATACTACTTTTTATCAGGCTTTGATGCTGACTTCTGCCAGATTGCTCCCCGTAAGCAACTGGATTAAAACTGCTCTTTCATGGCTCATCTAGAATTTCTTCACAATACTTGTGTACTTGTAGATTATTGGTCTCAGTTTCTCAATTCTAATCCGTGCCAGTTCTTACTAAGTTTGTGACAGTCCGTGGT
The DNA here is from genome assembly GCF_964195595.1 of Calonectris borealis. Classification (NCBI taxonomy): domain Eukaryota; kingdom Metazoa; phylum Chordata; class Aves; order Procellariiformes; family Procellariidae; genus Calonectris; species Calonectris borealis. The sequence continues at coordinate 122,437,274 of NC_134312.1, forward strand.
TTGTGGTACTACCAGAAAGTTATTTTACTCGTCTTTTCTCGTTTAAAGTGAAGGACTGAATTTTATTTGGTTTTGTTTTAATTTGTATTCATTTGACTGATCAGTAAAGAACTCTGGAGAATACATCTGATACTTGCTGTTTGAGCAATTACTGTTCATTTATTTTTTAAAAAATCTCATTGTGTATTAGCATAATGCATTTTTTTGACAAGGTGATGGTAAGTAGGATTTAACAAAGACTGTTCAATATGTTGTACTGTTTATCTTGTCTTGTGGATGAGAAGTCTCTTGTGGAATATGCATAAAAGCATTTGTATATGCATGTTGTTAATGCATTAGGTTGAAGATGCCATATTCCTCCAAGGATATAGATGCAAACAATCAGTAGGTGCATCTGGTGTGCGCAGAAAAATCCAGGATCAGGATGCATTGGGGTTTGGTTTTGTTTGGTTTGGTTTTTAATACGTATAACCTGTTATGGAAGTGTATTTAAATGGCTGTCTGGATCTTTTTCTATTGGTTGTGGATCCATTGAACCTGTTGCTTGTCCAAATATTTTGTTGCCCACAGTGCTAAACGGAGATGGCAGAAATGGCAGTCGTTTTTTTATCAAAAATTTTAGTGATGTGATTGCTTGTTGGGATTCATGCATAATCCATCTGTGCCATGAAACTGGTGGAATGTTTTGTAAATATACGTATGTCGTGTGTATTGTCTTCAGTGGTGTCTGGAATTTCATTCAGGACAACTTTACAAACAAAAGACAAGCACTGTCAATGCAGTTTAATTGTTGGGTTAAATTGAATACATTACCCAAAATATTTGGATAGTGACAATTCCGATAAATGTTGAAGACAAAAAAAGGAGAAATAAATGTGACATCTGGGATATCCACTGCACAGACACCATGGTATTGTAATGAGAGATGTATTGATAGGAAAAGAGAAAAAAAAACTGATCTGACCTGTTTGATGTTGCTTCACAGGTTTTTTCATAGTGTTATTCCAACTCTGCAGCTGCCAATCATGCTCTGAGTCAAAGTAAGTTAATGTGGCATACCTTTTAAAGGACAGTATTTTTTAATGGTTGTCTCCACATTTTTGTTACAAATCTGATCAACTTTGTACTTCCCAAGCTCTAATACTTACTTCTTATAGCATCAAGAGAACTCAAAGGCAGAAAATGAATTCAGCAGGCAAAAAGTTGAAATTATATTTAAATTATTGGGTGTGCAAGGTCTTTTATGGTCTGTCAAAGCTATGTGACTTGGAAAGCATCAAATGCCCTTTTTGTCATTTATTTCCTGTGCTTAGACTTAATTACAGGCAGAAAAAAAAATCCATGTATCGTTTTATGTACCTCTGCAACAGCATTGTTAATACAAATACAGTGTCTAAGCATTACATCATTTAGTCCAGTCCAGTCCAATAAACCATCATTTTTTGTTGACATTGTATTTTGGGTAAATCTGTAAATTTGAGGGGTGGGAGATGGGAGGGTAGCATCTGGGGAGCCACTTCAAAGTACAAAGGAAGTTGTTCTTGCATGTGTGCACGTGCTCTCTCATTTTATTTTATTTTATTTTATTTTATTTTATTTTATTTTATTTTATTTTATTTTTATTGTATAAATAACCAAAACTGATGAAGACTCAGACAAATGTCAGAAGTGAGTAGGGTTGTGATAGGATACACCTGTTCATACACCTTGAGCTTCTGACCTTCGTAATTGGGCCATAGAGTAGATACCAGCAGCCCAAAGATTGTTCAGGAGAAACTAAGTAGATCACACACAGTTATTCCTTGACAATTAAAATTGGTAATTGAAGTGATAATGTGGTGAGAGGTGTACTTGAAAGGTATAATTGTGCAGGTGCCAAAGTAGGTAAGAGATGGGCCCTCTGAAAGACGTTTGCATGTTCATTAGCAGTAGCATGCCGTATGGAGTTATGTACATACAGGAATCCCGCACAGAGTACTGTGGCTCCATCTCGGGTACTGACAGGCCCAGCAACTGCGCAGGTTCAATAAAAAAATGAATCATGTTTTCTTGACAGGCACAGAATTTTCAGAAATGCAAAAAACTTTATTCAGACAAAGAAAAGTGACGTATCCACAGCAGTGGCACTAGTAAAACTGAAACATAAACCCTCAGGTAAAATGAAACCAGATTTCCTTCAGAACAAAATCCTGTAAAAGTGACATTCTTGTTACACGTGTAAAAAAAATTCACACGTCTAAGTTTCTAGTATGTTTTGTATAGTAGTATGTTTTGACAGTGTTGAAGTCCATAGTGATAGCATACAACCGTAAATTAAGTGTTGCATGTGCTTTTATTATACATGGTGTCAGGTGGAAATCCTCATTTGTAGTTTAGCCACGTGGCCAAGATAAGACTTACTGCAGTACCTTACGCCACCTGCACGCCGTGTAGGATCTTAGTCGCTCCAGGGGAGTGCTGTACAGCAAAACTTGTGGTGCCTGCCCCGAACGCACTCCAAGGGATCGTAAGATTCGGTGCCTCTCATCGTTCTTCATGGGATCCGTGCATGCAGGTTGGACCTGGATTGGCATTTCAGTGATCCACCCTGGCTGGCGTTTCCAAGAAGGCAGAAAATGTCTGTCTGCGCAACAGTCTGCAAGATAATTGGCGGCTCACGGCCTAGACAGGTGCACTCTTCGCTGGGTAAAAAACTGGCTGGACGGCCGAGCCCAGAGAGTTGTGGTGAACGGAGTTAAATCCAGTTGGCGGCCGGTCACGAGCGGTGTTCCCCAGGGCTCAGTTTTGGGGCCGGTCCTGTTCAATATCTTCATCAATGATCTGGACGAGGGGATCGAGTGCTCCCTCAGTAAGTTTGCAGACGACACCAAGCTGGGCGGGAGTGTTGATCTGCTGGAGGGCAGGAAGGCTCTGCAGAGGGACCTGGACAGGCTGGATCAATGGGCCGAGGCCAACTGTATGAGATTCAACAAGGCCAAGTGCCGGGTCCTGCACTTTGGCCACAACAACCCCAGGCAACGCTACAGGCTTGGGGAAGAGTGGCTGGAAAGCTGCCCGGAGGAAAAGGACCTGGGGGTACTGGTTGACAGCCGGCTGAACATGAGCCGGCAGTGTGCTCAGGTGGCCAAGAAGGCCAACGGCATCCTGGCCTGTATCAGAAATAGTGTGGCCAGCAGGAATAGGGAGGTGATCGTGCCCCTGTACTCGGCACTGGTGAGGCCGCACCTCGAATACTGTGTTCAGTTTTGGGCCCCTCACTACAAGAAGGACATGGAGGTGCTGGAGCGCGTCCAGAGGAGGGCAACGAAGCTGGTGAAGGGCCTGGAGCACAAGTCTTATGAGGAGCGGCTGAGGGAACTGGGGTTGTTTAGCCTGGAGAAGAGGAGGCTGAGGGGAGACCTCATCGCGCTCTACAACTACCTGAAAGGAGGTTGTAGCGAGGTGGGTGTTGGTCTCTTCTCCCAAGTAACTAGCGATAGGACAAGAGGAAATGGCCTCAAGTTGCGCCAAGGGAGGTTTAGATTGAACATTAGGAAAAATTTCTTTACTGAAAGAGTGGTCAGGCCTTGGAACAGGCTGCCCAGGGAAGTGGTGGAGTCACCATCCCTGGAGGTATTTAAAAGACGTGTAGATGAGGCCCTTAGGGACATGGTGTAGTGGGCATGGTGGTGTTGGGTTGACGGTTGGACTCGATGATCTTAGAGGTCTTTTCCAACCTCTATGATTCTATGATTCTATGATTCTATAACTCAAACATATTTTACATTTTATTCCCACCGTGCAAATCAAGGAGAAATGTTAGTGCCTCGTTCAAGATTAATATAGTCTGTTGCAGAACTAGCAGTTGAACCATACAACCAATCAACCCTTCCTGGGGAAAAACTTCTTTTAAAAAAAAAAAAAAAGTATGGATTTTGTTACTTCAACGTAACACTGCAACAGTTGTCATATGATATTTTGGACAGATACAATTATTAACATGATAATTCTGTTATCTCTAAAATAACTTCAGCATATTTGACCAGTCCGCTGCAGTCAGGCATCTGTAAAGGCTGCATCCCAGATTATACAAATTCTAACTTGGGTAAGAGGAGTTGAAAGAATTTTTTTTCCTCTTCTCTCCAAAAGAGGGGTGGAGGGAGAGAGAGAGAGAATCCTCTGTTGTAGGACCCAACCAAGCATTTTGTATGTGTGAAAGCATAAACCAGTTTGAGGAGGAAAAACAAATATTTAATCTGCAAAAACATTGCAACATGTTGCAAATAATACAGTTAATTACTGTAAATAAAATCCAAGAGGCGGTCAAAATAGTTATCACCATTTTGCACAGGGGTTTCCTTAATATAGCCACTTTATTGGCATGTCTTTTTATTAAGACACAGAAGAGGAAAAATCTTCGGTTCTTTAGGAAGCCTGTTTAAAGGGGGTTTACGAAACCTCCAAAACATGTTTTTAGAACCCTGTTAAGATTAATTTCATCTTGGAAGCTGAATTATTTTACAGAAATTGACTTTCAAAAAAGATAGGGCTGACTCTGTTCTGTAAAGCTGCTTATGTTCCTTATTTCTGAGAGGTAGGCTTCAGGTTTTAGCACCTCCATACTGTCTGTCTGGTATTGGCCCCACACCAGAAAAAAAAATACAGAAATGTTAAAGGAGGCATTTGTGAGATTCTTTCCTACAGAAGAAGTCTTTTGAACGTTTCTTCTTGGAGAATAGCTTTAAGGCATAGACTTAAAATTCTTCCTACAATCAATTGTGTGTTGACTCCTTTTGGGGAGTTAAACAGAGAAGAGCACTTACTAGTAACATCATTCCTTTAGGATTTGTACGCCATTCTTTTGAAATATCACAATGTTTTGGATTCAACACCAGCAGATACTAGCCAATTTCAGAGTTGTTTTTAAAAAAAAATCTCCAATGGCTTCAGCACAAGCATTTTACAATGCTCCACATAGAACGTGTAACCTGGTGCAATTACACAGTTCCTAGGCTAAACTGTTCCTTATTTACATTTCTTTTTCAAATGTTTGTCTTGCATAATCAAAGTAAAGCCCTGGGAGGTTTGAATTCCGCTCACTGTGTGGTTTTGACTATGGGTACAAGTTCTGCAGTCTTGGAAACTGTCTCCTGTTTTGCATTCCTGCAGTATTTGTTGCTGAAAAGCTGCTCTCGCTGTTTCCATGGCCCACCTTCCCTGAAGACTAACAAGGCAAATACAATGGTGAATGTAATACTCAGCACAAAAAAAAGCATATAAGGTCAGAAAGACAAAGAATTAAAACAGAATGGGAAAAGACTGGAATTGGCGTTCAAGATCTGCTTAATAACAAAAAAGCCAGACTTCTTCCCTAAGTCCAGTAAGATTTCTGGGTGCATGATTTCTTAGAATTTTTCTGCCATTGAAAGCTTTAGTTTAATCAAGGCTTAGTCAGGTTCCAGCCTGGACCGTTCTCTGCTCAGAGGAGGATACAATATTAAAATAGTGCTCAGTGAGGAGATTTTGCTCTTTACAAACTAGTGGGTGTGTGGAGAGAATCCCTGATGAAATCCTATCTCTTTGACACTGATTTGTAAAAAAAAAGCAGAAGTGTCAAGAGTTGGGCTCTCCAGGGAAATTAATTCCATACTCTCTTAATTTTGTAGGAAGCAGATCTCATTCCAGTCTCGAGCCACGTTTTCATAGGCTTTGCCACTATGGTAAACATCTGGGAGACATCTGCCCTAAAATGAAGGCTGAAACTGTAAACACTTGTATAATCCAATAATGTGTACTTGTCTCTGCAGAGTATTGCCACGGACTAATTTTGTTTCTGAAAAGAAAGCCCTCAAGTCTTTCCCTGTCATTAATCCCTTTGAAAGGAAGAAAGGGAATCACTCATGAGATCTGCACTGCCTTCAAACTGACAGAGAGGAGAGAGTGCCCACTGTTTCTTGCTTAGAAATCCACTCAGGAGCCCTTTATGGGCTTGACATTTGCAAGCTGCAAAATTGGCTATTGAGGGCCTGAACTGCAACACGGTTGTTTGCCAAGCATAGGAAATATTGTATTGCATTGTCATGCCAGGCACAGGAATTTGCAGTTGACCATTGGCATGTTAGGGCTTGCATATGATACAGACATTTTTGCTGATTATTTCTCAGCAGCCATGGTCAATGATGTTAATTTGCCAAGGAGCCTACCATTGCTGCTGATAATGATAGGCAGCTCACATCTCTGCCAGGACTAGATGGCAACTTCTAGTCTTTGCCCATCTATCTCGTGCAGTCTTCATATCTCTTCTGTATCAGTTTAGCTTATTTAAATATAGAGGTTGTTAGCTGTCCTGGAGAAAAACCTTTTCTATCAAACCTACTGGTACCTTGCTGGATGTTTTTCACTATGTGGTGTTGGTACTTCTTATGTAAAAAGTTTTCTCTCCTTCAATCCCCGGATACCAAATTAGGGAAGATGAAAGGTCCTCTTAAGAAATAATCTTGTATGAAGCATCTTGCTTTCACTTAGGTGAGAGACTGAAATGAGTCAAACAAAAAACAACGTTCTGTTTTTTGGCCCTCCCTTTCCAGAGGCCTGAATCCAGATTCTGTGGCTTGCACACAATTGCATTGCTCATGTTACGCTAATGGTCTGTAGTCTTAGGTTCTCATTTTATCCCTTTTACTTTAGTTTTGGGTGGCTGCCTTGGAATTGCTACTGTTTGCTGAGAGAACCTTAAGCTGGGTTTATCTTCAGTTCCAGGAAAGAATTGTTTATTATTCATGTTCCAAGAATGGAAGCTAATGATTAATTTCCTCTGAATTTTGTAACTTTGGCTATTTGTGTGAATTGCAGTGCTGAAGGAGTGTGAGGGGATTCAGGCTTGTCTTTTTTTTTTTTTTTTTAAATACCCATGGGTGCTAAACCAACAATGTACTAGTGAATGCCAAATATAGCAAACCTAGGATCATTCTGAAACTCCTGATGAAAGTTTGAAAGTTTGGTATGAAATCCTGGTCCCACTAATGCCTCTAATTTCATCCTACCATTATATTTTTGTACTAAGAAGGAAAAACCAGGAGACCTTCAGAACTACATAGGTTAGCCGTTGCTACTAGACACAGTGGACAAAGCTACAATAGTGGGAAGAGTTGTCCCCTAATAGCACAGGCAAAAGCAAGAGCAAATTAGGAAGGAATTTCCAGCCTGGAACAGAACTAACATCTCTCAGACTCCTGAAATCTGTCTTCTATTATCACTATTTTGCTAATTAGTGAAATGACACTAACTGGAAAAAATTACATAGTTTGTGGACTTACTGAATTTCATTCGGATTTTTAAAGGTTAATTTAAAGTAGAAAATCTTTTTGTAACCACTGAAGGAAAAGAACAAAATGAAATTACCATTACCCAGGTAACAGGACTAGAAATAGATGCGGTATTAGTCAACTTAGCATGTACTCCCTGCAGCTTGAACTCAAATGCAAATCTGTTCTGTTTTGAGCACAGCAGTGGCCTGACTTCCCACTGCTTTGTGTGCACATTTCCTCAGGGAATAAGCTGTGTAGCGACATAGCTTTGCCAAGCCGATATCCCTGAGCAGTGGGAGCTGAAGCAAGTGACTCATGACTGCAAGACGACAGCATGTGATGCAAGACAAGCACAGGACAAAGTGCTGAGAGATGCAGTTCATGACTGAGAGGTTTATTCCCACTGCCAGGAAAGGCCTCGTTCTTTTCCAGCTGTTACCATGTTTTATAAAACAAATATATATATTGTGGCATTTCTGATCCAAAATCTATATCAAACAATTTTCAAGGTTAAATATTAAAAACCAGGCACAGAAATGTCTGTGAAATCAAAATATTAAAAGTAATGAAATAACATCGATTTCTTCCCCCCCAAGTGCCTTAAAAATGAAGCAAAAGCAAAATGAAAACATTTGTATGCATTTCTTTAAACCTGTTATCATGATCACATGCCACGTTGTGCTGTATTGCACCGTAACTGCATGCATCTGCTACCTCTTTGCTTGCCAGAGCAGGGTTTCGGTCTGCTGTTAGAAATACGTTGGTTGGCAAAGAGGTATGTGCACTTACTCTGCTACCTCTTTAATGCTGGTGAATGGTTATTCAAGGACAAAAAGGGGTAACTGGGATTAAAGTCCTGATGATAATGAGTTACTTTTCCCCAATATTAGGTAGTAGATACTAAGTGCAATAGGACTGGCTCCTGAGGGCGCAAGCATTACCATTCAGGACAAAACTGCAAGCTGATCCTAAGCACTGTAGCTCCCTTAGCCAACCAAAGGCGGCCTTCTGCTTCCTTTTCATTAACTTCAACTGTTTTGTTAAATGGACACTGGAACCAAAATGTGCAGACATCAGCACCAACCAAAATATTTGTGTACAGTGACTGGGAATTGTACCAGTATAAGGGGTGTTTTAGCTTAGAATTTCACAGCAGATTGGCCTTGCATTTTTTTAAAAAGAGGTGTACTTTTAGGTTTCTGAAGGAGATGAGGATCAATGATGGCATGCTACACAGTGCTGTTCAACTGTGACAACTTGTGACAGTGGTACAGCATTTTAAAAAGAACTTTGTTATCACTGGCCTGTCTCTCCGCTTGACACCTGGCCCCTTGCAAGTTTTTCATAGGAGTTCCATTTACTTCAACAAAACAATTGACATGAGGATTGCAAGACTGGGCCTGACATTTGGAGGCTGATACGTTGCATGATCTCCTCCCTGAGGCCCCATTTTGCAAAAATGCTTAGAATATATGGAGCTTCGGCAAGTCAGTGATAGAGAACAGGTTCGAGTCAGAGGTGTAAGAGAATAGATAGCCCACTGTTACTCTTCTGATAATGTCATCTCTTAATATATAAAATGACTTTTTTTTTTTTAAAATGGCTACAACGCCAGGCTACTCTGGGGTGTGGGAAAGATTGTATAGGTCCTTGTTCTGCAAGTTTCAAAGGCCATAAGAGAAGGGAGCACCCAGCAGTTTGCGTGATTGGATCTGTAGTACAGAATTACAAGTACCACTTTCACTACTTACTGCCTGTTACGAGGACTGTTTCTCTCAATTCTGTTTAAAGAAGTTGGGGCATCTATGATAATCACTAGTGGACCAATATGGATTCAAGTCCGACAATTTTTCTGTAGGCTGTTTTTTCACCAAAGCTGAGAGTGTGTCAACCTCGCTAGTTTGCAGTTCTATTTCATGGTAGGTTTTGGAGAAACAGCACTGATGGGTGCTCTTTTTGTACTAGAGACAGCAGCCCCACCTGCCTGTCAAAGAGTTTAGAATGGCCTTTCTAATTCCCCCATGCAGAACAGCTTTGATGGCGAGATCAGTTTTCAATAATCTGCTCATTGCAGGGGGGTTGGACTAGATGACCTTTAAAGGTCCCTTCCAACCCAAACCATTCTATGATTCTGTGAAAATGGCTCCTTCTCTGCCATTATTGACAATTCCTGACAAAGTTAATCATTTTAATACAGGCCAAGTGAAAATTTGGTATGAAACAAGAATAACGGCCCCCTCCTACATCAAATGCTGCTAATTATTATTACTATTACAATCATAAATTGGTACTTTACAATCTGTGTTAGCAAACATTCAACTGACCAGCAAAAATCAGTATCTTAAATACAGATGGTCTTCTGACTGGGGCGTGCACAATTATTACTCTCTGCTGGTCCAATTCTGCTGCCTTGAAGACTTGTTGAGAAAAGGAAAGGCTATAGATACGCCTTTTACATAACCTTGACCTTTTATTTTCTGTCGACGCCTATGATGATTTAGAGAATCCGTATACAATTTACAAAATCTGATTTAAGACCCTCTCTCCATGCATCTTTTATCAAGCCGAGTGTGTCATATTCTTGGCAGCCCCGTATCTTTTCTACTGTGCTTATATAGAAAATCTGGACTTCAGGAGTTCTTGGTAGTTAACGCAGTCTGTCCCCCTCTCCAAGACAAACTTAAATATAGCTATCAATATTTATAAAAATATTTCTTCCATTAGTTATGAAAAACAAACAAGCTGAAGATAAAAACTCATCAGTCTTTCAAAGCAATCTTGTCCTGTGCTTTTCATAATCCTTTGCCCTCCATAATGGACATCAGTTTATTCCCTTCTGCTCCTTCATAGCTCTGTATTATATGTATTTGTAGGCTGTTATTAGAGTTGAGCTTTCATTAAGCTAAAGAAACCACTTCCTCCGAGGTTGTGTGTCCTGAGCCTTGGATCCTTCTTATGGCCTCTCGCGTTGTTCCATTGCTTCATTTTGAATGAAATGCCATTCCAAAAACTTGGCAGAACTCCACCAGAGACTCTACCAGTGCTGAATATGCTGCAAGGATTACTTCATATGGCTTGCAGACTATATTGTTGTTTATGCAGTCCAAAAGGGGATTACCGTTATTGCAATATTGTGACATTGTTGACCCATGTTAAGCTTGTTATTCACTGTAATCTTACGATTTCTTCATGCATAGCAAGCTGGAATTCCGAAGGGTAACAACACAGACCTAGGAAGGCAAGTAGGCTGTGCAATAAATGGCCTATAAAGATATTTGTCCTGTCTGCCCAGGAGCAAACAAGGTCGGTAAAGATGTGTATCTTCCTGGATTGCTGGCTGGCCAACTGTCATGTGTATTCTTGCCTCAGGTTTGCCATGGGGTCTATTGCTTTTTGGTGCACTGACAGGCTGAGCAGAGGAGTGGTATTTAGGGGAGCTGTAGAAGGAGAGCATAGGAGGAACAAGGAACATTTGTGGAGTATGGCCAGTTGTTGATAAACTGTGGTCTTTCTGACTATCCTCTCTCTTGATCAAATTACAATAATCTTCTACTCAAAATTCATGATTTCCAGAAAATATTCTGCTCTGACCAAGGAGAACTGGTTTGAGAGGTCAGGTTACCTTATAAAATAAACCATAAAACTCCATGCACAATCTGGTGGCAAGGTCAGGAGCTTGAGAAGGTATCATCCCAGTAGTACTACAGCAGCAGCTGCAGTAGGAAGCCTAGGTCAGCTTCTCTATTGCCTACGTTTGATCTAACCTGCCCAGCCTTTTTTTTTCCTAATGAAGCCCTTCATCACACATTGAATGGTTATTTGCTCTTTGAATAGTCCTAGTAACCCCCAGATTTGGAGGAGTACCTGGGAGTTAATTTTTTTCAAACAGATTAGGCTTGAGAAGGATAGCATAGCAGAGTGCATGATGAATATGGAGCTGAAGTCTAGCTTCACTTTTTTGGAGACACAGCCTCTTTTTTATGATAAAGGCACCTGACTTCTTAAAGCATAAATAGGGCAAAGTCTGTAAAAAAACACTGCTCAGAAACTGGGTGGTCACATTTAGATGAGCTGCTTTTGGGAAGAGAAGGAGAATTGTTTTCTGGCCTTTGTTTTGCCTGTGGCAACTTTTTCAGTGTATAGACATATAGGTTCCCCCATATTTTAAAAAAATGTTGGGGCTTGATACTGTTGAGTCACCCCCTTGCTTACTTCTACTCCTTAATCCATGAAAAAGACTTCAATTTTTACAGCTTAGAGTATAAAGAGACGCTTCAGATGTTCCTCTAGGGTAAGCATAAAGATTGCTAGGAGTACTTGCCTTTGTTGAGCCTTTCAGAATATTAGGAAGAAGGCAATCCTGCAATGGAATGGGTTTTTCCACTTGCTTGGAGAAACAGCATGTGTTCACCCTGTGACAAACACTCTCTCACTCTCAGCAGCTGCAGAGGAAGGCAGAGCTCTGCATTTGCAACCCTCCCTGCCTTCCTACAAAGGGCCTCAGCATTATTGCTCTCACAGACCTCATCGCTCTCTACAACTACCTGGAAGGAGGTTGTAGCAAGGTGGGTGTTGGTCTCTTCTCCCAAGTAACAAGCGACAGGACAAGAGGAAACAGCCTCAAGTTGCGCCAGGGAAGGTTTAGATTGGATATTAGGAAAAATTTCTTCACTGAAAGAGTTGTCAAGCATTGGAACCGGCTGCTCAGGGAAGTGGTTGAGTCACCACCCCTGGAGGTATTTTAAAAATGTATTTAAAAATAAAAATAAAAAATTACTTGAAAAAAAATAATGTGCTTAGGGACATGGTTTAGTGGTGGACTTGACAGTGTTAGGTTAACGGTTGGACTCAGTGATCTTAGAAGTCCTTTCCAACCTAAACGATTCTATGATTCTATGATTGCTGCCGATGCTGTAGTTTCCTCGTTCAGTACAAGCAGCCTGGTATCAGCTGTGCTGTGCAACGTGAGACTTCCTTGAGGCTATTCCTTGCTTTGCCTATGTGGTCTACTAGGTGCAGGAGTAGCGGCTGTACAAAACCTAAGGGCAGACATTAATAAGCGTATGAGGTGTGCTTTCCTTCTTGGGGGAGGAACTTGCTCCAGTGAGAATGTCAGACATGCTTGGGCAGTTTTTAGAAAGAACAGCTGTAAATGCCAGAACACTTCCTGGCATCTTCTTTGGACAGTATATCATTATCAGGAAGGGAAAAGTACAGTTGGTGTAGGCACTACAGAGACAAACCATTAATGTCACTGCACAACTGTCTTAATTGAGGCCCAGCCTCATCTGACAGCGCTGTGGAACCCACAAGATAGATCTTCTTGAGTCATCCCCAAAAGGAACATATGCCAGTATGTATGTATCATACGCTTACAAGGTCAAAGTGGAGCATTAAGCCCTATTGCTGGGGAAGGGAGGAAAAGCAGGAAAAAGGACAACGTGTATTCCAGCAATTGCCCTCCAAGCTGGAGAAAGGCCAAAGAAACTTTATTCTTCAGTGTATCAAGAGATATGGAAAACACAGGATAATAGCACTTCAGCATTTGTTGCATTGTGTTTGTGGCTTTAAGAGCAGCAAAATGGAGGCACAGATGCTTTCTGTTCCAAATAGTATGCACTGGCCACTCACTTGAAAAGCAAAGGACACAGGCAGCAATTGCTATTAAATGAAAAACAGTGGTTGGCCTTCAGGATGAATGAACAAGTTGTAAGTAGATTTCATGTTAACTGCTTGCAGTGTGTATCTTGTACAGGTATGTATTACAGAACAGGCTGTGTCCTTTGGATGTGCATCACGGGAGCAGCACATGGATGTGGCATACGGCATGTATACGTTTTTCTTTATAGTGTGTGCATTCTGTACTCATTTATTATGACAAGTGTCAAACATAAGCAGGGCTGGAAACTTCTCTAGGTTGCCTAGCCTTTTCCATGTGAGACCTTACTTTTAGTTGTTTATAAATTTGCCAGCCCTTGAGTGTTTTCATAGACATTTTCTGTCTAGGGTTCATTTTGGGGTAACAGAAGGAGAAAGGACAGAGGGAAAGAATATACGCTAGAACAACTAAGTAATGAGTCTTGCAGAAGATATAGAATATCCCCCCCTCCGCCCATTTTTTGCAACCTTCCTTTTAAAAGATGATGACATCTTAAGCTCTGGAATCCTGGGTTTCTTATTTGGGGGAAGACAATGATTTCATGTCAAGAATGTGCATTTTGCTCAGCTTATGAAAAGCAGCCCTAAATGTAACCTGGTTCTGTTAGCCTTTGTGGGGGGCAAAAAAAAAGTTATTGTCTATCTCTTTTAAGATTTGCTAGTGCTTTAAACTCTTCAGAGTTTTGTCTTTAAAGTAGATTTGACCTGCAGCTGCCAGTCTGGACTGTATCCTGTCTAGTCTCAGCCCTGCAAATGGAAGCAGGGAGCTTTGCCTTTTCCTCCCTTGTGAGTTCAGAAAACATCAACTTCAGTCAGGTTGCCTGATTTGGACCAGAGCAAGATGTGTTGGTGGGAGGAGAGCAAGTGGGAATAGGTCAAGGAGTTTGAAGCAGGAGAGGAAGGTGAGACAAAATGACACTATGTTAAGAGCGATCACTGGAAACTGAGACTAGATAGTCAAGGACATGGACTTGAGAAATATGGAAAGGAAGAAAGAAAAGATGGTGGAGTTGCTGGGGATAGATAGTGGAATTATTGGGGAGGGAAACAGAATAGCTCAAGTCAGAGGAAAAATAAGAGGGAAGACTGGCACAAAAAGTTGCGAGGTGCAAGGAATATGAAAGAGGTAACAGACCTGGCAAGCAGCTTTGGCTCTAAGAATACCAACATGGTGAGAGGAGGAAAATTAGGACTTGGGACCCTGTAGGTTGAGGAATGTGGCCAGTGACTCAGTGGAGAAAAGCAGGCAAGGAGCCTGAAGGTGGAGAATGGAGATGGGTGACCAGAAACTGAGGAAGATCACATCCCAATATATGCCTCTGTCTCTAATTCTTCTGGCTTACCCTGCCATCCAGACCTGTGTCCCCTCAGGATAACCTCCTTGTATGAAATGCTGTTTTGTGATGTTTTCCTAGACTACTGGATCTGGAGCATACATGGTGCAGATCATTCCCAATAGACATGGTGGTGCAGATCATTTATTGTTCTGACCCTATCTATACTCCAAGGAGATGCACCAATTTCTATAGTTCAAGAAAATACCTACATTTATAGGTGATGGAGAAACTGTTAGTAGTAAGGCCAGCCTAGAACAAGCCCTAAGTTTTGCAACTGGGGTGACGACAGAAAAGAGAACAGTATGTTCCTTCATTTTCCAACAAATTACTCATGATAAGGAAAATATGCTTTCATGTTGCTGAGAAATAATCATGCTATTTCAAGAGTCGATTTAAAGCTATCCGCTAAAAAGAATAAGAGGCATTGGGTGTGATTTCTGGTTGTGAAAGGATCTTTCACTGAACCTGTGATGGTCAATGACAAATGGCCTGAGGAAGATTAAATTCCCAAACACGTTATGAAGTCCTATCTCAGCAGAGTCTTGACATATTGTAGCACTTGCCAGCCAACACATCTTCTTTTACTCTTTGGCAGCCCTCTGAAGATTGTTTTGTGTGTCAATAACATATAATTGCACTCACTTCAAAACCTAACTGTGAGGGTGGTGCTCCATCAGGGCACCTGCAGCTTGGGCCAATGTGCCATGGTAGGGCATTGCGTGGGACTGCCGGTAGCGTCCATGGCTTCGCGGGGCTTTCTGGACACTTGAGGAAGGGAAGCTGTAGCACTGTTAGGATGTGTGCGCCGCTCTTGGCTTTCCAGTACACGGAGGGGCAGGTGTGGCTAGCACCGTGGCGTGGGAGAGCGCGGACAGCAAATGGCGGTTAGTACACAGGATGGGTGGCACGGGAGGGTTGGGTGGCCGATGCTGTGTGTAGGGGCCAACGTCTGGACATACCTGTGGGCACTGGAAGTGTGCTTGAGGTATCAGGTGCCTTGGTGTTCTGCGGTGAGGGCAGGAGGAGAGAGACGGCGGTGGCAGCCGGTGTGACATGTGAGACCGGGCGAAGAGGGGTCCCTGTGTGTGGGCCGTGGGTACGTAGTATTTGGAAGGGGCCTGGGGCCTGGTGCGTGGGAGCGCCAGCACACGCAAGGCAGCACTGGTCGCAGCGGTACCGGGGGCCCTGTGCTGCGGAGGGGTGGGCGCCATTGGGGCAGTGCCTCTGCGAGTGTCAGCGAGCGCCTCAGCGCGGGGCTGGGCGGGCACACCAGTACCGGCGTGAGGCGCACAGCCTTCCCACTGCGACGGGTGTGCGAGGGGACGCGGCACCGTGCTCGCCAGAAGGCTGAGGCGGCGGCCCGGCGGGGGCAGGAGGGGCTTAGCCCTGCAGGCGCGGGCGGTGGGACCGCCCTCCCTGCGGGATGGCGCCTGTGACAACAAAGGCACCCGCCAGGTGCGGGAGGGGCGACCGTTGAGGCGTGCGACAGCGCGAGCCGTGTGACGGCGGGGGGTGGGGGGAGGGACGGAAGCCGCGGCGGGACCTGCAGTGAGAGCACCGGGGGGGGGGGGGCGGCGTTAGGTGCCGTCGCGGCGGCTGCCTCCCCCGGGCAGTGAGGCCGGAGGCGGCCATTAGGTGTCCGCACCGATCGTCTGACGGCCCGGGCGCGGCGGCGGGCCCGCGCCCTCCCCGCCTCCCGCGCGCTGGGGGGGCGGGGGGTGTGTGTGACAGGAGGGGAGGGCGAGCGCGTGACGCCCTCCGCGCCCCGCCCCCCGCTCCTGCTCCCGGCGCCGCCACCTCGGCGCGGCGCGGGCGGCGCAGCCATGGAGCCGGAGCGCGAGTGCCGGGTGCTCTCCATCCAGAGCCACGTCGTCCGCGGCTACGTGGGCAACAAGGCGGCCACCTTCCCCCTGCAGGTGAGCGGGCACGGACGGGCCTTCCGCCGCCACCCGCCCCGCCGCAGTTTCGCTGCGGGGCGCCGAGGGGAGCCGGGCAGGTGGTGTGACGGAAGGGCTGCCCGGCGGACTCCGGCGCCCGGGCGGACGGGTGGGTGGGCGCCTCCTGCCAAGCGGGGGTAAGGTTAGGGAACGGCCGAGAGCAGCCCGCCCGGGCGCCCTCCCCGCCCTCTCAAGTGCCAGAGCGCGGGGCTGGGGCGGGGGAAGCCGGGGGCAGTGACCGTCCCGGGTCTCCGCGCAGCCCGGCGAGCCGGGGCCGGTGCGGCTGCGCCTCCCGCCGGCTCCGCGCCGCACGGCAGGGCCCGCGGCTCCCGCTAACATAATGTCTTCCTGCCGGCTTGAGGCTGTGGTACAGCGAGCGGGCTTAAAGAGGAGCGCTTCTGGTAGGTTTGCTGGGCTTCATACTGCGGCGTTCTGCGGGCGCCTGTGCCTCCCACCGAGGCATGTGCTCCGGCATCGGCCGGGCGCTCCTGCTCGAGGGTGTCCACGCCGCTGTTAACAGGCGTACGCAGCTTGGGTTTGGGTGTCCCGCCAAGCTGGGCTTGGCGGACCAGTGGCCTTGTGCTGGTACGAAGCTAAGCCCCTCTAGTTCTCGTGGGTGGTGGAGCTGGGTAACCCCCTACCCCTCGGCTTCGAAAGATCCAGGGAAGCTGTAGTAGAGTATAAGGACCACTTAATGGCTGTACAAGGCTGGGCCAGAGAAACTAGCTTACGTGGCCCAGGGCTTGAGGGTATTATTGGATCTTGGCCTCCACGGCTGTCATGTGCTGACTTCAGAGTTGCTTGCTAAGGTCTAGCTGACGGTGGGAAAACATCAGTGTGCTTTGGGGCGAGCCTTTGTGTATCTTGCTGTTCTCTCTTGTAAGGAGTCTGTATCGTAAGGGGCTAATTTGAGTCCTTACCATCAAAAGGCTTTTGTTCTTTGACATACGTGTGGCTGTACGAAGCTTGCTCTCTAAGAATGTCATTGCCAGAACACCGTGTGTTGTGACATTGGTTATCTTGGTATACGCTTAACAAACGATGTGTAATCTTACTTGACTAGATGTGAGAGATGGTATACTCTGATAAATGAGGTACTTGAGACCAGGCCTGCAACAAGTTAACATCACACCCCCTTATCACTATCTCATTATAATGTAACCAACTCTCTTTAAAATTAGTATATGGTAAGGGTGATGTACATATGAAATCCATGTATTATGGAAAAATCTGTGTATGTGGGGACCCATGCTTGAAAGGCTGTCATGATCTGCAGGCCAACTGTCCCTCCTTTTCTAAGAGAATGATCTCTAAATTGTGCTCCTCCCCCTCATTCCCCCAGCTAGTTTTGTGGTAGCAGCAGGGCACACAGTATACTTACTCCAGAAATCTCCAGTCTCTTAAACTGTTGTCTTCATTTTAATTCTGTGTCAAAGGTTCTCTTTACTTTTCTGTAACTCAACTTTTCTGTGGCATATGAGCCTCTGTATGGGTGTCTTGTATGACTTGGCAAATCGGTTCCTGTAAAGTGTTTTTAGCTCCTTGACTATGGCACTTTAAAATACTACTGTAGTTAAAAAGTCCTACTGATGTTGTAGCTGGGTTCTGTTTAGGAGGCTGTCACTCACTGTGTAGTGTTCCTCAGTGTATTGCATACAAGAAGTTGCTGAGTTGGCGGGGGGGGGAAGATATTTGAGGAACAAGTGAGCTGCAGGCTGCATTTGAAAATCTTATGTGGGCAACCCTTAATGAAGCTGTGCTTGCTAGAAGGTTATTTAAACCCTGGTTTTGCTAGAACATCAGATGTAGCAAGTTGCCACCAAGTGAAACTTTCCTTTTTTATGTTTTCTTGAAACAAGGAAAGGAATTATAAACCTGAGTCTATATAAAAAAATGAAACCTGATGCTAGTTTTGAGGATGAGTGCAAATCTGGCATGCTTATGTTATTTCCCATTCTCTTTTTTACTTTGGTCTTCTGAACCAATAATGGTTAAATGAGACTTCCCTCTGAGCTCATCAGTATTGAGTTTGCAAGGCAAGATGTATGTAGATATTCGTGTGTGTGTGTGTGCGCGCGCATGTAAAGTCTGATGGGCTGAAATCCTGACAGAGCAGTTCAGGAATCTGCATTTGGACAGCAGCATCCAAATAGAAAACCAGATGTGGTTTCACCTGCTGTTTGCAGACTTCTGCAAAAACATCAGTTATGTTTGAATGACTTGATCTTTGGTGGAGGTCTATGACATTATTATTTATTAGCAATAGCCA
The DNA here is from genome assembly GCF_964195595.1 of Calonectris borealis. Classification (NCBI taxonomy): domain Eukaryota; kingdom Metazoa; phylum Chordata; class Aves; order Procellariiformes; family Procellariidae; genus Calonectris; species Calonectris borealis. Next base: position 122,455,761 of record NC_134312.1, read on the forward strand.
GTGTAGCACTGTGCACAGCAGAGAACTTTCTAGTGTCTTTTTTTAACCAGTTGGTTTTGCTTTGTCAGGCTTCCATTACACTAAAAGCTGAAGTATTTTAAAAGTATTTTAAAAGTAGGTGTGTGGAATTATTTTCTCTGTGAAGTATGTGGTATATGTTTTCTATATAGCAAACACAGCAAAAGAGAATTAGACCATATATTAGAGCAGTTATAATAATGGAAGTAATATAGCTGAAAGAAATGCTAGAACCCTTTACACCATTTCAGGTTAAAATACGTTTGTTTAAGTAGTTCGAAATTCTAGATTAACTAATAGGTCTAGAGGAAATGTGCATCTGGATTTTCCAGGTAGTAAAATGTCAGGAGGTGAACTGTCCTCAGATGTGCTTTGAATTCTGCCATGTCAAGTGTTTAAATAGGTTTTACTCGCATGGTTTTACTCTCCCTTTAAAAGTCCTAAAGGTAGTTCTGAATTATTTTTAAAATGGTCATAAGTTATTTCACAGTCGTGTAACCTGAGCAGCTCTTGGTATCAGGAAATGGTTTAGGATTGTCCAGGCTTTAAGAGAGGAAGAGCGGTAGGGTGTATATTAACTTAGGGAGTTGCCACTGTCAGTCAGTTAAATTGTTTTAAAACACCGAAGAACGTTTCTCCTACTTGACTAAGAGTTGTCATATATTTTATGATATAAAATAAAAATGTATGTTTTCACCATGCCATTCAATATTACTTTTTTCATATGTGTTTGCTTCCCTTAGAGGAATCTCTTACTTGTTAATTTTAAATATAATTTTAACTTACCTTTCCTGCCCCACCTTATAGGTAGGTAGAATGTGGCAATAAGTAAAAAGTGCAGTACTGGCAAGCAGCGAGTTACAGTCCTCCTCAAACCACAGAGTGAATACACAAGGGCAAGCTCATTTCTGTTCTGCAGAGGTACTTAATTCTGACCATCAGGAACATACTGGTAGGCAGGCAAATTTAAGATTCATATACTACACTCATCATAAAATCAGCTCTTGTGAATGGGTATTTCAGTCTGTGTGTTCAGTCCTTTGGGCCTTTATCAGTTTCCAAGAAAGAGGTTTGAAAGAACAAGGAAGGGACAGGAGAAAGTCCCAGCCGATTTCACCTGGGTAGTGGACATTAGCATTTGGTTGCCATTGGATTAGGTTATACTCCTGTTTGCAAGCCAGAAACTGTTAATCTTTGCATATGCATAGGTAACAATGAGATCCAGAGGGTTTTGTGCTTTCTGTTCTTACCTTGTTTGATAATGCTAATGGAACATGATTATGTTTTGTTTGGTGTGGTTTTTTTTTTTTGTCTGCCCTAACACTCATAGAATTTGAGAAAATCTTGTCTCTGTTTTGAGTATTTAATTCTTGACCTCCTTTTATATCTGCTTGCCTTGAAGATGGAGCTAAAAGCATGGACAAATACCATTAATTATTTGGGTCTGGAAAATGAAATTGTCTGTTCTGAATTGTACGACACCACCATAAACAGTTTCTACAATACAGGATAAGATGGCCCTTTGAAATCTGTTCAATGGTTTCTTTCTTTTTTTTCCCCTGCTGAATACTTGTCTGTTCAGGTATTAATAAGGGCAGATGATTCTTATTCTTGCGCTAGTCCTCAGTGATTCTCTCCTGCAAAAGAAACAGTAAGTCTACATTTTTAGCTCCCTCTTAATTGTAAAAAAGATGGGAACACAGTTTTGGTCAGCACAGATGGTAATTTCTTTGATATTTAAGGATAGTCTTGAACTGCATTGTTCAAGGCCGACGGTATAATATGCTTTCGTATGCTGACACCAAAACCATTATCTACCTATCTTTAATAATTATCTGCTGCCCTAGCAAAAAAGTTTAAGGCTTTTTTTTTTCTTTTGTTGAAGAGTGTAGTCAAACAGATTAAGTATTGTACAGAAAGAGGGACAGATAAAAAGCGTCTCGTATTTAAGATGACTGCTTGTTCTGTTTTTCAAAACCAACTTCGATTGTGTTAATTGTATGAGTCAGAAGGATGAATCAATCAAAAGTCTTTACAGAATAACAGTAAGAAATGTTCCTGCTGGCTAGCGCTTATTTTTGTTACAGATCAAAGGCTGAAAAAGCCTAACCCTTAAACAAAAAATAAATACAAAGATAAAAGAATGTATTTTCCTTTTGTAATACCCGAAGATTGTCCTAAACAATCTTGTCTGAAACAAGAATTGTGGCTCTAGATTCATACTTCAAATGAAGCTTGCAGAAGCATGGTTTTCTTCCTTGCCTCTGTTTTTGTTCTTGCAAGAAAGGTAAACAAGGGACAGATGAGTTGGTTTTTTTTTTTTTTTAAAAAAAAAAAAAAAGCCAAACAAAAAAAATCAACCCAAAACTCCTGACCCCTCTGGGAAGGCTTATTCATAGCTATGTAAACAGCATTTTCTTGTTATGTGGATGTCAGTATACGTAGTTGCAGAAGTCCGGAGAATACCACATGCAAAGTAAGGCCCTGAAAAAGACTTGTAATCTAAAAGGGCCTAACAAGGTGGTTCCTATCAGTCTCGATTTCTGGGAAAAGGCTTTACCAGAACTTCCCAAAAGGGCTTGTCCAGATTACCCCGCCTATGAAGAAGGGATGGCTCTGGCACTCTAGGAGCTCTGACGTACTGTGAGAACTTTGAACTTCTGAGAAGATTGTAGGAGATGGACTTTTAACCTGTATGGTAAGTTGGAAGGGGAGTAGGACAGGTCTGAGAGAGGACAAGAAAGTGGAAAACTGCTTGAAACTAAATAAAATAAAATAAGATAGGGGTGGTGGCAGTGGTCACCACTCTTTCAGCTCTTACCATTGCTCGAAGACAGACTAGACTGAGGCAAGAACTGCGAAAAATACTGGGATCTTGCTTAACAGTAGTAGTTTACGTTTGTGTAGCACTGTAAACTAAGAGATCCCAAATTTCTTTACAAACATTTTACAGAAATCTTTTCACTAATGCAAAATAATCAATTTGAAAAATTAGAGTAATTTCAACCTGCCTAAAAGAAGCGCAGCTAGGACTGCTGATGTGCTACGGACTCTAAACTGCAAGACTGAGCAGAGTCTCTAATAAACAGAGAGCACGGCTGACTGAACGGTCATCCTCTGAGGTCAAGCCTAATGTGATAGTATTATCCATAACTGTTCCTACAAATCACTTAATTGTAGCAACTTGTTAAATAAGATTTTGTCATGAAAATACAGAAATGCTGAGGGGTGTTCCCACAGGTTGATTGTATATTACAGTTGAAAAGCTGAAAAAAGCATTTTAAGATGCATTAAAGTTTATTTTGCAGTGTGTGTATGGGGCCAGTTGACCAGTTGCCATTTTAAACTTTTTAAAAAGGAGATAATAAATATTTACAGTGATTGATTATTATTACAATTTGCTAACTTTTTCATGGTACGTTGTGAAAATTGGAACTATGCAGATGCACAGACTGATATTTGGCATAATATTTACACTGGAGTATGTGCTGTAGTGAAGAAAGTAGCTTTTTTCCGGACATAAATGTAATCTTTTGATCTAACGCAACGCAGCAAAGTAGAAGGATTAAGGAGGATCCCATTTGGTGTCTACAAGTACTTGCAAATATTTGACTTCAGAGCAAGCAAAACTGCCTTACCCTGATTCACCCACTTTCTTTGGAAAAAAAATTGAGTTGTCAAGAAATTGCAAATCTTATTAAAGGACTGGAAAACCTTGCCTAAAGGTGGATTTGCACTGTTTGTATGGAAAATATCATGTACTCAGAGACTCAGTTTACTTGCTTAAGGCATTTTTTTTTAATTAGGAAATGGCCTTATGTTCTATCTTTAAGCCTTAGATTTTTTTGTTTATTGTTTGAATTCTTGCAGTTATTATGTCTTATTTCTGCTCCAAGTGAAGCAGTAGAGAGAATATTTTTTTCCTGTATAGAGTCAATATTGATCAGATTTCTGAAAAAAGTAAGCTTCAAGTTCAAGTTAATTTATACATTAAAATGTTCTGAAATAAAAAATAATAGTATATTTTGAAACAATAAAATGAATCTTTAATTGTATGTCCTTGGACGTTCAAAGGATGGTACAAAGATACACCTGAGAAAAATAGGTGACTGATACTTCTCTAAAATCTCCCTTTTAGTAAAGTGTTGTTTTTTACTTTTCATTTTTTCTATTTATATCCAAAATGATGGTCACCTTTCCTTGAAGAGCATATTTAGTCTTTTTAAATAAGGGATATGGCATTATCCATGGCTGACTGAACACACGCCGGGCAGGTATTTTTAGCCTCGTTAGGCTAAAGTGGAAGTTCTACCTCAGTTGCTTGTGTTGTGTGGAAAACAGGCTTGAGTTGGTGAAGCAAGCAAGGTTTATGTGAGGAGTCGGACATTAGTCCTGGTACATAAAATGTCCATTCTTCTGAAATTACTATGTGTGATAAGAGTATGCGGCTGTATAGTAATCTACAGAGGAAAAAAAAAAATTGATGAGGATAAAATGTGAAACGTGCCAAGCAGATCCATGTTTATGGATAATACATGCCCCGACAGAAGCTAGATTAGTTCATCATCTTGTGGCTTGGCAGCAGTGGGGTAACTTGTCATAGCAAAAAAAGTATTACTGAACTGAAATTTGGCTATGCTGAGCCACCCGAATTTTTTCAAGCCTTTGTTCAGGACTCGTATTTGTTGATGCTAATTCATCTGTGATACCTCTGGGCTCCAGTTCCCTTAACATCTGGAACAATTATCCATAGAGCAGGAGAGAGAATTGTGATACCAAAACCTGTCACATGATTCATTTTAAAACCACCTCACTTCACCTTCTGTCATCCTGTGTAAATTTTAAGCATATGGACTAGTTTGGGTTGGGTAGAAATCCTCCTGTGGTGGTTTAACTTTGCTCTCTTGGGAAAGCACCTCTTGCCAGAGGGATGTGTGGGATTGAGGAGGTGCTAGAGCACATACTGAAAAATGGTAAGTGTTGGAGAAAGTTAGCCAGACTAGGCCGCGGTGGGAAAATTCTGAGTCATGCTGACAAGGGAGAAAAGAAAGTTATGCTGACCTTGCTCTGTGCAGATAAGCAACTTTGAGAAAGTACAGTATAAGGAAAACAGGATGGAACCCGGACCACGTAGCAGTAACCGAAAGTAGGAGGAATATGATAATGTAATTTTTAGACCTAAGCCAATGATTGTGAGACAAGTGTGCATAAGGTAGAACTTAGTGTATAAATATATGTAGGGTTTTACAATAAAGTTGAAGCTGGCCTTATCACTCACATTGAGTCGACTGCCTGCCTTCCCTCGCTCGTCGCAAGTGGCGCCCGAACAGGGACCCCCCATCCCTGTTTTCCACCGGACAGCGAGATCGGAGAAGCACTGGTAGCAGCGACCAGGGAGCAGAAGATCAGTAGACGCTGTCGCGGCGTGCCTGATCCGTGCTTGAACCCAGGATAATTAAGAAGGGGTTCGCCGTCCGATAGAAGGCTACCCGTGGGAAAAGGCTGCAAACGACCGGATAATTAAGAGGGTCAGGAGAAGCGCGCAATGGAAGTAGAGGTAGCCTTCGATATTTTAAAACGCTTTTTAGAAGAGCGGGGAGTAAGCCAATTAAAAGACCTGGCTGGTTTAATTGCGTTAGGGAAAACGAAAGGGTTTTTTAAAAACCCTGAAAGTATGTTTGAAGTAGACGAGTGGCGTTTTTATGGAGATTGTTTGTGGGATCTAGTAATTGATGATGATAAATCAGCAACAAAATTAATGAAATCTTGGAGAGATGTTATTAATTGTATAAAAAGATATAAAACTGAAAGGCGAATAGCTACAGCCGCCTCAGATCGGCTTGAGCAGTCCGATCCTGCCGCTGGACGTCTCATAGCAGGGGGTGACTACTTTTCACCTCCGCCTTCGGGAATTCCTGTTCCCGTTGTTTGCCGACCCTCTCGTCCCCCTCCTGATCCGCCGACAGAAAGGGCTTGTCCCTCCGCACCGCCGGGGGAAAGGGAGGGGGAGGGTCCAAGTGAAAATGAGAGGGTAGACGGTAGCGGACAGGAGACTGCTCAAGCTGAAAGTCTTCTAAAGGCCTCACCCCCCCCACCCCCCCCACCCCTCACCCCCCCCCACCCCCCCACCCCCACCCCCCCACCCCCCCCACCCCCACCCCCCGTCCCAAGCTTATCAACAGCCGCGTTTAGTGCGGGTTGGTTGGGACAAAATAGCACGAGAAGCTGTTGAGCAAAAAGATTTTGATTTATTAGATCAAATTAGCCCTCAAGCCTTCCCGGTAATCTACCAGGTAGATAACGCGGGGGCTATGACTGGGGTGCATCAGGCCCTAGATTGGAAAATATTAAATCAATTGCGAAACACGGTTAATGAATCGGGAGTGCATAGTGAGCCTGCAAGGCAAATGCTAAACTATATCTGGGGTAGCGGAATGCTATGTCCAGAAGATATTAAGAACATAATGAGGCTTATTTTGAAGCAATCACAACAATTACTTTGGCAAGCTCACTGGCAAAGACTTTGTGAAATATCTGCGCACTCGCCCCGAGCCCCAAATGATCGTTTAGCTGGAGTAACTGTAGAACAACTAATGGGTATAGGTCCTTTTGCCTCTGTAGAAATGCAGATGCAAACTGGCCCAGACGTGTTGTTAGAATCTATGAAATTAGCACGAGAAGCCTTGCAGAAAGTTAAAACTACACCAGCTCCTCCCTCATATATGTCAATTAAACAAGGAAGAGAGGAGCCTTTTGCATCTTTTGTAGATAGAGTCACAGACGCTATTGACCGTGCAGATATGGCAGATTTTATGAAAGGACCTTTGCTGAGACAGTGTGTATTAGAGAATTGTAATACTTATACGAAGGGCATTCTTGTTACCTTACCCTTAGACGCCACCATAGAAGTCATGTTAGAGCGAATGAGTAGAGTTCCTGTAGGAGCTCAAGCCATGTTAGTTGAAACAATCAGAGAACTAGGGGAAAAATTAGTCAAGGCGCAGGGACAGGCGTTTGCAGCTCTTGCCCCACTGAAGCCTCCGGATGCCCACCGAAGTAAGACGACTGGCCGACGAGAGTATAAGTGCTTCCGATGTGGCTACCCAGGACATCTGCGTCGACAATGTCGGGAGCTGCCAGAACTGTCAAATGAATAATCATAATACTACGGTCTGCCGGCATTCGGGAAACGGGAAACCGAGCGCCAAGAGCCGCAGCGCGCCGACACCAATCGCGGCTCCGGTCACCTTCAGGCCAACGGCAGCCCCCAACCAAACGACAGTGCAGAGATACCAGACGCCATTGCCCAGCTTCGACCAGCAACCCAGCTTCGACCAGCAACCAGGGGGAGCCTCGGACTGGATCTGGCAACAGCAGTAGATGTCACGCTAATTGACGACCGGCCGCGAAAAATTGCTACAGGAATTAAAGGGCCCATAGTTATCAATGGACAATCTCATGGAGCGTTGTTGTTGGGGCGATCATCCAGTGGTCTCCAAGGGCTTTTATATTACCAGGACTTATCGATTGTGATTCAAAAACTCAGTACCCACATCGTTGACCGAGCAGTGGATCGTATTGACCCTGACTTACCTGTGGACTTAACCGTTTTGCACGGCCCCACACATTTTATTGGTGCACTCACGCAGTGCAAAAAGAAAAAGGGGGAGACTGTGAGAGTATTAGAATGGATATTTACCGGAATGCAACCAAAGACTACAATTCAAGATAACGACACGTTTGATTGGAATGTGCTAGATTGAATTTATAGCTGTTACTGCTGTTTAGCTATTAATTCGCAGGCTCTTGTGCTTGCCATGGGGCTTGCTTGCCTTAATGTGTATTAGAGTCTTGTGCTCGTTAGTGGCTGCTTTTTTGCTCTCGCTGCTTGCTGTACTGCTGCACTGCTTATCGTCTTACTGTGCTGTGCCTGGGAACATTCTGATAACAGCAATGGGGATGCGCCTGGGCCGGCAGATGGCCAGGGCATCGCTGCTGCTTCTGTGCTGCTGTGCTGGACAGGCTGGAACTGCAGCGTGAACTCGAATCGAAGGGACTGTGACCTGTGGCTGAGTCCATGCGGGACAGGACGCCCCGAGGCGTCTGTGACTGTGGATAAGCCCATGCCCAAGCAGCAGGAACCACCTGAACCAACGGAGGACAAACTTTACAAGGAGCAGCGCAAGTGCAGCAGTGACCCGACCTGAGCCAACTTTGGTGCCCAGTAACTCCACGCAACGCACCACCTCTGCTGACCTGAGTGACCACCATAACAGATGGAGCCCAAAGTGATGGACTAAATGAACGCAGTGGACATTTTGTGTACATTTATGGATATTTTATGGACATTTTACAGGGGATTGTGCGGGCCTGTCCTACGTGTAGCCACCATGGGCCTGGTCTCGGAATCGGCGTGAATCCCAGGGGACTCGAGGCCAGAGAATTGTGGCAAGTGGATGTGACTCACGTTGCTGACTTTGGCAGACTGAGATATATACATGTTACGATTGACACCTATAGCAAATTTATATGGGCCACGGCACAAACAGGAGAACGAGCACTCCACGTAATGCGACATTTGACTAGTTGTTTTGCAGTTATGGGAGTGCCACAAACGATAAAAACTGACAATGGCCCTGCATACATAAGCGCCAAAGTGAAACGTTTTTTCCAAACATGGGGAGTGCGACATACTGCTGGTATTCCGCACTCACCCACGGGACAAGCTATCATTGAAAGGGCGCATCAAACGCTGAAACAATATTTGCAAAAATTTAGGGAAATCTCAGATGTACAAGAAAGACTTGTTAAGACTCTTTTTGTGCTAAATCATTTATGTATTTTTGCAGATCAGAAAGAGCCACCAGCATGGGTGCATGGTTATCCTAAAGAAAATAAGGATGACAAGCCAGTTTTCGTTATGTATAGAGATCCAGCAACCGGACTGTGGAAAGGTCCAGCAGAAGTGAAGTATATGGGTAGAGGTTATATGTGTGTACTTACTCCCACAGGGCCGAAGTGGATTCCAAGCCGCTGGACCAAAGCTGCTGTTGCTGATGATGATCAATGCAGCTCTGTCTGTACTGATCCCAGCGATGCCGTTGCCCAGCCGTGCGAACTTATGGGTGGCGTGGGCAAATAAAACTGGGATGACAGATTTTTGCCTGAGTTCAGCTACGGCAACTGAGCCCTTTAAAACATGTCTGATAGGCTTTCCTGAAATTATTGCCAGAGATTTTGATAATTGGACGTCTGTAACAGTTAATTGTATAAATGTTACTGTAGCAAATTGCTCGGTACAACTAATAAGAGCCCTAAATCATACTCTCCCTTGGGACCCCCAAGAAATTGACCTTTTGGGTCAGAAAAAATTGGAAATGCAACTGATAATGTTACTACTCAGACATGTTTTGTGTTTGGCAGCTTTAGCCGCTTTGCCGCACAGGCCCAGACCTTTCAGTCATTGATCGGCATAAGCAGCCGCACTGATGATAACAACCCTTTTGTTAATACCACCGGTTGGACTGTTGTTTCACCTTTTACAATATAGAATTATGGTCAACCACAGCCAATGTATTTGCTTCCCTAGTGCCTAACATAGGCACTGCGCAAGCGCTAGCTTGGTATTTTATTAACAATTATAGTTATAGTAAAAATAGCATATCACTGTATTTTAGATAATGTTGTAAAAATGAACCACAATGTATTGGTGGTCCAAAAAGAAAAAGGGGGAAATGTTGGAGAAAGTTAGCCAGACTAGGCCGCGGTGGGAAAATTCTGAGTCATGCTGACAAGGGAGAAAAGAAAGTTATGCTGACCTTGCTCTGTGCAGATAAGCAACTTTGAGAAAGTACAGTATAAGGAAAACAGGATGGAACCCGGACCACGTAGCAGTAACCGAAAGTAGGAGGAATATGATAATGTAATTTTTAGACCTAAGCCAATGATTGTGAGACAAGTGTGCATAAGGTAGAACTTAGTGTATAAATATATGTAGGGTTTTACAATAAAGTTGAAGCTGGCCTTATCACTCACATTGAGTCGACTGCCTGCCTTCCCTCGCTCGTCGCAGGTAAGAGTCTCCCCTGTGGCAAAGCCAAAGCTGGAGGGCCACTTTCTGATCTGTAGATGCAGTTGTTTCTGAAAACAGAAGTAAATGGTTTTCCTGACCAGCAAAACCTTTCCAGTCTGATCATAATTGTTCCCCTTCTCCCCACTGCGGGGTCCAGTCATGTTTTACCTCTCAGAAGAAGATCTGTTTGGAAATCCCAAGCAAGGATGACACAGCTATCAATGACATTAATCAGTTGAAGGGAGGAATCCATGACAAGCTTCAAGAATAGCATTCATTAGGTCATCATACTTGAAACTGCCGAAGTAGTGAAGTGCTGGTCTGTCCCACAATATCAGAATAAGGCAACATTTTTTCTCTTACTTTATTTGGCAGATTGCTAGCTAATAAAGCCAAGTATCTTGTCTTTCATACTCCCGTTAATAGTTCTCTATTTTTTTATTGTTAACACTAAATTATTTGTTTTCTCCCTGAATTTTACTGTGTTTGTTCATAGCTCATGTACGTGCTAATTCTGTCCCCATCTTCTGGAAAAGGAAAAAAAAGAAAATAAGTTATTACAGAAAAAAATGTTGGCTAAATTCTCAAAATCTGATACAGTTTTTGCAGAATTATGTGCCAGAGTTTATGGTGATGCATTTAAGAAAGTTTAGCCTGAATCTAATAAATTAAAATATATATATATTTTTTTATAAATCTGTCTATCTTCATGTATTTTACAGCATTTGTTTTGGGTGATGAATACTACTGAACAAGTTTAGGCTGAAGGAAAACTCTTTTTCCATCCGTCCAGCTCTTCACCATGGTTACTCTCACTTTTCTGGCAGAATAGGGTGGGCACCCTATGGGCACCCTGTCTCATAGGGGTGGGCACCATGTTACCTGTGGAAACCATCAGACACTCCGAGCAGCTAACAGAAATGGAGAAAAATGTTTAAAAAATGGTTAAAACTGAGGCCAGCAGGGATAGTATTTCCTGCAGCACATTAATTACTTGTTGTTGCTGTTTGTGGACCAGCACAAGTGACAACCTGTGTCACAGCTCATTCCTTTTGTAGTCAAATATTGCTGGTAGCTTTATGTTGGGGATGGTTGTTTCTGTTCTCACTGTAGTCGGTGGAAGTAACATTGTGCCTCTGCTCATTCATACAACGACCAAAGAAATATATGGCAACTTAGTGTTCAAATTTGAGAGATTTTATATCGTCACCTCTCCTCTAGGGTATAGTTTCACGATCTGCTGGCTTCAGTAGCAAAGCCAGCTTGAGAAACTCTTGCTCTTCCCTTACCACTATCGGCTGGTTCTTCCACTTGTACTGTTTTGCTGTCCACTTCAACTCTTCAAGGAAAGTCATTTTGTGAGGCCATGTGGTAAATTGCTCTGAGAAGCCATCCAGGTTATAAATAACTTGACAGAGGGAAAAGAAGAAAATGCTTATTTATCTTGTGAGTCAGTTTCCTGATCCAGTTCCCTACTCGGCCCCACAGGCAGCTCTTTTGGCATAACGGAGGTGCCAGATCAGGAGCAAGCCCCAGGCTCCTGCACCTGGCATCCACTGAAGGAAACATTCCTCAAAGTTTGCTCTTATCTAAGACATCTGCTTGCTCTGAAGGAATTGGTGAGACATTTAAGTGTTCTCTAGAAGCTTCATTCTTTCCCTGCGGTAGCTTTGGTGTGATCTTTACATAACGTGGTACCTCTTTCAGGGAGTTGTTTCCTGTTCCGTTTTTACAGGCATCTGTTATCTTGCAGTTTAACATCTAAAGCCTTGGTAGGAGAGTGGGATCCATTCAGAGTCTACCTGAGAAGGCCGAATAAAGCACATGTTGTGGATAAAACAAATCTCTTTCTTGTAGGATGACTCCACCTTAGATGGATGTAATGTGCTTGCCATGCCTTGCTAATGGACTGGCGGTTAGAGGGCTAGCTATTCAAAATATGAACAGCAGGATTAAAAATGAAAATAAAATAAAAATTAGAGGAAAAGAATGTGGTGTGGGATTTCCCCCCCTGCCCTCAGCATTTCACTCACTAAAACAAACAAGAGATTAAGTCCATTCCTGTTGGACCTATTGCTTGCTGTATATGTCTGCCTCTCCTAGTCAGTGTTTGTAAACTTCCTTGTGTAGCACTGTGCATGAATCCAGTTGGCAGGAGTTTGCAGTGACAAGTATGGTGTTCTTGTCAAATTACATCCAAGTGTAGAAGGAAGCAGCATGAAGATGATGAATCTGAAATTTGCAGTGAACCTGCAGATTTTATAACTCTTCAAAAGAATATGTGAACCGCAACTTCTCCAGTATCTTTAGATACTGAAATTAGTATCTAAAGTCTCTTTTACCTAACAGTAAACAGAGTCTCAGGATGGGGGGGAAAACGTATTTCTTGAGCGGAAGGCAGTCTGACACCCACAGCACCATCTCGTTCTCCTTTTTTTTATGTTTGTCCTTTAGTGGGAAGAATGAAGGGGGAAACAGAAGCTGTTATTTCCTTGTCTTTCATTACCTTAGCCCTTACAAATCAGTGTCTTGCAGATCCATCACTTGATCCCACCCTAGATGGAAGGAATGACCTCCTGCCCATAGGAAGGTTAATAGAGCAGCTATACCACAAATCTTTTGACTCTGCAGTCGGGTCGATCCTGAACTGAACTGGTGTAATGCATAGAGTAATGGCGATGAGCATGTGCGTCTTACAGGCACAAGAGGCTGTTTGTCTGAGTAGCCTATGAAAAAAAGCTGATGATGTAAACCAAGGAATTTCTTAGTGCTGAACAAAACGGCTTAGAGGGAATTTTGATAAAGGCATGTATTTTATGTCATCTTAGTATCTTGCATTGAATAGTTAGCAATGCATACCAATTAGTCTGTCAGGGTGGAAAGTAAAACTGAGTGACCTGGTGGTATTTGCTCTGAAGCATACCTGTGTCTCCAAGGCTTATTTGGAGGAGCATCTTTAAGGCACTATTATCCTTATCTTGAATTTGGCCTGATCATGTTTCAGATATATACTTATATTGCGAGCCTTTTCAGAAAAATCAAGAAATAAACTATTTGAGAACCAATTGACTGCAGTCTCAGGCTGTTCTAGTCTTTTCTGTTCAGATGGTCATGATGTTACAGTGAGATCAGCCCATCTGCAAATTCTCAGTAAGTACCAATTTTGCCAGAGCAGTTTGACAAAAATTGCAGTCTGCTCTGGCAGACGAGAGAGGCATTTGTTTTTTGCTCCAGTCTTCAGTATCCTCTGTGGTGTCCAGTGCTAAAGTCAGCTTGTAAATCCTGAAAATTGGTATGCAGGTGATCAGAGGTGAAGAGGAAGTGTCCCTCAAAACAGGCATTAGGCTACCTGAGGTGATCATCTTGTCTTGTTTTTGCTGATGTGGGGCTAGTTGTTATTGGACCTGAGAATTTGTGGCCATAGAGCAATGATGAAGCATCAAATAAATGTGGCTGCAGCATATAAAAAATATCCCAGACTCCTCCACACCTAGCTTCCTCTCATTTATGTTCTTTTGTAACTGGAAAGCTAAGTTGGGAAGGAGAGAAAACAGTTTGAGATGCTTGGAGTTTGACTTGAGAGTACAAGAAGTTGAGGTGAAAGGTAGGTTCAGGTAGGGAAAGGCATGGTGGTTTGTGGGTTTTTTTAGTTTGGTTTTTTTTTTTTTTAGTGTTAGAGTGAGCAGTTCTAACCAGGTAGTTTGTTCGTATATTCTTGATTTTTTTTTTTTTGTGTGTGTGTGTGTGTCTGTGTATTGTTTGTATAGTCCTTGTATAGTGTATTTTGTAGTTTTTTTTAACAAGTATCAGAGGCTATCCAAATACTATTCTTTTATATCTGTTGTAGCCTTTCCTGTGTTTGCTGTGTCTTTGTCGCTGGTGAAATAACTTTTTTTTTGTTTTCCCTCAAGGTCATGTGCTGTATTTTTTTTATTATCTGTTCTGTAATTGTCTCTTTCTAACCTCAGAATTTGAGGTGGCCTATTTGGTACCTGACACTGGATTAATGAATCACCAGCAATATCTCCAGCATCCCTGCTCCTAAGCTAGTTTATTTGCTCTTGTATTTCTATCCTGGCACAACATCCCCGATATTTCTTTGCAGTGCTTTATCAGATGCTGCACTAAAATACAGCTATATTATACATACAGAGTTCTATCTACTTGGTATGGTTTATTAAAAGCTCAGAAGGAGAAAAAAGAGATTGGGTTAGTCAATAGCAGTTTCAGTTCGGTTTATCAACCCACGCTAGCAATTATGCCTGCTTCACTAATTGCGAGGACATGCCTTTTCTCAACCTGAATTTGTGTTCTAATTATCTACACCCAATACAATGTATGTTTTTTGATTCAGTATCAAATGGAAGGAGATGCAGTTAAGTGAAAGAGCTGGCACACAGTGAGAGGTGCAAGCTGCAACTGGGAAATCCGTTCTCTTTCTCCCCCTCCAAATTAATTTGATTACAGAAATTCAGCCTTTTAAAATATGTTTCTGTTCCATGTCCAGACGAATACAGTGGAGCAATAATGTTCACTGGAACTACAGTGATGGCTGGGTAAGGTAAAGTTCCAAACTGTAGTACATAAACATCATCACATACATGCAAACCACTTGTAATACAATGGATACATAGAGTGTTTCATGGCCTGATGCAGAGACTTTCTTATTGGAAAGTATTGCTGTCATTGCTTAGCAAAAAAAAAAAAAACCAAAATCTCCATTACCTTGTTTGACAGGGTAATTTTAACTGTGGCATTAAAATTAATTCTGTTAATGACTTTCAATTAAGCTCATATTTAATATATCTGAAAAACCTGGAAGGGATGGAATGGTTTTGGTTTATGTGATATGGCGGTTTTTGTAGACAAATACAGGTATTACTGGCTAATTCAGTTTGTGGATTGTACACATGCTCTGCCAGAAGTCAGCAGTTTGGGGACTTACCACAAGATTTCTTGAAAATTCTTCATAAATTGTGTCTGTTTAAGTCTCTGTAACCCCCTTTGTTTATAGATGTCCTTATGCTATAAAACTTTGTCCTTTAACCGATGCATCTGTCAGTGTTACATTGCTACAAGAGTAATTTTCCTGTTGATATAGGGCCTATCATGTGTGTGTCCTGTTAATAGCAATAAAGCCAGCTGTGATCTAAATTTGGATGAGGAGAGAGGTCCTCTGAAATTTGATCATATAGTGGGGCTCTTCAAGCCTTTGGTTTGGTGTTGCTGTCATGTATTCTGAGATAAAGGCCCTCTGGAGTTAATCAGTGTGCCTTGTACAGGGCAACTGTTTTCCTTTCAGTACATAGTCATGGTTCTGGTGGGCTACTGATTAATACTTTTGAGATGCTTTCTCCTTGCATGGGGCACCGGATGCGCTGTTAGTATACCTGTCTGCTTTTAGCTTCTTTTTTTGGCCCAGATCCATTTATTCAAGTACCTTATGCCAACTCACCTTGTTGTTGAATTTCCATATGCTAACGGTGTTTGTGGAGGCAGAGAAGTAAGACTGTAATTAGGCAATTATTAAGTATGTTAATTAAAATTCATCATCACAGTTAAGATGTTTGTGTTGGGATAAACTTCACATGTTCTTAAGCTTAATAAAAAATTGTGCATGCGTTTGTTTGTATTTTGTGTGTACATATTAGAGATGTAGTATTTGCTCTTAAATATTCATTTCTGTTTTTTAAAATGCTAGTGTGTGCTTTAAATGATAGAAATCAAAGCACTTCCCCATTACTTGGAAAGCTTGACTGGCTCTTGAAGCTGAGGACTTTTTTTTTTCTTTTCTGTAGCACCCCTATGCTTGTCATGTGCTTCCATTAACTTTTGAAAATTAAACACTACATTTTGTTTTGAGTGTATTGGAAGACTTCCATTAAAAGCCATTAATTTGTTAAGAAAAATAGAGTTGTTTTGAGTCTGTTGTAGTTGTTGCAGCCGCAAGTGGTATGGTCTGTGTTCTGAAAAGCAAAGTACAAGACCACACGTATTACATGCAGTACTGTACAGATCATGGCAGCATACAGATAGAGTCCATATAATGCAGTATAATTGATTCTGCACAGCATAAATTCCCTAAGCTGTTCTTTGGCAGCTGGGGAAGGACCAGTGTCTTGTTCCTAGCTGTATTCTTGCTCTGTGTATGAGGAACAGGACATGGGCTTTTACATCTGAGTTCAAGTGATACTAGTTTAAGCACAAGGCTTTGCAGAGTGATGGTGTCCTGCTTTGTCACTGTTTACTGGTAATGTGGTTTCACATGAGCATAACACTTGGCCAGTTCACAGGGCTCTATGAAGACTTATACTTTTAATGCTTTAAGGAGGCAAATGTACGGTATTCAAAACAGCATTTATTTTTTACAACTTCTGTCACTGAAATCTGTAGTACTGCTATGTTTAAGATAGCAGGATGATAGACCACGTTTTCCGGATGCCTTCCTTCCACTTCTTTAAATGACAGAACAATGGTTAGAAAGGGTTTGGAAATACAAAATGATCTGGAGGTCAGATTGTGATGATCTTCCTGTGCTTTAGAACTTAGATATCTTGATCAAGAGTGCAGCTAGCTGAGAAATCCTTCAGTAGCACTAACTGCTTATTTTTACCAGGAGGATGAGTGCGTACAGTAAAAAGTATGAGGGTAATATACTCTTTTAGAACCAGTTTAAAACAGCATCCTAATATCTGTCATGGTTCCTTGCTTCTCAGGCTCTCCGCAAGGACATGTTTTCTCTGCAGAGACAATCACCCTAAACTCAGGCAAGAGATTTTAGCGGAGCGTAGGTTAGAGTCTGAACCAGCTTGCAATAAAGACAAGCCTGACCACCGCTTCTAAGTGAAAGCAGTAAGATCTGCCTGGGTTTCATGGCTTCATGAATCATTCCTAGGCATCACAGTTTAGTCATTGAGTAGGAAAGCAGCTGAAATTAGTGGTTGTTTCTGAAAATATACCTGCGTGTTGATCTTGCCCAGTAAAGGAAAATGAATCAGTAGCACAGTTGAGTTTACATACCTGAATCCTTGATTTGGAATCCTACACATAATTCACTCTGCTGCCTTTTTAGGCTCTATCTGGATGGTTTTCGTTCACTTGTCTAATCTGTGTTAACCTTCTCACTATTCTTAATATTTACTGCTACTTTGCTCTAATTCATCAGTCTGTTACCATCCATTGGCACAAAGGACAGGACATACCTGGCTTGGATGGTTCATCATTTGAATATAAATTGAAACAGAGTCATCCTTTTTTCATAAACTTTACTTACAAAGCGAGTATCTTGCTACAAAGCGAAGAGTTGAAGTGCAAGGAAGTTAAATGTTATAATACAATGCTGCATTTATTTTGGGGAGAACTAGATGCATGGAAGTCAAATCCTGCTTTCAAAAGTGGACTGTCAAAGATTCTCTTCTCCTGGTTAGCAGAATCTTGTTCCTTCTTTCTTAGCCGGAGCCCTTTTCTTGTCAACTGCGTTTCCCTTGGAGGTAAACTCACCTTTTAGAGATGTGAACAAACAAATTATATAGTGAGATTTTCACCTGTGGCACATTAGTAGCTCAGATCTGAGTGTGAAACTCTTAATTATGCATACAAGAAATCGGGTATCTTGTGGTCACAGTAAAAGAATTTGTATGAATGATTGGCTGAGCTTGATTTGCAACTTCAACCTCTGATATTTTCTGGATTTGTGGTTTACAAACCGTTCAGTTTGTGGGCTCACTTGGGGAAATTGGTTTTGATGTGTTTTGCTATGGTAAAGCTAACATTTTCCAAAATTAAGAACTTTGAAGGAACTGGAGAGTTTGGATGGAGGTCTCAGCTTTGTTTCATGAAGTACGGATAGCAACCTGTGAATATGTATCAGGGCACAGAAATACCATGGAAGAACCATATATACAGTTTACAAAGTCTCGTTTTATACAATCTTTTTTCTTCTTTTTTTCCTCACACTGCTTCCCCTCCCCCCCCCCGCCTACTCTGCCTTTCACTCATTGTTCCAGATTTTTCCTCTAACTTGAGCTGCAGTACTGCTTTGTGATTTTAGTTTCAAACCTTAAAATGAAATGCCACCGGAGGCATAAACCCAGTGCCCAAAAAGGGAAATATGTATCGACCATGTTGTAGAACAGAGAGGTATTTTTAGTTGAATTTCATTCTTGTAGAACTAGGTCATTGTTCTCTAAGGTTGCCCAAATTAAGTACGAACTCAAACATTCTAGTTAAATTGGTCCACTGACGGTTTAACAGCAAAGGACGTAATATCTTTACTGACAAGGCATGAGTAATAGTGTAAACATATCATACCACTGGTTTTTATCGTTACAACCAGAACTTTAGGATGGGTAGCAGGTAATGATATTTTGTGTAATTTTACACGTGGAGTTCTACAACAGGTAAAGCTGAGCTTTTTATATGTAGCAGTATCATTGAATGATGGAGTGACTCAGGCTGGAAGGGACCTCGGGAAGTCCTCAATCCAGCCTCCTGCTCAAAGCTGGGTCAGCACTAAGTTCAGACCAGGTTGCTCAGGGCTTTGTCCTCTTGGGTCTTGAAAACCTCCAAGGATAGCGATTCTGCAGCATCTCTCTCAGCCTGCTCTAAACCTCTCCTTCTCTAAATATGTACATATAATGCATGGAAATTGTTTGTTTTGTTTGTTTCTAATGTTTAGTACCCAGGAAAGCAATAAAACGTTCAGTTCAGAAGTTCAAGTAATTCAAGTGACAGTTTTTCTCGCACACTCAGGAGGTTTAAGATATTTATATCTTTTTTTTTAAAAAAAAAAAAACAACTTTTTTCCCCCCCAGACTGAATCAAGCAAGGAAAAAGAAGAACTTCTTGAGTTCTGTAAAGTGTATGATCCTTTTGAAAATCTACTTTTTTCCTTGCAGAAGCATTGTGAAGCTACAATACAGATTTTAAACAGAAGCAGTTCAGTAACAGCTTTTCACATTTCTCTAAGCATTTCTCAGAGTAAATAAAATCATTAAATGAGAGTTTATATTAATATTTACTCTGAGGCAGAGTTAGTCTTTGAAATTAACAGTTTTCAGTCTCAAGTGGTGTTAACAATCAAATAACAAAAAGGATCACGAGGTAAAAATGAATCCTTTTATTTGTCTCCAGACCATGGTACATAATGTAGATTACACAAATACAAACATAAAGCTTAGCAATCATTAAAACTGAATTTGAGATGTTGCATTTGCTTCAAAATCTTCCTGTTAATTTCTCTGTTGCTACACTCAATTTCCCATAATGTGGAATAGTTTTCTTTCTCTTGTTTTACAGTTCTCCCCTTTTACATAACAGGCACAACTTAGGCTGTCCTCTTGAAGGAAATGTACGTTTGTAATCTTTCATTTCTAACAATCTTAGGTACTAGTTCTTTGTGGTGAAGAAATAGCATGTTTCAGTATATGTATGACTGAAATGTTTTCTGGAAGGGTGAGGAAGAGAGACTGTAAATTTTAAACAAAGCTCTAATTCATGCATTAACACAGTGGCTAAGTCCAAAAGGTTGCATTTTTAGAGGTGAACCAGAACTGAGATCTAGCTATATATATAACCTATATAACCCAAGACATTTTCTATCTGTCTAAGTCTTTAGGTTGTTCTACTGGTGAAATAATTGGTATCATTTGTAAAATTTGAATCCTGAAGGAGATAAATTTTTTGGCTTCTTATTTGTGGTTTGATGGCTGGATATAAGTTTAAATTACTTCTGTGCTTTGAGGAAAACTAGGCTGTTGGTCCAGTTTTCCAAAAAGAGCCAACACCTTTAGAGGATGTCCATGTATTTTGAAGTCTCTTCCTTCCTTGTGTGTTGATTTTTCCCTTGAGCACTTGCTAGTTCCAAGATGTGCATTTTAATAGTTCTGTAGACTAGGTGCCTGCACGGGTGATGCACCTTCTCTTTGCAAGGCTGGGATAGCACTTTCTGCACTCTGGGAAGAACTGGACGACGTTTTTCCCTTTCCTTCAGTTATTTGTGAGGAAGAACTAAGCCCAGTTTGATCTTGTGCATGATGTTGGAGTATGTGTTTCATGCTAGCTGTTTCTTGAAATGCATTCTGCTCCGTGTGTGTATTTTGATATAACCTTCAAAATATTTTTCTGAAATGTGTAATTCAGACCTGCCAGCCATGCCTCCTAAATACAAAACTCCTCCGGTTTTGATGTTTTGCGATTTATTTTTAGAAATGTAACAGTTCTGCCTCCTTTGCTTGAAGATACTTAAAAAATATGTTGGCATCGCCCATTTTCCTTTGAGATTTCAATCGCAGTAAATGTCACTATATGATGTGATATAGGCAACCTTAGTTTGGGTCTTAAGAAGAACATTGTTTGACATGTGCTTAGACTGGAAGCTAAGAGATTTAGGATGTGCTCAAGTTATCTTTTTCCTTTGAAGAGCGCTTATCATCCTTACCATCCAAATTGGCTATGGGTTTAGATTTGCCCAGGATTTGCAGTTCTGTGGGCAAATGATATTTATACAGAATGACAGCAGAGGGAGAGCATGGAAACCAGAAATTTTTCTCTGCTGGAGGGCCTGTGAGAGACCAGATCATCCAAAACAGGAGATAATGGTAACGTAGATGATGTGTGTCCCTGGCAGCTGGAGCCTGGACAACTTGCAGAGTATCTGCTGTAACCTACATTTCCAAAACCAGAGGCAGGAATATCACCACAGGACCCTTTCTATAGAGAGCAGGGGAAGTAACACAGGTATAAACTATTTACAAGCTGGTATAGAGAAGCAATAAATAAAGCATTATTGTGGATTTCTTAGTAAGGTCAGTCCTCACACTAATCAAATAGGATCTGAAGGCGTTAGTTCTGGCATAGGCAAAATCCAAGTGGAGTGAGTTCCTTCAGTTTATTTACACAGAGGTGCAAGGAACACATACATGCATACACCCACAGAAAAATGACAGGTTTAACACCCAAAATTGGGTCATTTTGCAAGTAGACTTGATCAGTAGCAGACTGATACGCAAAGAAATTCAGGAAGCAAAGGGAGAGTGGTGCATCAGTGTGAAACTGTCAATATTGCAATAAAGGCATTTGTCCCACGGGTGGACCTGGCAAAGTGCTACTTGTGGCTTCTGCTGTATTTTTTGAGCAAAGCGTAGAGACAGCTGCGGACTTCAGTGAACCATGATAAACCATTACCAGCTTGAAGTTGTTCTCTATTGACTCTGAAGGCCACAAAACTACTGTCTAGATCTCACTTTATATTTATTTACCGTTTCATGGGCAGTCTTTAATGAATGACAGCATTTTGATTGCTCACAAAATAAAGAAAGGTGTTGAGGTGGCAATTTAACTGGCATATATGTACTTACTTCAGAAACATGGAGAGGTTTGTTTCTGTATGTAGAAAAAATGTCAGTAACCGGAGTGGATTGATTTTAAATCCATTAATTAAAATAAGTTATTTAAATGTGTTTCATATCAACAAGCAAGAAACTTGATATAAATAATTGAGTTTAGTCCTGTTTTGAATTTGTACTTTCTAGTCATTTTCCAAAGGAAAGGTTGATTCTTACTGGTTTATGACATTGGAAAAATAGTTGATATCCAACTAAATGCATAATTTCGGGTGATATTTGGTACTTTTGTGTGCAAATATAAGAGATAGACTTTCTTTCTTTTGGTATGATTTATCTGATTCAATAGGTTTCCTCCGATCTCAATTTTCTAGGTCTGTACATACGAAAATCATGTATTTCTAATTAGGTAGGTAAACATTCAAGATTTATTTAATCTCTGGTTTGGGTAGAAAATTTTAATTTAATTAAAAAAACCTCAAAATCGGTGCTTTTAGTTAGCTCTGCCCAAGAAATTAAAAATATGAGTATATATTAAAAAGATTTAACAAGACATCTTTTGAATACAGCTCCCTTTGTAAGCAGGGAAAGTACTCATCATTCAGTGAAACAGAAACAGCTTCTGATATGGTCCTTTTAGATATGCAAGGATGATAGTTACTAGTACTGTTTTTTAACCGTTGGTTGAAGGAAAAAGCTAACGTTTCCTTATCCACTTTAAATAATCAGGTTGTTAAAATGAACTACGCAAACCAAAATTAAGACATGGTTTTCTCTGTAGCCATGGAAGAGATGATTGCAGTCAAAAGCTGCTTTTAGCACTTCAGTATACCCTCTTTTCAGGTCATCTTCAGATGACCTTAAATTCCACGAGACTTTTCAATGCAGTTTGCCTTGGTAGCAAATGCTACTGGCTTAACATGACTTCAACATTCTTTTTGATTATTTTAATACTTTATACTAAAGCCTAGACCTCAACATCTGTTGCTCTCATTCCAAAGGTAGTACTAATTAGGGGTTTTAATTGTACTTTGGTTTTTAAATGACACACTGTCTTTTAATTACTCTCTCTGTTTTGATAAGAATCTTTGTAAAAGGAAATTCCTTGAAGTAGAGCAACCGTGGCTTATTTTGAGGGTTGAATCACAACTAGAGAATTGCGTAATTGGGTGTGTTAGATTACAGTCATGTACGTTTATTCAAAACAAAACTTTAGGGCAAATTAGAAACTGTGGCAGAGTAGACTAACACCATTGGGTGATTGTTAGGGAGACCTTTAAAGGCTTTTTAGCCTGTTTTGCACTGATGAGAAAGCTCATTTGCTGAATTTGAGCTGTCTGTGACTTTCCTTAACTATTCAAAAGCACTTTCTTTAACTCTCTTTAGCAAGTGTACAGCTAAGCTGTTGGAGGCAGCTAGGTGTCAGGTTAGAGGTGGCCTCCCTTGTATTTTTCCCTTCTGCTGATTGAAGCAGGTAAATTGGCCAAAACAAACCAAAAATCCCTAATCCTACAGAAAAGCTTGTTGAGAAATCAAGTGATAGCTAGTGCTGGTGGAGACAATAAAGGACTGCTCTTTCTGGTGACCATTAGCTGGTACAGTGCCTATCTGTATTATGAAACAACCCTTCCTACAAGCAGTTGTGCATACTCTTTTTCCCTAAAGCACTAGGTGTAAATCTGATTAGCTAGTAAATCATATAAGTGTGTTCTGTAGTGTCAGGTGTTTAACAGTTGCAGAGATGTGATCTAAATATTGCACAAAAATGGATTAATTCACAATTGTTGCCAAGATGTTTGAAGGAAATTAGAACTTCTTAGGTCTGCTCATTGCTGGGAAGGGAATTGAATATGGGAGGACAGTCTCGTTAGGACCAGTATTCTCATTTATTTCTTTGAAGAGCATGTGCAGGCATCAAGGTTAAGGTCATAACAGCATTGCCATGTTCTTACCCCTTTCATTTCTGGGTCTTTAAAATAAAATCCACCAGAGTGAAACAAGAAACTGGGATGAGGGTAGAAGCTGAGAGCCTTGATCAGGCTATCATTAACGTAGATTACTTTGCTTTCTGGTTAGGAATGAACAGAAACCTGTATTATATATTGAAAGAAGAGACTTGTTCTGCAAAGACCTGTGTGGACTCTGACCTGTAAAATGACAGAAATGCAGCGTCTGCAGGCAGAAGGAACTACCCGTTGCAGCACGTACCTCCATCTTGTAACGGCCCAGGGTTTGAAATAAGGGACTTATCACTTAATGGCTTTCATGTGCGAGAGAAGGTACACGCACAGGGAAAACCTAATGTTTGGCACCATACACCCAGGGATTTTTAATATATGTGAACGGGTTGCCTTCGTGATGGAAGGGGAGAGGCGTGCGTCTCAGTGAAAAACGTGACTGGCAAAAGCTTCATTTGTTCACTTCCCCCTCCCTAGCAAATTGCCTGAAAGTGAATCATAAACAGCAATGCATCATTACTATTATCTCCTGGTCTGACTCACTGAGCCGTATATAGCAGCTCGTCTTTTGAGGAGAATTCTTACTCAGAGCAAGTAGGATGTGGAAACAAATATTAAATGTCAGACTGTTATGTCACTGTAGCATTAGAATTTCTTTCGTGGCAGATAAAAATGTCTAAAAATGGCCTGAACAGTAATGCCTGTCTGTATTAAGCAGGTATTGTCAGGTTAAAAATCCTCATTAGTTTTCTCCGGATTCAATGCTCTTATTTTCATAATATTTATCTCTTTTTGGGCAATAAGAATGTGTTTGTTGATTGCACTAGCAAATTCTTGGATATTTCAATATCTGGATTACTGGTCACGCAAGGTAGCAGGTGGCTTTTGGAGCATGCTTTAGGCTTTCTTTACTTTGTATTTTTAAGAGCTGTCTCCCTTTGATTGCCTAGGCAATCATGCCCCAAATTAATTCTCTGTGATTTCTTTCTATTCTCTTTTAATTGTAAAGAAACTGCGTGTGAAATCCAAGTATAGCTCATAATGTTGATCCCTTTTAAGATTCTTCTGTCCTCCTTTTGGAAAGGTTGCCCTTCTGGAATACTAATAGCACTCTCCCTCCATATTTTGCATTAATTTAGTACCTTGAAATTTAGACTGCTTTTCTTGGCAAGAAAGACTAGCCAAGGCATTCTTCAGGGCTTCAGTGATTGCTGCTGGACCAGCCTCTCCGTCCTTACCCCCAGATGAACTGTAGCCTGAGGATCCAGAGCTCTGTTTTTCTGGTGCTGTAGCTGGTGTCACTTTTGTTCTGTGTTTACTGCTGTAGTAAAGTGCTGCATTGTTTGTTTATGTTGCATATATATTGCCTCAGCTTTCACTTTAAAACAATGCTCAAGATTTTTAAATATGCACTGGGAAATAAGAATCCTTTCTTGTGTTTTGTGATATTGATAACATGCTGACAAAACTGTGTTAGTAAAAGAAATATTCCTGTGTTCTGTTACAGGTTTTGGGATTTGAAGTTGATACGGTGAACTCTGTCCAGTTTTCAAATCACACAGGTAAAATTTTACATGTGTCTTCAGATACCACTCCACAGTCACTCAGCTCTACTCAACATGTGGCTCACCTCATAACATGACAGTGGAAAGGAGAGCGGTCTTATGTTTTCACTCACATTTAGGATATAGTATATATCTGTCCAGGATATAGAACAGAAATGGAATTTTCATGTTTTGATTCAAGTTTCACAGGAGTCTGGATTTGGGATTAGGACATGATATGACACGGTAATGTCCTGTTCTGCTACTTCAGAGTGTGAGTTTCTTTTGTTAGGCAAAATTAGTAATCTAATTAACACAGACAGTGAAACAACACAAAAACGTCTGTCCTGGTTTCTGCTGGGATAGAGTTAATTTTCTTCCTAGTAGCTGGTATAGTGCTGTGTTTTGGATTTAGGATGACAATAATGTTGATAACACAGGGATGTTTTAGTTACTGCTGAGTGGTGCTTACACAGAGTCAAGGCCTTTTCTGCTTCTCATACTACCCCACCAGTAGTGGCTGGGGGTGCAGAAGAAGTTGGGAGGGGACACAGCTGGGACAGCTGACCCCAATTGACCAAAGGGTATTCCATACCATATGATGTCATGCTCAGCATATAAACTAGGGGAAAAGCTGTCCCGGGGTCCGCTGCTTGACAACTGTCTGGCCATCGATTAGTGGGTGGTGAGCAATTGCATTGTGCATCACTTGTTTTGTATATTCTTTTATCATATTATTATTTTTCCTTTCTTTTCTGTCATATTAAATTGTCTTTATCTCAACCCATGAGTTTTACCTTCCCCCCCTGCTGATTCTCTCCCCCATCCCACTGGGGGGGAGTGAGCAAACGGCTGTGTGATCTACAGGCAGGCCTGTGAATGGGAGAGTCTTCAGTACTGTTTTCTGTGCAGTGTGGCCCTATGACACTCATAATCATATTACTAACCCAAACATCAGAAGAATACTGAGCTAGATGCAATGTTTCATTTCTTTATGTGCCCACCCAGAAGGCTAGCAATTATCCTAAAATTACATTCTGGAGGGAGGAGGGGAGTGGGGTGTTAATACATTTGGGTTCTAAGCCTGAACATGGTGCACTCTTATCGTACCTCTCGACTTCCTAACACTCACAGTGCTAGAGGACTTTATTTTTCAAAAGAAAGCTGAAATTTAAGTTTATTTTAGCAATACCTTTCACCCATAAAGGAGCTCCAAATGACTTGCTATTTTTGAATCAATAGAGACACATCTACTGTCATGGTGATGGCAGGTTGTTTGAGGGGAGATCTACTCTAGATAAAGAAATTCTAAGGGTGTCTTAAAAAATAAACAAGGAACAAATTCTGACTTTAACATCTTGCAAAAGAGCAAAAATTGTTTCTGACAAAAAAAAAAAGACAAAAGTTGAGATACTTTCCTAGTATCTGCCAGGTACAGCTCTATTAATAAACTGCTACATTTTTGGAACAGAGAGCAGACCAGGAAGCCTCTGTCCTCTCTTACTATGTTGAGCTCCATGGAGCTTTCAGAAAGTTACAAGATGTTCCTATCCTGGAAGGAATTTAGCATCACCCTGGGAAGAAGAAATTAATGTTTCAAAGGTAGCTAGAAAGCCATCTCTGCTTGTTGAGGAAAGGCACGAAAGAGGTAATAATTAAACAAGGGGTGGGGGTCTTCCCTGGCTCAGGCAAAAAGCTGCTTATTCTGCTTGTACTCTTTGGCACAGTACAAAGTTTCTCTCATGTTTTTAAGAGATGTTTAGATATGACTTATGTTTCTTTAATGTATTTAGTTTTTGGGTTTGGGATTTTTCATTGTTTAGTTTTTGACACCTGGGTAAAGCTGTTGTAATCTTCCAGAAATGAAGTAATTTTTTCACGTGAAATAACTGGGCGCTCAAAATGGATAAGCACCTGTTGTTTGTTGGCTTTCAGTTTCAAGGTTAAATCAGCTTTACAGGGTGTTAAAAGTGCTTAATGGAGTTTTTATTGGACCATAAATGGAATGTTTCTGAAGGTAGGAAAATTACATTACCAATAGGATGACCAGATTCTTAAAACAGAAAAGAGGAAAAGAGGGAAGATTTTTTTGTTTCATTAGTATCACAGCTGGAGAAAGGTTACCAGTGCTTCATTCAAGGTTTGGCAGACAATGAAGATAGTAGAAGGAACAACAAAATAGTGATTTCTGCCTCCCCTGCCCCTCCCCCCGGAAGGCCTAAATGAACATCCCAAAACCAAAAATGTCTCAAAGATCACAAGTCTTGAAAATATTTGGAACTTTTATTTTGTCTCCTGGTGGTAGGAGTCACATTATCAAGTTTTTTCTGTAATCTTGATTGTCTTAGTAAATGTGTTAAAAAATCCCAAAGATTGGTGCACAACCTCATGACTTTGGGGAGCAGAGCTTTCAAAAAAAAAATCACAATACAGTAAGTGTTTGGCACTTGCCAAGCTTGAGTAAAACGAGATTGTATTTAGAAGTATTGGTCATTTGGCTGAAAGAGGAAGGAATGGAAAAGAAAGGAAGGGCACATATTCTCTTTTGTGACAAGTCTAGTTTTCTAGCACTGCAGTTTATCCATGAAATCCTTTCTACCCTTTCTTAAATTGAAGGATGGATTCTAAGCCCAGTGGCTTTGCACCTTCTCTTTGAGAGAGGTGTGTAGGAACATGTGGAGTCCTCATAGGAAGACTTTTCCAAGTTTGAACATTTACGCATGCCTGCACACAAACCTGCACTAGTACCTGCAAATGAATGTATGTGCAGTCTCTGCCACTGCAGGGATTAATGAACAGAAACTGCCGGGCTGTGGCTTGTGTCTGCAGCAGTGCCGCAATACACAGGAATCGCGTGCTGGATGAACTGGTGAAGATAACTTGATTTTCCTACAAGAACAAGATCTTATGAGAACCCTTTCTGTGACCACCATTAAAGCTGAAGGGCAAATTTTTGCTTCAAAATCTGTGAACTCCAGTTTCTAAAAGGATGTCATATACCAAAGGGAGCACGGGTAGCAAAGTGTGTGAGGTTTCGGACATGGCGTTCTTTCTTTCCCCATCCTTATCTTTAAACCTGGTCTTGTCAGCAAAAGATACAACGCAGAGAGAATTTATGACTAACAGGCTTTCTTTGGTGAATCATTATTGCTTTTTTTTGCCCTGTCTTTAAATTAGTAAGGTTCCATGGGCCTAATTCTGCTGACTCCTGCTCAGAAAATTCAGCTTTCCTTAGTCTCTGATAATCCTGAAATTCGGAAAATGTGCTTTAAATCAGTCCCCCTGGGAGAATAGTTTGTCATGTTGCTTGGTGAGGAACTTTTATGATTAGAGTGACTCACCCTTGAATGGCATCATGCTTCATGTACAAATAAAAGAAGCTGTCCTGCAACCTATAAAGATTCTGTGCTTTTTATTCTATTTTACTGTATTGTTTGCAGAAGCATCTCATCATCTGATGTGCAAAGATTTTTTTTTTTTATTGTATCGTTGATTTTTTGGGGGGTGCATTTTTAATTCTTCAGTGATTTGCATTTTTGTTTTTAATTTGTAAGTTAATGGTAAGCATATATTGTGCTTTCTTTGCCATCCAAATCCTACCTTTGAAACTGCTCCAGAACAAATAGCCTGTTTTTTTTTCTGTTCCTTTTCTTTTCTTTTTATTTTTAAGCAAAACGCTTTTGGACTTCCACTTAGTGGGTGTGTTGTGGGTGGTTGGGTTGGCTGGTAGGTCTAATACATGAGAAATTATAATTATATCTCGTTGATGTGATTCTTCACAGACTACCGCCCATATGCAATCATTCACACCTGTGCAGTGTGGGACAAAAAGAAAAGATCTCCACTCATGCCTAACACTGATAGTATTGTACCCCCACACTGACCGGCTGTAAAAAATCCAATGGAGAATTTGGTACTGTATTTCTGGTTTTGTTGAAGGCCTCCTGGTAGCTGAAGATTAAGTCGTATGTTTAGACTAGGTTGTCTGCCAGAGTTTGCATGTGAATTTTGTGGCACAGCTGGGACCAGATTGCCTGCCCATCGTGTGCCTTAAACACTAGATCTTCCTTCCTTTTTCCCATATAAAATACTGAAGCTACTTGGAATAATTTTGCATAGAGCACCACAGGACGAACTCAAACCTCAGAACAGAATGTTCTGGGCTGGAAAACAAAGAAATCTTACATGCCTTGCTATACTTAAATGGTAGATTGTTTTTTGGTTTGGATTTTTTTTGTTTTTTTCCCCTTCTAGTATGCCTGGAATTTTTATTCTTTTCTTTTTTCCTTGTTTTTGAAAGTAATTAAGAGGTTTATAAATACATTCCAAAGGAGAAAAAAATGTACCAGTGGAGGAAGACAGGAAAGAAAAGTATGTAAATTTATCTTGGCTGCAGTATTAGCTGCCTCTCTTGGTTGTGGTTTTGGTTTTTTTCCTTTTTCACACAGATGAACCAAGACATTTCCTTGGAGACTAATGAATACGTTTAACATTTTAGAGGGATAAGTGACAAGAGGCATCGTATCTTACCTGTTTTTCATTCCCTTATCTGCTTAAAAGCAAATATATAACATTTAATTGCAATAAAAGGCCATAACACAGATAAGCAGAAGGGTTATAAAGATGTTTAAATGTTTATGTTCATTTATGCGTTTAAAATTATTACTAATCTGGGAGACTAATGCAGTCAGTCTGAGCCAAGTGCAGTTTTGGAGAGCTGTGTCATGATTTGCAGTGTTCTCTCTGCTCTCTCAGTCCAGCACTGAGGGGAATTATTTGGTGGTTTGGTAACCAAAACAAGGAAGACTCGGCTTTCTTCCTCTGTGGAAGATACAAGCCAAGATCTCACCTTAATATCCAAGATAAAAGAGTAATAATTTGATCCAGCTGCTGTGCCTAACCAGCTCTGTAGTCTCCAAATGGGATGCAGTTGTTTTGCCAAGTACAAACTTGAAACTCATTCTTTAGTTTTCTTGGCTGTGGTTCTTGTATAATGTGTGCAAATAGCCAGGTACTGTGAGACTTTGAACTTCTGTATGGCTGAGTGCCACAGTGGAAATACTACTGCAGCATAGTAGTTACAGTTAGTGGACAGTTAAACAGAAGATTTAAAGTTTTCTCTTGCTGTTTTTCAGATATTCGTATTTGGTGGTGTAGGCATAGGGGTAACATTTCTAGGAAGCTGACTTTCTTTTAGGTCTTGCAAGGCAGCTCTGGGCCTTCAAATATGCCAGCTGAGTTCTTACGTCTAGCCGAGGAAGACAGCGATTCCTCATTATCATCCTTAACTCCAACCACTCATGCTTTTCCCTAAAGCCAATCGGACCTCACATGTTTAAGCTTGCTGTTGGCATTCCCTGCTAACCAGCTTTGGGTTCAGGGCTATGCAGTGGTTTTTTTGACCATACAGTATCTATCTGGATTTTTTACCTCTCCCCTTTGAAGATAGTCCCTCTCCCTCTTCCTGGGACCCCAAGGTATCCATCCTTCAGTTAGTGAAACCCTTTGTGAACATGAGTAACTGGCTTTTTTTTTCAGTCCCTATACAGAAGCTGCTTTTTGGCTGTATATTCCACCAGGAGAGTAGAATAAACGCAGGGTCGTGGGATTTGCCCCTGGTTCATCATGTTACCTGAAGTTACCCGGGGGAAAGGGCTTAGGGAGGTTTCCATCTTGCTGCCAGTTTTGCTTTTGTTTGTTTCTTCTTACTTGAACATAATTCAACTCCTAGTGAAATCACAGTTCTCTGCAGATCCGGTGAAGGCATTGCCCTTTTTCTTCTGTCTGGATAGCTGGGGCTTCCCTAGGGCTTTTTTTCCTCCAGCTATCATGTGATCAGACTTTAGGTTGTATTATATGTGTTACCAGGTGGTAAAAAGGATCCTCTAGATCCCCTTGGAAGTCATTGCTAGAGAGTTCGGACAATGTCCCTGCCCCATGGGGGTAACTTACCAATTCCTGAGCTAAGCTGGGCTGCTACCTAACATTTTGTTTCCAGATTTATTTCCCTCCCTCAGTGGAGAATCAGTGTGACGCAGACCCTGTGCATTGACTGTTTAAGACAGCCTGACATAGGAAGGTGAACTTCTAGTTAAATAGTGAATGTGCAGGGTCCCTCTGTAGGAATGGCTCCCAAAAGTATCTAGATTGTCTGGACAATCTACCATAGTTATTTTTATGGCCATGTGTAAGATGAATGACTGCTCTTTTGCCAGCTGACCTTGATTCTGGGTGAAAACTGCACTTACTTTCGTTGATGGGCACAGTGGAATAAAAAGGACTCTCTTTTGTCCCTGTATGGACTGGCTTTGTAGTGCTAATAGAAGTAGAGATTCGGGCAAGAGATTCGGGCAGATTATTTCTCTCTGAAGCTGCAGATGTGACAGAACAAACATCTGCATACGTGTTAAATAAGCCAAATATTTGAGTTAGTTGTAGTCAAGGGTTCCTCATATACTTGGGGCTAGATGTGTGCCTAGGTGTTAGGCGTTGCTGTTCTGAATATCACCACGTTCTGCAGTGGAACTACAGCCCTAACATACGGGAATCCCTCACTTTATCCATTTCTTCACAGAGACTTTTTAAAAAGCATTTGCTAGGGAGAGAATTGTAGTGGCTGATGTGAGTCAGTCCCCCAGCCAGCTGGCAGCGAGTCGTGTTTTAGAGGCTATGTCTTTGTGAGCTGAGGAGAACAAAATGATCCATCTGCTCACCCTGCTGTGGGTGTATTTGCATTCATAAGAAGGAAAACTGAAAAATGTGCTTATCCTAGGCTCTAGGCACCTTTTGGCAGTTACTCTAATAACACAGTTTAGAGTGATAATCAAAGCCAACAGTTTTTATCACAGAATTTTCTAACTCCAAGAGCAGAAATTAAAACAAACAAAATACCATTGTCTTCACACGGGGGTGGTGTGGAAGAAGATACCTCGTTTAACATTTCACTTTTCCCAATTCCAGTTAATAAAAAGATAAGCTTTTTAACAAACTCTGAATTCATGGATGTTGCAGTGATGGCATCTAGATGGGCAGGCTTTGATGACAAGGTGCAAGGTGCATTTACATTTTTCAACAAATGTTTATAGAGTCTGTCAAGGAAGATTTTTTTTTTTTCCCGTTGAAATTGGCTGCCATGGAGCTTGGTCCCTTGTTTGCTGAAATCAGGTCAGCTTCTCCCAAGTAACTTCATCTTCCATCCACTTCTCAGCCAAGAATATTGGCTTGTAATTCTTAGAGATTATTCAAGAATAAGAGTGTATGGATAATATTGGTTGGTTTATAGTGTCTTTCTCATACTCATTTGCCTCCTCCAGGATCCTCAGCATTAAAACTGTGATATTTTTGGAAGAAAATCTGTAGATGACATTGTATGTTTAAAGAGTATCCATGACAATGTTCTGCTGTGGTGACTCTATTCGTTGCATGCAGGTCCCAGTGAACGCTGTGTCTGATGGGTGCAGGAGTGCTGCATGACTGAGTCCTGACAGATCCACAAGCCTGTTTAAGCTTGTCATCTACCTGTCAATCTTTTTCTTTTTCTTTTTTTTTATAGTATAAAATAACAAAAATAGATTATACTGACACCCTGCTCCAGTGAAGTCTAAAACATACATTTGTTCCCCTCCACACAGGAAAGGGATAGTTGTATAGGCTCCACAGGAAAACTCTCAGGATATTGTGTGTGCTCTGCTTGATTTGCTGATAAATGAACAGTCACAAACTCCAGTGTAGTCATTCCAGTTCCTTTGGGAAACAGAAGTGCTAAGAAGAAGTTGAGCACGTTAACTGTTCTGCTGACAGCAGCTTTCATTCGGCAACAGCGTTTTACAGAAGAGGAGGTGGAAATGCTTCCTGGTGCTAATATCTGATATGGTCCCTCCAAGTGTGTAATCTGTGTGATCCTAAATAGAAAAGCTAGCTCTTGAAAAATTGTCTGGTATTTACTTTGCAGGTTATGCCCACTGGAAGGGTCAGGTGTTAAATTCAGATGAACTTCATGAACTGTATGAAGGACTTAAGCTGAACAAGGTCAACCAGTATGATTATGTACTCACAGGTAAGAAGAGCTTGTTCCTTGGAATTCCCATGAGATGTAAACAAAAAGTAAAGAAATATAAACCATATCACTCTTTATTCCAAACCAAGCAATTAATTTTCCCTCCTTTGATTCCTCCTGCAATTTCATTTGTATATTATAGTCTCAACTGCTCATGCTTTTTAGTTTGAAACAGCCAGTGTTCTCCAGCCTGAAGGTTGTAATTGGGTGGGTAAATTCATCCCCTTGTATAGTTTACAGACTTGTACAGGCCAGTCGTGTACAGGTTTAATTAATGTTTTGGGAGTGTCTTTACTGAAAAAAGGATGAGGAATGTCAGAGTATTATTTTTAAATTTATTATGAAGACATGAGTTTAACTCTTTCTCCTAAATTTGCAGTACTGGCACTCTGCGCTACTATAGATTTTATACAGTTGTCTGTCCTTGTTTTTTCTACTTAATCTTTAAGGGGTAGTGCTTTGGATACAGAGCAGAGTATAAGCAGGGTTGGATTTTGGTTTTGACTCTCATATCTCTTGACTTTTTGCTGTTCTTACTATGTAGGTCCTCTGAGTGGATACAGTTCTGCAGGACATAATGACTGTGCAGTGTTTTCCTTTGCTTTCCACTAGGTGCAAAGTGTTGATAAATATAGGCAAAGAGAACTTCTTGTAGAATACTTTATAGAAAGGAGAGATTCTATGTGCAGTTTTTATTAAAAACTGCTTCTCATCCAATTCCTGCTTCTCAAATGTAGATTACTGATTGGGTTTCACCTCGGTAAGAGCTATGCATCTGGTCTAGATTACAGTATTAATTTTTATAGCAGTGAACAGTCACTTTTTAAAGGTAAACAGAAATATATTGCCAGATTTGATTGATTTCATGACTTCCACGTGGAGGAAGGTGCTTTATACACAGGGACAGCTGGAGGCTTTTAAGTGTATGGATTATAAACCCAAAGCAGTCATTCTGACTTGAAGGGTGTGGCATGTCTTAAGAGTTATTGTCAGTTCTTTTTCAGGGAATATCTCCAAAGTAAAGGAGACAAAATAGAAAACAGACTGAAGTAAGGTTAAGAAATTAATTTCAGCATAAATGGGTTCTTTGTGATTGAGAATTAGACAAACACCCTTTCTTTCCTTGAAAGAACTCACACAGAGGATCTTTCCAGGAAAAGCACACTGTATTGTAGGAGTTTTCAGGAGATGTGAGTATGCAAAACTTGTAAATAATGTTTGAGTATTCTTTCAGCTGAAATGTTCCTTTTTTATTTTACTTTCAACTCTTGGAAGAGACCCCAACTCCTTTCCTATCACTGTCTTGTACTGGCAAAATGGATGTAAGAGATTAAAAATGGTAGAAGGAAAAAATAGAAATGTTCATCAAAAAGACATTTTGGAGGA
Source organism: Calonectris borealis (assembly GCF_964195595.1). Taxonomy (NCBI): domain Eukaryota; kingdom Metazoa; phylum Chordata; class Aves; order Procellariiformes; family Procellariidae; genus Calonectris; species Calonectris borealis. Next base: position 122,490,137 of record NC_134312.1, read on the forward strand.
AAAAAGGAATATTTATTAATATGCCTTTTAAAATAGGATTTGTGGGTAGATGGGTCAGCGTGTTGTTCATGTTTGTTTAAAAATCTCGTTCAGTGTAGCCTTTTTCAGTATGGACAAAAAGAAGGCATGGGTAGAAATGGCACTAATTTCTTAAGATCTAGTAACACTCTGTGTTTTAGTGTTTGGTTGCGCTCTGGCTGAACTTTTAAAATTCAGTGTTTTTCATTCAGGGCCAAAAGACAGATTCTTCTCTTCAAACACGAACAGCCATTCACTGTAGTGCACAACTGTACTTTGAACCTCTAACAACCTGGATATGATTATTCAAACACTGAAAACAAATTAATTTGTCAGCAGGTGGAATTTGACTGTAATTGTGTGTCTGATGACTGTAGATATCTTGGCTGAGATGGAAATTACTATCTTTAGGCTGATTATACAAAATAACACTTCATTAACTGTTGTGACTGTTAGTTACTTGTAGATCTTCATATATTTGTTTCATTTACAGTAAAACACTCAAGGTAAGAGAGAAACTCTAATCAGTGTAATTTTTTAGTGTAATTTCAGTGAAACACCTCTGTCAATAATGTTAATCATACTCTGTATTTTTTTTCAGCCAGTCTACCATCTCAGGTCATTTTAAACAAAAATCTTTGCTTGGCTTTTTTGACTGATTGTCAGCATTTCATAGACATAAGACAAAGCATTTTGGCCAAAACTCTTGGAAACTTTTTCCATTTCTCTGCAACATCTAAGAATTGATCAATTTTGCAAGGGAGAAAAAAAAAATAAAGAATCTCCAAAATGTATTTTTAAATATTTTAGTATAGTGGACATTTCCAAGCTGAAGGTTTGAAAAAGCTATTTTGCTAAACATAATGCTATTAAATGAACTAAAATCAATGAAAATCAAATTATTAATTAATAAATGTTGTAAAGAAAGTTAATACATAAAATAAATATATAAATAAACATCTATAAAATAAAGACGTTAATGATTAAGTAAGAATATAGTGGTGCTATTATTATGATTAGGGTCTTGAGATATAATAAAACTTTTTTCCAGCTTATTCCACTGCGAAGCCTAAAAATAGGAATTTTATTGGTATATTGGTACATTGCTCTAAAATATTCAAGATTAATTCTCTATTGCATTAATGTGTTGGGCCATATCAGCAACAACATTAATAATAATAAAAAATCTCCTGCAAACCAGAGTACAAGGGAAGTATATGGAATTTAAAATATTTCTTACATACTGCATGATAAATAATACTGATTTGGACTGCTGTTATGAAGAAAAGGAATGTTTTTTCCCTTTCAGCCTGACCTTTTTGTATATGTGTTCAGGCATTTTGAAGTTGTATGAGCCCTTCATATATAACATACTTAGTAAATGGATTTTTAAGGTTGTATTTGTAGTTGTGCAAGCATTGTCTGAATTTGTCTTCCACCTATTATTCCTGAATGAAATACTAAAATGCCTTTGTTCTAAAAATGCAGTTCCAAAGAATGAGAAGTATGCAGCATTCCTATTCAAAATTAAAAAAAAAAGCATTCATGAAAACAGACTTCAAAAGTGTCTTTTTTTCCCAAAGGGTATACAAGAGACACATCGTTTCTTGGAATGGTGGTGGATATTGTCCAGGAATTGAAGCAACAAAATTCTAACCTAGTATATGGTAAGGATGTGTATTATAATCCTTTCTGCTTCATCACTGTATATGCCCATCATTTTCACGTTTCAGGATGAAAACGCTGTTTTGATGTTACTCAGCATTTCACAACCATCTTGTGCTCTGATCTGGCTGGGACCAGCTGGGGCTCCAGTGAAGTTTCGTTTCAGCATTGCTTAAGCGTTGAGGGAGTTGGTTTTTTATCTTTCTGATTTTATGTCTTTCAGTATGTTTCTTGCATTATGTTGTTCAAAGGAGAATGTGCCTTGAGGACTGATTGTCAAAGAAAGGCTTGTAAAATCCCAGCTGCTGCTGCTGGTTGTAGTTCAGACGTATAGGCTCTAAGTGCTGATAGCTGAAGCCTCTCCTTGATTTCCAAGTCAGCCAAAAGCAGGATAGACTCTCCTGTGTTGCACTGCCATGGTTTCATGTTACATCCCAGAAGTGTCTTTCTGTGCCTTACAAGCTTCATAATTTAGCTTAAACTCCAAGGCTTTTTTAACTCTGGTGCCCTCTGCTAAGATTACTTAGGAGCACTCAAAGAGCAACAGACTCTAGCAACAGCTGTCATTAACATGTCATGTCAGGCTTAAACCTGTGAGAAGAGATTCTCCTCTTTCCTTCCTGACTCTCTGAGTGTTTCAGGACTTTTGAACATAACCAGTGTAGGCTTGAATTGAGCAAAATGTTTAGAGTGAGAGGGCAAAGTCAGTGGGGATTTAGTGGGATAAAAAGCTGTGAATGATGGTTTGACCCTGTCATCTTCATGTTCAGTAAACTGTGTGGTCAGGAAACATCTGGAATGGTTCGCAGGATTTGCAAGGTGTAATACTGCGGAGTGTGATATCTGCCTTAAAATTAACAAAGCACCGTTCTCATTTAGAAAAACGTAGCAGAAATATCTTCATGAGGTTGGGTTTTGTTGCTTTTTAGCCTTTATTAACACTGTTGCATTGTCAGGTTCTCCTTGTACTAGTAAGTGAAAGCTAAAAACTCTGTTGGAGTATGACCAGAAAGAAACTTCAGATAGTGAGAACACAGCTGGGCTTCTAAGATCCTTTATATTTAGTAAGTAGATTATAATGTAAGGAAAATACTTTTAAAATGTAAAACAAATTACCATCTTTTTACTCATAGAAACTTCCTTAAATACTGATTGGACATTGATTTGATACCTTTGGATTTGTATTTCTTTTTTATCTTGCTAAAAGCTCTTTTAATACAATGAACAATGTTCCTTTTTAAAGTACAAGGCTAGGCTGTTTCCATCCTCACTTGGAAACTGAGGGCACTTGGAGTATGTTGTTAATACTGCTGATGATTCAGAACCTGTGCCAAATGTGTGTTAATGTTATTACAGCAAGTATGAGTTAGTGTACTTTGGCATGGATTTTATTCTTGTTTCATTATACTACACATAATATTTTTATGCGTATACACAGCATTTTGGTGTGTACGCTTGGCATGTATCTTTTTATGCTGAAGTAGAAATAGGACTCTCTTCACAGCTATTAGCTTCTCCCACGTTTCTTCCCCACCATACTACTATTCCAGAGTTTTGCGTTGGGGAGTGAAGGGGAGGGCTCTCTGCGTTTTACGTGACAAAAGCCCCTTTACTCCCAGCAGTCAGACCCTCTCATCCTCATTCCTTTCAGACATAACGACATGGAAGCAGGTAGGAGAGGGTGACTACAACCCTCTGACAATTGTTTAAGACACATGGCCTACTCTTTCAGAATTGGCAGCCACCAGCAACTCAGGTTGAGTGTGCTGCAAGAGCTGTGAGCGTCTGTAAGCTATCAGGTGCTCAGTGCTGTTACATAGGCACTACTGTTACCTAAAACCTTTCCCTCCCACCAGGGTCTCTGTAACTGTACCCCATTTCTAAAGCTAGATTTATTCTGTTACAGTATGTGATCCAGTGATGGGTGACAAATGGAATGGAGAAGGCTCTATGGTTAGTACTTACCTGTTTGGATTCTCTGTATAGTGAATATTTGCTATATAAAGATGTATAAAGATTTATTAATTTTTAAACACCAAAACAAAGCTACTTTACCTAAGTGTGGCTTTGGATCCCAGCATCAATTAAGTTTGTATTTTAATTTCCTGTATTTTAATGAGTTTAGTATCTGCGAAGAATGATGGCTGCGTAGCCCTGGGATTATTTCTAGCTCTGCTGAGACAACAGGTGGAATACAGACCCTGTCCACAGGAAAATATCCCCCTGCTCCCTCTCCTTGTCTTGCTGGAGTTCCCTCATCTGTCAAGAGCTCTGTTTTGGCTGGTAGCCTGGCTGGCATTGTCAGCGATCGTGTGAATTGACATACCGCTTGAACCTAAATTAAGATGACTTACTTCGTGTGAGATCCAACAGCTGTTAGGCATTGGGCTGTGATCAGTGACAGAAAGGTTCTGTGTGCCAATACCAGACTGCATACTGACAACGAAACATTCCTTTTTGATCAAAATTAGCAAATAATTTCAGTAAAAATGCAATGTGGGAAGACATCAGCCATAATGATATTTTATGTTTTCTTCTGCCTTAACTAGTCATGCACTATGAATTCCTCTTTGTCCTTGTACCTTTTTACAGTTTACCTGCTCATAAAACATCACATGAAGTAGCACTTAGTAATAAATTTGTATGGCTGCATGAGTGAGCTCATGAGTATCAGTATGACGGGTGTTCTGGTAGCACCTAGTGGTCAGCACTGTGGTGGGGTTGCACCTGTCGCTGATACGATTGGAATGGGAAGACAGTAACACATGAGCACATGTATACGTACCCTGCCCTGCGTAGCTTATGAGACTAACAGAGAAAATAAAACGGGGACAAAAGGGTGTATTAATCCTGATTTAGCAGTTGCACTGCCACTTTAGTTACTGCTGCATAACTGTACACTGGGAGCTCTTAGGTTACTCAGTGACAGCAGAATGGTATTTGAGGGAAGGAGAGTTGCAGTCCCACATCTCGGATGCTGCTGATGACAACATTTGATACTGTTTTTTCTCCCCTAGTATGTGCCCAAGGATCTTCTCCCAGTCTACAGGGACAAAGTTGTACCTGTTGCTGATATAATTACTCCTAACCAGTTTGAAGCTGAGTAAGTACTTACTTCCTTTTATAGCCAAATCAACTTGGGGATAAAAGAAGGGGAGACTGATACCCATTTATTTGTCTCAATACAGTGCTGTATGTATGTACGTGTTGGGTTTTTAGCTGTTTTAGTATGTGGTGCTTTTCAGCAAACCTCCAACTCTTCCATATTGAAACCAATAAAAAATCTGGGAGTTATGTGAGGAAAAGATTTCTCTTGTTTTCTCTGGTCTCTCATTTTCATTGTCTGCAGAATCCTGTATCTAGGGCCGGTTGAAAAAATACCTCTCTTCCCTTGCCCGTCCTTACCCATTCCTAGGAAAATTTTTATTATATGTCAGAATATCAAAACTGAAATAGTTTGACTCAAACCCCCAAGATTAGATTCAGAAATACCACCATGGCAACATCTCACAGGAGTTAAGAATTTAAATGCCTCTTGCCCATCCTGTCTACATAGCTCTCTTTGGTCAGGAGATTATCTGTTGTCATACATCACAGGCTGTCCCCCTAAGGGGAGGGAACAGCTACATGGGAGATGGAGAGAAGACACTTGTGAGGGAATTTTATGATACAGGGATCTCTACAGGAGGCAGGTTAGGACACAGAAGCGCTGTGTATCTATGCATATATAACTTTTAAAGACAGCGGTCTGGTACAGCGGACCATGTAGCTACAAATCGTTTGGGCCTGTATGGTGCAGTCCAAGCTTTCCTCCTTTCAAAGAGTAAACAAAGCAGTCATTGCCTGGGGAACTTGTGCTCTTTTAAGATTTCTGTTTCATTCTCAGGTTACTCACGGGCAGGAAGATTCACACAGAAAAAGAAGCTTTAGAGGTAAGTAGGCAAGGGATAGGATGTGTAAGATCTCTTTCTCTATTCCTGCCTTCAGTGCTGCAGTTTGCCATTTGTCTTTAACCTTGAAGTCACTTTGGCCTCTATCGTTTCTCTCCATTTATCATTAAAGCTTGTGCACTCCAGGCGCAAAACAGTTTTTGTTCTAGTGTCAGACTTCTGAAGAAACTTCCCGAAAGAACTACAGATAAAGGCATTACAGGGGTAATGAGTAGATCTCTGTGAGCTTGTTTCCCTGCAGTGTAAGAAGGGTAGCAGCAGCACACATGGCAAGTAAGCACACGCTGTCAGCGCTGTGGAAATGCGCTGGTTGGGGTGAAAACCCCGGGTGACCCTGGGCGTTAGAAACCTGCATGAGTCGCTCCCTCTGCTGTCCACATGTGAGTCGTGCAACAGCGATGCTGAGTGTTAAGACAGCCGTTTCTCATTCTCCCACACAGATTGTTTGCAAGGAAGAGAGCTTACTAGCAAACTCTTACAAGGGTGGATTGAATACACTCTGAATCTCTTCCTGAGAGTGTTTGCTGGTGCTCTGTTGTTCTTCCTTAAATTGATTCAAAGGGGATGAGACCTGGATTGCAAAAGGATAGATTGCATAGATGAGAAACCAGACTGGGAGTGATGGCCTTCGGGTACTTCCTGGTGAAAGACAGACAAATCCACAGCATTGATAGCTGCTGTCATCACCACACAGAGATTATAGATGGTCCACCAATATACTGCATTGATGTGTAAGGATTTACCCTTTTACACAAACTGGAGAAAATAAAAAGCTGCAGGGCTTGGTGATGAAGGACAAAATAGGAATATGGTTTTAATGGTATCTTGAGAATGGCTGAGCTCTTTATTTTGTTGACTAATCAAGTGCTTTCATAATGGACTGATGTTATTTCTTCCAGTTTGGTTTTGAACTTCAAAGGAACACAAAATCTTTAAACAAACAGCAGCTGCAGTGGCACCCTGGAGAGTAGCTGGGGTCTGTCAGCCCAAATGTTTGGGTTTTTTTTTCCTCCAGCAACCTCATGCAAATGGGTTGATTACCATCTCTTCAGAGCAGGAAGCAGCTCCAAAGATCTCAGGTCTTTTAATTCCGCTCCTCCCCCCAGTTTTACATTACCCCAGTGTGCTGGGCGAGGGTGATGAACTGTGCTTCATGCCACTAGCTGCTAACTATAACTCAATTCTTCTATTCTCATCCTTACTAGTGGAACCACAGTCTTGAGAACAACACTGTTAGCTGAGCAGCCATTAGTTTTAGGTTTGCATATTTCAGCTGCAAACATGGGTTGCATGTGCTAAACAATTTTACAAGTTAGTTTTCTGACAGTCTGTCTGAGTCATATGATAGCTCTTATTTGTGATGGGTTTTAAAAAAATCTCTTCTAAAAAGATGGAATTATACTTAGGAATGGAAACATTTTTAAAATAGTTGCTTGCAGGATATTATATTTTAATCTGTCTGTCTCGGCAGCTGCATGTCATATATAGGTCTATCCTTCTGAGTAATAATCCATGCTGGAATTTGTCCCCTTTGGAGGTGGTAGGAATTCTGGCATCGATTTCCATGGTGACATGCTTTCATTCATTTCTTTAGCAAGACTAGTGACGACAGTATAGTCTTCTAACATAAAATTAAATATGATGTAATATTAATGTAGAAGGGGCTAAGTCCTACAACTAGAAATACTGGTGATTAGGTTCTTGGTGAATTGTGACTGGGAAATGAAATTGAGTTCAGTGTTACTTCACAGGTTGATTATGTCAGCATATGCTGGTGGATTTACTGCTGCTTTAAAACCTAGCAATGTCTGTGCAAAGAGGTCTGACAGTTGAAGAAACCTGGAGGCTTAGACAAGAAAGAAAAGCAATAGAGAATTAAAAAATAGCAGAAATAAATCCTTATCATTCAGTTGCTCATGAGTCATAGCTAGCCTGAGAGGATTTTTAGTTAAACTCTTCTGGGAAAATTAATATTTTATCTGTGTTTTATGCTAAACTCATTATTGAAGTCAGTCTTTCTTCTGTGAAATCAAAATCACTTCTGTAGCAACCAATTGTGATGTCAGCAGTAGAGTATTAATGAGTTTAAGTGAGTAACACACAGAGTGGAAATACATCTGCAAAGGTACATAATTTACAGGTGTAATTTGGGGTTTGAAACAGAATGAGAAAAGGAGATTGAGACAGACACACTTGTGCCTCTGATTTAGCTCTTTAACTCTTCATTTTTGCTAACTCTTAAAGTAGTGGCTAAATAAGACTTCATGACCTGGAGTTATTGGCTTTCTAGCAAGTGTTTCAAGATGCCAGCTCAGGTGCATGTGTCTGTATATTTGTTCTCTTATTCTTTTGATAATATGTTCTGAAAACATGATGCAGACAAAAATTCTGATCACAGCTGAAACAGAGTATTCTTTTTCAGAGGAGCATCCAAAAATAATGCAGAAATGCTTGTGTATTTTAACAAGTGTGTACGTTTAAATACGGATGTTTTGATTCCTCTCTTTCAAATTAATTCCCCTAATTCAAGTGAATTCTTTGAGTAGAAACTGTTTTTTCTCTTTACAAAAGATGCCAAAATAAGGTGCTTGTCAAAAATCCTCAGTACTATGAATGATGCAAGGTTTAATCAACACACATTGCGGTCACTGATTCCTGCCTTTTTGCACATGGAAAGGTAATGGATATGCTCCATGCCATGGGACCAGAGACTGTGGTGATCACAAGCTCAGATCTACAGGCGCCTCTAGGAAACGACTACCTAATTGCTCTGGGAAGCCACAGAAAAAGTAAGTCAGTCATGAACTCCTTCGTTAAACTGTGCTTTCTTTTACCCTGTTTTGTGCTTTCAGTTACTTTTTTAAGAAGTAGTTTCATCAGACCCATCTGTAGTGCATGGAGGGAGCTTAGATCCCTAAGTGAACTTCTTCTGCTACAGTAATAGCAGAGAGGTAAGAATGGGGCTGCTCCATGAGGGAAGACAAGCTGGGAGCTGAGCATGATCATAGCACAGGCAGAGCACTGCCCTCCCCAACACAGCACAGGCCCACAGTATCTGAGTAAGGTGAGCAGAACACGGGTGGTGATGGCGGACAGGTCCAATTGACAGTCCAGTGATCATCAGAGAAAGGTGAGGCAAGCCAGGTCCGAGATTAATCTGGAAGATCCAAGCAGTAAGTCAGGACAGCAGGGCTGTACACCGGTACACCTACAACATAGCTCAGGCAAGGATGCTTGCGACTGGGCCTGAGCTTCCATGCAGCTCCTGGGCAAGGAGGGTGCGGGGTGGAGGATGTCCTAGGTGAGGTTGATCAGGGCTGTTAAAGCCCCTAGTAGTGGTCCTGACAAGTAGTAGTGGTGTAAAACAGGAACTTTGAATGTTTTGAATGCTTTTATGAAAAGTTACACTGTCCTGTTAGCAGATTCTTCCTCCCCTGATAGGTTGTAAAATGTCCTTCTGCTTCTTCTTTATATCCCTTTCTATACTATCACCAAGATTCACTGTGTGTTTGGACTGTCACAGGATGTTTTTACCTGAGAAGGGCATAATTATGTGGGATGGTATATGATCTCGTTTTCTTGTTCGTCTAAGGGATCTAAATGTGGGCATCACATTCTGGACTGCTGAGAGACCGAAAAACTCTTGATGTTTAAACCAGATTCCACTAAGAATCAGTCGGTGGGTCTTAGCACTCAGTACATGCCAGGTCTGGAATAAGTGTGGTCATTCTGATGGTGATTACAATATGGCACATGAATCAGATATTCTCTGCTGATGTCTACATCTGCTCTTGTGCCTCCATACAACCCGGAGATACTCTAGATTATGGTTTGGGATGCCCCATCTAGGATTCAGCAGTCTCCATAAATATGCGGTTTCCTGAGCAAGCTGCTGCTGCTGTCTAAATGAAAAGAGGTGACTCTAAATCTTTCATGAAAATGAAGGTGCTAGCTACCTGCTTCCTCTTAAGGGAAGTACATACAGTATATAAGTTGTAAATGCTATCCCAATTTGGCAAAGTTTTGAAAGGTTGCATCTTTTAAAAGAGCTGGTACAAAGTTTACAATACTCCTTAGCATCTTCACGTTCCAAACAACAAAGGAATTCAAATCTGGTGGTCACTCTTAAATTATAGTAAATGCTACTGTATTAATTGCTGGGTCTGTTACTTAACTGTCTATCTGTGTTGTAGCTAAAGCAGATGGTACCAAGATGACACAAAGAATTCGACTGGAGTCTCCTAAAGTGGATGCTGTCTTTGTTGGAACAGGAGACTTGTTCGCTGCTATGCTTTTGGCATGGACCCATAAGCATCCAAACAATTTGAAGGTGTGGGAGAAGTTATTTTCTCTTCGCAAGTTTAGACTATGTTTCTTTTTTTTATTACTTTTAATCTACGACATTATTTAAAGACTCTCTTCTGTCTTGGCCTTTTTTCCTCAATTCAGAGGAAAAAAAGCAGAACTTCCCTTTTGCCAAAATATTTTAGCTTGTACAACTTTGGACGGTCACATTTCAGTTACGTGGATTTTGTAATTTTACCAAATAAGATGTTCTGAGAGAGAGAGAGAGAGAGAGAGAGAGAGAGAGAGAGAGAGAGAGACTGCATGCATGTTTGTAATTATATTTTTTACCCTCACTTCATAATAAGCACTGAAAATCATTTATCAGATCTATTTTTCTGTTTCTTTCCCTTAAGCACATAGAGTCCTCGATACGGGTGTATGGTTTCAAATACCTGTTTCGGGAGAATTAAGAGAGTCTAAAATTTTTTTTCCCAAACTCTACATTACATGGTTGTCATACTGTTTGCGTCGTCAGTCATGTTTGCCTCTTAATAGCAGTGGTTTTGAAGTAATAATATTAAACTAGGCAGCTGAAATTTTACTAAAACCTGAATATATTATGTTAATGCAGGTGGCATGTGAAAAGACTGTGTCAGCCATGCAACATGTTCTGCAAAGGACCATTAAGAGTGCGAAAGGTAATTCATTCAATTCTTGTTCCCTTGTTCTGTCTGGATTTGCATCAGAAGAAACATTCAAAGAGCTTTCTGGGTTTGCTGACTAAAGGCAGCCCTCAACACAGAAGCAGCCAGAGAATGAGAGCTCGGTAGTCTTGTCAGTGCATGTTCCTTACTGTGTCCTCCAAGCCTATTTTTGATAACACCTGACGGAAGATGTCACTGTTCAGCTTGTAGTGGGACTACAGTCAGGCTGACTGCGCTTGACTGCTTTGCAAAACAGTGGTGGAAGAACTTGAGGAAATGCGGAGTTTGACATGCAAGAGTGCTTCTGTTTTAAATGTAGCTCACTCACTTTCCCTTTAACTGCATGTGTTTAGTATTGAGAGGGGTTTATCAACTAATAATAAACTGTCTGTTTGCTGTGTTGGCCATGTGAGGAATGATTTTTTTCAGCTTCTCTCCCATTGGAGTTCCCATGTCTTTCAATTCCTAAGGAGATCCAGATGCAATCTGTGGCTTCTCGGAGCATGTCTGTGTCACTTTCTAATGACAGCAGAGCCGTGTTTCTTTCCTGGAGAGAGCTGCAGAACAGGGGTGATAAGAAATCACAGTGCTGACCTGGATCTTCCACCATGGAACTTTAGCAGGGGGTAGTAAGGGAGGTAGGGGAGGGGAGGAGGGTAGAAAAAATAGCGGGGTTACAGAACAATGTAACTTGTTTCTTTTATACTGCTGTTTTTAATGACATTCTCGTGTCATCTTTTTAGCGCAAGCTGGAGAAGGAAACAAACCAAACTCAGCCCAGCTGGAACTGAGAATGGTCCAAAGCAAAAAGGACATAGAAAACCCAGAGATCATAGTGAAAGCCACCGTGTTATAAAGGCTCTACGTCTCCAATAACGCACAATGTATTGATGTCCTCATTTCTTTCCTTTAAATTGTAATATTTGCCTTAGATCTGTGACAGAAACCTGACTTTCATGAAATAGTGCCCAGCATAGGCAGATATCCACTCTCAAACATATGTGCTGGCCTTGCTCAGTTTTAAAAACAAAACAGTTAGCGTGCATTGAAGCATATTACCAGGTATCAAAATGGCTGTCAAATTCACTTAGTCTGTGTAATTACCCAGAGCAAGAGAGTACAATGTTCCTGTCTTGCCAAAGACTTTAGATGTGAATTTGCTAATGGAATGCTTGACTGACTGGAAAATATATTTCAAGATGGCATCTAGTGCCAATGGAGCTGGCTCCATGCTCCCTTTTCCTGGAGATATCTGGTTATCTACTCTGGTATTCAGTATCTCAGCTGCTACGAAACTAAGCAGGGTTAAAACTACACACAAAGTTCTGGTTGTGTGTAGGAGTACTTTGAAGATATTTGGCATTTAAGTACTCTGAAGTGTCCTTGAGGTGTCATTCATGTTACTGATAACTGCTCCTGTTTCTTGTCTATGAACAGCTGCACAGTTTCAGTTTTTGCAGGTAGCGGCTGCTTATTTCTAATGTCTGTGGGTGCCCGCATTATTTTCTTCCGAAAGCTGCTCCAGAAACATCTTCATTAATAAGATAATATCTTTATTCAGTAGCACTGATTAGAAGTTTGTAGTTCTACCTCCGAGGCCAGGTTTGATTCTTTTAGTTTTTACTAAGGACAAACATTCTGTGAGGACAAAAGGGAAAGCAGCTCTTACCTTGAAAGCTGGCTACCCTAATTTGTTCTTCATGGGTGGATGTATTTACAAACTACGTAGGGCACTTCCACTTAACAATAGTAAGCACTATTGGCAGGCTTATCAATGAAGCAGTGTGGTAAAAGTAGTATTTTTAGTTTAATAAGGCTTAGTAAGTTACATAAATTCACCAAATGCAGTGAAACATACAAAATTAATTTGTTCATAATGTAAATCTCTGCAGCCTACGCTGATTAGAGATGACAGAAATGCATTATTATTAATGCATCTTTATTTCAAAATTCTGCTTCATAAGGCTTCAAAATGGGATCCTTAATAATTTCAGCGTCCTATACATCACAGCCACGTTTATACCGGTAGGGCAGATATGCTGATAGGTACTGACCACTCGTACTTCCGAATGATTTCTGTATGGGACTCAGGTTCTTGCTTCTCCCAAGATGAAGTCTAGTGTGTTGTTAAATCCAAATTCAGTTGATGAGCTTTATTTGTCTCAGATGTCATAGGGAGGTTAAAATTGCATTTCTGCTTGCAGTGACATGAAGCAAATTTGCATTAGAGGAAAGGGCTGAGTTTTTCTTGATTACCTGAGTACCCTCAGGAAACTCACTCTTGGGTATCTCCCAGATACCTTTCCTGCATCTTCCTCATCACCCCTGCCCAACTGATAGTGTCACTTGCATAGCTTGGGAGTCCCCAGAAGAGCTGGTTTGGAGATTGCTTTGGCCACTGAAGTCTTCACTTATCCCACCATTTTTGTGGATTTTCTGCCATTGTAAAAGTTAATTGGTTTCACCTAGTAGAGGAGTAATTTATCCTTAAAGTAAATTTTTAGCTGAATAGATTTTTTTCATGGCATAAGATTTCATAATTAATGCATTTCTGAAATCCCTCGTTTTCAGTATCTCTGAAGCAAAGGAAATTTAAGAGATGAACACATTTTGCAGTAAATGTAAGAGGCAAACTTCAGGCTTTAATTCTTAACAGCTAATAATAATTTTATTTCCTCTCATGCATTTGGCATTAAAAATACAAAAAAAAAAATTCATATGACTTGAGAATTTTAAGGGGAAAAAAAAAAACAGAAATGACCTACAAAACATGACTCTACTGCCACAGTTTTTAGTAACCACTGCCATTAAATAACTTTCTAGCAATAATAATTTTGGTGATGTGAACAGTTGCTAAAATTAGCAGTCAGTAACAGAGATGAGCTCATGGATGATATCCAACATGTAAAAAGACATGAACTATCTTAACAGTGTGTATAAATATCTGATGCGAAGCAGTGAAGAAGAAGGAGCCAGGCTCTTGTCAGTGATGCCCAATGAAGGGATAACAGGCAATGGGCACAAATTGAAATACAGGAAATTCCATTTAAACGTTAAAAAAAATTCACTGTGAGGGTGATCAAACGCTGGCACAGGCTGCCTAGAGAGGTTGTGGAGTCTCCATCCTTGGAGATGCTCAAAACCTGACTAAACGTGGCCCTGAGCAACCTGCTGTACTTGACCCTGCTTGCGCCGTGGGGTTGGACTACACGGTCTCCAGAGGTCCCTTCCAACCTCAACCATTCTGTGATTCTGTGAAGTACAACGAATTGCCTTTCTTTGCAGTGCTGTATTTTTAAATTGATGCAAATATTTTTTTTCTTCCTGACAGACAAACTTCCAGATAGGCTAGGAAATAGCTCAGTATTAATAATTTGCCCCCTTTTTAGATAAACTGCTTTTTGCAGTTGTGCCAGGAATACAGTTGCCTTTTTTGAGATAGTTGCTTTCAGCAAAGGTATTTAAATATTGTAGCTGGTGATGCATTTCAACAATTGAACACAAAAGGATTTTAACCGTTTCTAGCATTGATTAAAGAAGTGTTGCATGCCATATTCCAAACATAACTATGAGTTTATTTATCTTTTAAAATTAGACTATTTCGTGTGAAAGTGTATAATCCCTACCATCCTCTTGGGAAGAAGGAATCAACATACTGAACTTCCCTGCCTGTACATATCATGGTCAACTTTGTGGCATTGTCCTTGACACCCTCACCCAGCTGTATCCAGTTTTGCAGCTCCTATGGGTCACATACAAAAATCTTCAGATGGCCAAGCTTTGAGACCTCTACTGTGTCCCTCAGATTGCCAAGAATTAGATGAATCCCAGGAGCAGTTCACATGCAGTAAATGACATTTGATTTCTACGATCCCATGGCTCCAGCACAGATCTTAGTTGGGCCTGGAAGTGGCTCCTGGTGCACTGTCTCATGTAGCCGGGGCTGTGGATTGCCCAGCACCCCTGCACCAGCATTAGCTTCATTGCCAGCCACGTAACACGGCCTGGGTTGAGAGGTGTACATGGGGCTGAATTGGGAAGCGCATGGTGGCCATCCCTGCGCTAGCGCAGTGCAGAATTGAGGTTCTTCAGTTCTTCGCATCAGGGGATCAACAGGAGAGAGAAGCTCAAAATTGGTCTTTTAATTTTTTTTTAAGCAGCAATAAGTATGCATTGTCAAAATCTGCTGTCAGAGAAACCCTACCTGTTGTAAGCATGTACTACAGAAAAGCCCTTTCAGTAAGTGTGAGACAGCACAATTTTTTTTGCCGCTAAAAAAAATACACTTTCACAAGGGAATTGAGAGAAAGGCAAGAGCTGGTTTTCTCTGAAATAAAGCAGCTTGGAATTTAGGAAACTTAAAGCTACCTTGCAAACAAGGTTTTGTCTGTAAACCATAATGAACTGTGATCTTGCCATAAAAGAGAAAGTGATACGTTTGTTGGAGCAGCTTATACCTGTCAGGTGTGATCTTTTCGCACTGCTTCAAAGGATGGATCAGTTCAGTAATTCACACCTTCCTTAGAATCTGTGACATATCCATGTTTTTAAAAAAAAAAAAAAAAAGAAAAAAAGGATAATGATACTAATGTGCACAATTTGCAAAAGTTCGTATTTTGCAGTAGCTGGATTCTGTAGTAATGGGCTGCTAACTGTTTCTGCTTAAGTCCTTGGGAGTTGCTCATGTGATATCTGTTTTAAATTCCCACTGACCTGATCTAAATTAGGTCAGGTTTATGTCTTCAGTGAAGAATTGGGTTTAACATCTCTTGCCAGGAACAAACATCAGAAATTATCTGTAAATATATTCTGTAGCTAATGTTTTGTAGTCACAACAGGCTAACAGGTATTTTTAAATGTCAAGGTATACATACTTGGATGCATTTTTATTTGTTCAGAGTTACACAGCGCTGTTTCATAATGTTTGCAGAGCAAAATTCAAAGACAGCACAGTCCTGTCCAATCTTTTATTCCCTTCTCTCCTCCTGCATATAATATCTGTACCTATTTCTGAATTCCTGCTGTCTTTCTGGTGCAGCTGGAAAGTGTCTCAGTAGTAGCTGCCCAGTATTTATTTAAGGGCTTGGAGGAGACTTACGAGGGTTGTCTGGTGCACTTGCAGATCCTTAGGCAAAGAAAAATGGTTAGTCTAAATTGGTTTAGGTTCCAGCTGATTACAGCAGAACAAGCACTTTAGCCCAGAGAGTGGAGTCAATAACTAATGGGTAATCTTCCGTGACTGTCCTAACAGCGTGAAAGGTGTCTGTAACCCACCAGTCCAGCATTCACCGGTTAGGGACTGCTAACTTCACTGCCACAGGTGCTCCCATGTGTTCGTGTGAAGTTGGCAGCAAAGGACGCTTCTAATGCTGAGGTACGCGTGGGAGCGGTGAATGCTTTGTGTTTGTGTCCAGTCAACTTCCCCACCATTCTTTCTTTTCGCTTACTGGAAGTAATTTTTCTTGGATCCCTTTTTTCTGGAACTAACTTAGCAGTGTGTGTGGTCAGCCATTTTGATTACTGCAAGCGCACTCATTTGCGGAGCCATTGTGCAGGAGAGACCAAAAGTTGTTTATAAACGATCTACTCTATTCTGGGCCCGGATTAGTCTCTACATGCTTAAAATTTCCATGTACCTCTTTGGGAGACATGCATAAAGACATTGTGCTAAAATCAATGCTATTCACACTCGATATAAACATTTAAGAAATCTGCAGTATGAATTGTTAACGTTAATGCTTGTTTGCTGATTTTTATCATAAGCGGGAGAAATCTCTAATCTATGTGTTATCCAAAAGAATCAGAGGACCAAGGTTTCCAGTTACTCATATTGCCTTTTGGTTATCTTAACTGTGTCTTGATTGGATAGTGTTAATTTGTTGTCTGAGACTGTTATGGTGATTGTATTGATTTATTTTATTTTAAAATATGTGGCAAGGAAGACTGTAATAAAAGCATCTACATTTAATACACCATGCACACACAAATTGTTAGATCCTATTTTTGAGTATGTTAATCATTTCAGAATTAAACAGAACAAGAACAGTTTGATAGTCTTGCTGAATAAAGTGGATGTAATTAAAGGTTTCCTTAGTTATATCCTAGTATTGAGAAAGGGTAGTTAATGGAAGAGCGCACATTTGTGCGCTGTGATCATCTCATTGTAAGATAGTAGGTATGTGGAAGTGAGTAACATCTTTGACTTAATTTTTTTTTTTTAAAGAAGTTTCATGGGAAGACAACTGCTGGCATTCTGCACTACTACTCTTGTATGCCTCTTGCACCTATAGGATCTCTCTGTGTTCTGCTCTTTATTCCTGCATACAAGGTGAGAAGAGGGGCTTGGAATAAGAACCACAACTCATTTTGAAGTCTGTTTCTTGTGCAGTGTTCGGCTACACTCCCCTTCGCAGAGTAATTTTTATCTTGCTGCGTAGGTTAGAGTATACAGTAGGAAACAATTGTTCCTGCATGTCAGAACAGTGTCTACAGTGTCTGTGCTATGGCAGTGTTTTGCAAGAGGAAGAGAGCAGGTATCCACTTTAAGAAGAGCACTGGTTATTGGAGAAGGCGCTATGTCATTATGCTTATGCCCTCTGGAGAAGTTTGCTTATATTTATACTAGAGAATACCACCTCTCCTGAGTAAAGGTCCTTGCCCATTTAAAGAGTACTTTTAGAAGCTGAGACGTAAGCGTTACAAATTTTGGTCGCTCTGAAACCAAAATATTTCTTCATAAATGGAAGCACAACCCCTTCTGTTGCATCCCATTGCAGCCTTATTGGTTCACTGTCATTCAACTCCTATTGGAATCATGGGATAAGATGATTCAGAGAGCTGTTCTTCATGAAAGACATTTTCCTCTGGTAAGTGAGAGCCCACTGCTGAACAGTTTTGTAGCTTTCTAAAACACGTTCCATTAAAGACACATATCGACCATGGAAACGAAGCTTTGAGATGTTCAATCACAGCCTTGAAAATAGCTTTTCTCTTTTAAATAAATGAGTAAAACAGTGAGTTTATACATGCATGCAGGAGCAGATTTAAGGTAAATCCATGAGGTTCAATCAGAAACGAGGCGTGTGCCCTAAGCGCCTGGCAGAGGGCGTGGAATGCAGAATGCAAGGGAGCTGCTGCTGTCAGCACGCTTTTTCAGGAGAGCCCAAGCTAGTTATCACATTTTCCAGAAGGGAAGAATGTGGTTTGGCTTTCAACAGCCTAGGAAAGCTCCCGTCTGCTTCACCAGGAAACCAGTGCCAGGTGACAGCCCCAGCGCCACCAGCCACCAGTTTGGTGCTTGTACTGCTCCAGCAGCAATGGACCTTGAGGCAAATGGGATGCTCCCAAGTATGCTCCTAAATAAGCAAGCATTCCTGACTTAGGGCCTCCACAGTGCAAACAGTAGTAATAAATCCACAATTTGCAGAGCAGTGAATAAGGCAGCACATTATTCAGATAGAGAAAACCAGCAATATGAGAAGGCTGTGCCATATGTTGCCACTGAAATCACATGTACTCCTTACCTATTGCCCTTGTGGTTGCATTGCTATTTAGAAAAATCTGTGTGTAGAAGAGTGTAATGTATGTACTCTGTGTGTGTGTGTATAATGAAGCTTTATTTGCAATGTGGTGGGGGTGGGAAACACAATTTGGGGGCTGGCTGTGTAGGCCTTCAGGATGTGAGCAGAAGGTCTTAAAGAATTATATTTTTATAGATTGTGCTGAAGCTTTGGGTCCCAGCCACACATAGCCTTTTCTTCCAAAAAAGTAAAATGGTTTGGCAAGAGAGTTAGGTGGCTGTAATACAGTAGGGATAGTACAACCCCACCAGCCCTGGACAAACTGAATAACTTAATAAAAGATGCCTTTTTAAGTAATATTTTTTTAGTGCTGTATTGTTAAAGAAATATTTATGAGCAAACTTTCTATGTACTTAAAGTTTGTGTGGTGCTTTGTACTGACTAGGTGGACCTGTTATATGTTTACACATCTTAACGATTGTCGTCGAGGCGTATGTAGTAATTCAATGACTTCTGTGCCAGAAAAACAATGAAGTTCTGTGTAATAGCAAATGATTTAATTTCTAGTGAAATTGTAGGCTTTTGTAGTGTTTGTGTATTTTTCTGGTTGGCGGTTACAAGTTGTATTCTTTCTGCAGTAAGGCTTTGACGCTTGATTGTAGAGAGAGGCAATAGGATGGTAGATACCATTGTTTAAAAAGAAAACCCTAAATATTGCTACCTTATCCATTATAAAATCAGGTAAGTTGTGGCATAAGCCTGAAATCTAGATTTTGCACTGGAATAAAATATCAAATACATCTAGGGCAGGTTAAAAATAGGCGAGGGATTTGTTTATTTAATTAAATAAAACTGGGGGATCTTACAAGTGCTTAATAGCAACATATAAACGGACAGGCCAAGAGACTGGAACAAAACTAGCTCCTTCATGTTTTATGAACCTGGCCGAGCTGACTTCATAGCTTGTGCTGAACGCGTGCAACAGATAGATGAATAGGCTAAATGGGAGAAAGTAAAGATTTTTTTCCCTGTAGTTTGTCAGTTGTAATAATGTGAAGAATTTTAGTAGGGTGATCTGAATTTAAATTCATAACTATGTTAGCTTGCAGAAGAGTTGAGTTACCAACAAAATCCCATTCAGCCAAAAGGCAAGCTGTTAGCATGTTTGAAAATCAGAGCATGATTTTTTCATCTTGCTATACTTGCTTGAGTCTTTGTTTCTTATGGCTGGGAGACCAGGGCTAAAGTACAACCGTCCATATATATATATATTTATTTTTTTTTAATATCTTTATTTTTTGGTTGTCATTTGTGGGGGGCTCTCTAGAAAGTGCAAGGGTCTGCAACATAAATCAGTTTGTGGAGTATGGCCCTCTGCTGAATGTTGTGCTCCTACCGCAACAGTTGGTGATCTGGAAAAACTGAGCATCATTTATTGTGTCTCTTTTAAGAAACATGGCAGCATCCTCGCCACACTTCTGAATAAATCACTACTGCAAAAAGTAGAGGAGAATTTATCAGGAGTTTTTCTCTTAAGAGTTCACGAGTTCTAGATATGTTGAAAGAGAAGTACTTCTGCTTTGCTGAGTTAGCAAGAAAAATATCACCGAGATGGATAATGCATTGTCGAGGAGAGAGGCTACGGAAGGGAACAGCTATGTTTTGCATGCTTCGCTGTGCCTGGCTTTTCCTCCCCTGGGAATCTGTGGGTGCAATACACCCGTGGTGGTGGCAGAGTGGCTGTTTTGCCTGCACCCCCCCTTGGGGGAAATGCGGAGGGGTTGCTCTGAGCAAGTGGGAGATGAGGTCTGTGTGAAGTTGTTGGGCTGTTCATTTCGAAAGGCTGTACCAAAGCTCTGGTTTAGCACAACCCTGTATGCACTTCAAAGGCTGTGGTGAACAGCACACTGCTTTCCTGGCTGCGGTGTAAGGTGGCAGGGTGTTCATTCTCCTCCCTGTTTTAGGGACCTAGTTTAGCCGTGTAGTTTCCCTAGACTTCATCTGTAGGCCATGGAGAACAAGAGTCTCTAAAAGTGAATTTTCAGATGATTTAGGCTAGGCTCTTGTTCTTTGGAAAAGAAAGGTAGAGAAGTATCAGCTGCTATGATAGATCTAACTTGTCCAGCTCAGCTACACCATAAAACTGCACCCTAACCTTCCTCTCCCATCATTTGTGCCAGCCCTGGTACTTGCCTGTCCCCATAATGAGTGAAGTGAAGGAACTAAAACCAGTGGGGAATGTATCCAGCCAAAACCCCCGAAGTTTTCATCTCCTTGAGTTCCCTTAACCTTCTCATGCTGGGAATGGATAAGCGCTTGTGCTGCTGCTAGGGAGGGGTTGGGAAGATGCAGCTGGACGAAATGGGGGAGAATGGGGTTGCCTCTTTTCCTGGCAGTGAGATGCTGGGTAAGCAGAACCTAATTGCAAAACTGCACTGTTAGTGGTAAAGAAGAGAAGTCTTTGTCAGCTAAGTACTTGAAAGAAGAGCTGCAGATTTAGTAATCTGAATTCGGTGTTCTCAATCCAGCCCATCCTCTGTATTGCAAAAACATTATAGTACTAAAAGATTTTGTGTGACCGTTCGTAATGATCTATGTGATGCTTGTGCCTAGCGGAGTAGAAAATAGCATAGAATAAAGCAGTTCTCTAACGAGGGAACATAGTAGGAAGATCCAGGTGGAGAAAGTTTCAAGACCACTTTCACAGCACTTGCATGGTGTCGGAACTGTCCAGGTCTGGCCCTTTTCCTTCCCGTCCCCTTTAAGTAAGGAAGAAATCACATACATAAGTAAGTACGTAAATAAATGAATAAGGGAAGTTACCTGGGAATTTAAGTGGCATTAGTATTTATTTTTGCCTACAGATTTTTAAATGTTACCACACCAAAGGTCTCTAGTTCATAAGGGATTTTCAGAAGATGCCTTGATGCAGCCTGTCACCACTGGCTCGGAGCACAGCACGCTGCTTGTGATACGCCCGTGACAAATGGCGTTGGGATACCATCTGCAGACAGGTACTTCTGTCCTGTGGCCTGCATTTAGTACAGCACGTGTATTCACGTGCCTAATGTGCGCTATATGTGAATACGTACCTTGCTAGGGAAGAAGACTGTAGGGCTTGTTACTGGAGATGCGATGATGGAAGGAAACGCTGGAGAATTTAGCACCACCCAGTGATCTTGTCACTTGCTGTTAGTGGTTGATAGTGCAATGCATCCCCTTCAGTATTGTTTTTTTTCTGGAAGATGGGAGGGTGACAGCCTATATGCCGTTTTAATATGCTTTTAGCTGGCTGAATGGGAAATACAAATCAAGATTGTTAAAAATGGAGGGGAGGGATAGCCGTGAATTTGCCTAAGATCTAAGTGAGTAGAGAAAATTTGAGGTTTGTCTCTAATTCAGAAATAATTCAGTATTGACCAAATGAGTGCCATGTCTTCAACGGGGAGTAGCATCTGGAAGGGGCCAATATTTAGGGTTTTTGCCCAAAGCACATTTAGTCCTGCTCTACTGTTTAGTGAAAACGCCCAGTGCAGATGCCACCAGAGCCTCATCTCGTGGAGTAACGCTGTAATAAAGAATGTGGTTTTCTTGTGAAAGTCTTAACCTCTTCTTATGAAAATAACACACAACTCAGTATTTTCATGGTGTATAAGTGAAATGTAATTTTTTTTTTTCAATAAAATACATTTCCTTTCCTAAATGTTGGTTTTTTTCCCTTGGTGATGTTTCTCTTTCCCCAGTTGAGTGGGAGTGCCCAGCTTTACCAGAGATGGTAACTGTGGGATTTGCCCCCCTCTCGCAAATGCCTCCTGTGAGTTACCCGGAGCTGAGCCTTGTGCCCGTCCTGCTGCGCGTTACCTCTCTGCTTGCCTTCCGCCTCCGGGAGCTGCGGCGCGGGGCAGTGGGCTCTGCAGCTTTCCTCCCAGCTCCTGGAGCTTTCCTCCCAGGAATCCCGCACAAGGAAATCTCGCTCCCCGATGCAGTGCCTTGCTGTTAACTGCCAATTGCCCCCCGGTTCCTGCGGCTCTGGGTAATTTCAAATAATTACTGTGAAGAATGCCTAAAACCCAGAAAGAAAGTATTTAATCCTGTTTGTGCCGGGACACTTCAAAAGCTCACCGTGAGGAATAAGGTTAGGTAAAACGCGCTGGATTCCTCTGGGGATTTGGCATATTTGAATAGCCTCTGTTTGCAGTTATTGAGGTTTCACTGGTTGTAAATTATGTGGTAAGAATGGGCAATGGATCTCAGGCCAGCGTCGGAAGGGGGACTGCTGGCTGCTGGTGGGTTAGGTCTCTTCAATGGTCTCCCCATCGGCAGACCAAGAAGGAGGGGTATGACAGCAGCTACACGCCTTCTTGATAGACAGATAGGAGCGGCCTCACGTTCATAAGCCCTGGTCCTCACGGGGGATTTCAACCACCCCGGTATCTGTTGGTGGGACAACACGGCAGGGCGTAAGCAATCCGGGAGGTTCCTGGAATGCATCGATGATAACTTCATTCTCCAAGTGGTAGAGGAGCCATTGAGGAGAGGTGCTATGCTGGACCTTGTTCTCACCAACAAGGAGGGGCTGGTGGAGAATGTGAAGCTCAAGGGCACCCTTGGCTGCAGTGACCATGAAATGGTGGAGTTCAAGACCCTTAGGGCACCGAGGAGGGCATACAGCAAGCTCAGTACCCTGGACTTCAGGAGAGCAGACTTTGGCCTGTTCAGGGATCTGTGTGGTAGAGTGCTGTGGGACAAAGCCCTGGAGGGCCCAAGAAACCTGGTTAATATTCAAGGATCACCTCCTCCAAGCTCAGGAGCGATGCATCCCAACAAAGAGGAAGTCAGGCAAAAACACCAGGAGGCCTGCATGGATGAACAAGGAGCTCCTGGGCACAACTCAAACACAAAAAGGAAGCCTACAGAGGGTGGAAGCAAGGACAGGTAGCCTGGGAGGAATACAGAGAAATTGTCTGAGCAGCCAGGGATCAGGTTAGGAAAGCTAAAGCCCTGATAGAATTAAATCTGACCGGGGATGTCAAAGGCATGTTGGGGATAAAAGGGAAACTAGGGAAAATGTGGGCCCTCTCCAGAATGAAACGGGAGGCCTGGTTACATGGGATAGGGAGAAGGCAGAGGTACTTAATAACTTTTTTGCCTCAGTCTTCACCGGCAAGTGCTCGAGCCTCACTGCCCAAGCCACAGAAGGCAAAGGCAGCGACCAGGAGAATGAAGAGCCGCCCACTGTAGGAGAAGATCAGGTTCAAGACCATCTAAGGAACCTGAAGGTGCACAAGTCCATGGGACCCGATGAGATCCATCTGTGGGTCCTAAGGAACTGGCGGATGAAGTTGCTAAGCCACTATCCATCATATTTGAGAAGTCGTGGCAGCCTGGTGAAGTACCCACTGATTGGAAAAGGGGAAACATAACCCCCATTTTTAAAAAGGGAAAAAAGGAGGACCCAGGGAGCTACAGGCCAGTCAGTCTCACCTCTGTGCCCGGCAAGATCATGGAACAGATCCTCCTGGAAGCTCTGCTAAGGCACATGGAGGACAGGGAGGTGATTCAAGACAGCCAGCATGGCTTCACCGAGGGCAAGTCCTGCCTGACCAACCTAGTGGCCTTCTATGATGGAGTGACTACATCAGTGGACATGGGAAGGGCTGCGGATGTCATCTATCTGGACATCTGTAAGGCCTCTGACATGGTCCCCCACAACATCCTTCTCTCTAAACTGGAGAGGTATGGACTTGATGGGTAGACTGTCCAGTGGGTGAGGAATTGGTTGGATGGTCGCAACCAGAGGGTAGTGGTCAATGGCTTAATGTCCAGATGAAGATCGGTGATGAGTGGTGTCCTGCAGGGATCCGTATTGGGACCAGTATTCTTCAATATCTTCATCAATGACATAGACAGTGGGATTGAGTGCATGTGCAGCAAGTTTGCAGACGACGCCAAGCTGAGTGGTGTGGTTGACATGCCTGAGGGACGAGATGAGATCCAGAGGAACCTGGACAAGCTCAAGAACTGGGCCCGTGTGAACCTCATGAGGTTCAACAAGGCCAAGTGCAGGGTCCTGCACATGGATCGGGGCAACCCCCAGTATCAATACAGGTTGGGGGATGAAAGGATTGAGAGCAGCCCTGCCGAGAAAGACTTGGGGGTACTGGTGGACAAAAAACTGGACATGAGCTAGCAATGTGCGCTCGCAGCCCAGAAGACCAACCATATCTTGGGCTGCATCAAAAGCAGCGTGGCCAGCAGGTCGAGGGAGGTGATTCTGCCCCTCTACTCCACTCTGGTGAGACCCCACCTGCAGTACTGCATCCAGCTCTGGAGCCCTCAGCACAGGAAAGGCATGGACCTCCACAGGAAAGACATGGTCCAGAGTAGGGCCACGAAAATGATCAGGGGGATGGAACACCTCTCCTATGAAGAAAGGCTGAGAGAGTTGGGGTTATTCAGCCTGGAGAAGAGAAGGCTTTGGGGAGACCTTATTGCAGCCTTTCAGTACTTAAAGGGGGCTTACAAGAAAGATGGCGGCAAACTTTTTAGCAGAGCCTGTTGCAATAGGACAAGGGGGAATGGTTTTAAACTAAAAGAGGGTGGGTTTAGACTAGATATAAGGAAGACATTTTTCACAAAGAGGGTGATGAAACACTGGCACAGGTTGCCCAGAGGGGTGGTAGATGCCCCACCCCTGGAAACATTCAAGGTCAGGTTGGACGGGACTCTGAGCAACCTGATCTAGTTGAAGATGTCCCTGCCCATGTCAGGGGGGTTGGACTAGATGACCTTTAAAGGTCCCTTCCAACCCAAACTATTCTATGATTCTATTCTATGATTCTATGAGTCTATGATTCTGTCTTGTGAGCCTTGATTTATTCAATTTTATTTACATGGCTAATCGAGATACTTTGTGAATGCTAATCCCAGGTGTAGGTGCATTCTTGAATGATCAAGGTGTCTCCCTGCTAATGATCTGACTACATCCATCATCACAGGAGAGAACAAAATATTAGAATAGACTAGACTTTTCAGTTGGAAGGGACCTACAATGATCACCTAGTCCAACTGCCTGACCAATTCAGGGCTGACCAAAAGTTAAAGCATGTTGTTAAGGGCATTGTCCAAATGCCTCTTAAACACTGACAGGCCTGGGGCATGGGTAAAGAAATGCTTCCTCATGTCCAGTCTAAACCTCCCGAAGCAGCTTTGAACCATTCCCACATGTCCTATCACTGGATACCAGGGAGAAGAGTTCAGCGCCTACCTCTCCATGTCCCCTCCTCAGGAAGCTGGAGAGAGCCAGGAGGTCACCCTTCAGCCTCCTGTTCTCCAAACTAGACAAGCCCAGAGTCCTCAGCCGCTCCTCACAGGACATTCCTGCCGGCCCTGTCACCAGCTCTGTTGCCCTCCTCTGGATGCGTTCAAGGACCTTCACATCCTTCTGGAATTGCGGGCCCAGAACTGCACACCGTACTCCAGGTGAGGCTGCACCAACGCTGAATACCGCGGGACAATCGCCTCTTCTGACCGGCTGGTCATGCTGTGTTTGATGCACCCCAGGACGCGGTTTGCCCTCTGGGCTGCCAGGGCACGCTGCTGACTCGGGTTGAGCCTGCTGTCGGCCAGCACCCCCAGATCCCTTTCTGCAGGGCTGCTCTCCAGCCACTCCTCTCCCAATTTATACTTGTGCCCAGTGTTACTCCGTCCTAGGTGCAGGACCTGGCATTTGGACTTGTTATATTTCATCCCATTAATCATTGCCCAATGCTCCAATCTATCTAGATCCCTCTGCGAGGCCTCTTGTCCCACAGGAGGGTCAACAGCACCTCCCAGTTTGGTATCAGCAGCAACTTGCTGATGGTGCATTCAACTCCTGCATCCACATCGTTGATAAATATATTGAACAGCACTGGCCCTAGAATTGAACTCTGAGGAACACCGGTGGTGATGGGTCGCCAGCCAGATGTAGTCCCATTCACTACAACCCTTTGAGCTCTGCCCTCCAGCCAGTTCTTCACCCAGTGCACCTTGAACCCGCTCATCCCACAGTTGGACCACTTGTCCAGAAGGATGCTGTGAGGGACAGTATCAAAAGCCTTACTAAAATCCAGAAAAACTCCATCCAGCGCCTTCCCTTCACCCACTAGGCGAGAGACCTTATCATAGAAGGGTATCAAATTAGTTAAACAGGACTTGCCCTTTGTGATCCCATGTTGACTGTGCCTGATGATTGCATTATTCTTTAAATGCTTTTCAGTAGTTCAATCTTCTCCATAATTTTTCCAGGAACTGAGGTTAGACTAAGAGGTCTGTAGTTCCCTGGGCCTTCCCTCATGCCCTTTTTGTAGACTGGAATAACATTGGCTAGCTTCCACTCAGCAGGGACCTCCCCTGATTCCCAGTACCTTTGGTAGATGATCGAGAGGGATCCCGCCATAATATCCGCTGGCTCCTTCAGTACTCTGGGACGAATCCCATCAGGCCCCATGGGAACATTCAGCTGCTACAGCTGGTCCCTTACAATTTCAGTGCCCACAAATGGAAAGTCACTGTTCCCACACTCGTGGTCCTCCAACTCAGGGGACAGGGCAGCCCAAGATCTATCAATATTATTAAAGACTGAGGCAAAAAACGTATTGAATGCCTCCGCTTTTTCTTCATCCCTATTAGATGACCATCTTCTACAAGTATGAGTCCAATGTTTTCTTTAGACCTCCTCTTGCAATTAACATACTTTAAAAAGCCCATCTTGTTATCTGAAACATACTGGCCAGTTTCAACTCTAATTGCGCTTTGGCTTTTCGTGTCTTCTCCCTGCATATATGAACCACGGCTCTGTAATCTTCCTGCAAAGCCTGACCTTGCTTCCAGAGATCATACAATTTCTTCTTCCTGTTGAGTTCCACAACGAGTTCCCTGTTCAGCCAAGCTCGTCTTCTGCCCCGCTTGCTTGACTTATGACACATTGGAATTGCCTGCTCCTGTGCTTCTAAAAGGTGGTTCTTAAAGACTGACCAGCACTCGTGGACTCCTAAGCCCTCAAAAGCAGATTCCAAAGGTACTCTGCTAAATTACTCCATAAATAGCTTAAAGTTTGCTCTCCTGAAGTCCACAGTAGCAACTCTGCTGTCCTTTTTTTCTCATTACACTGAAAATTTTAAACTCAACCATTTCATGGTCACTGTGGCCAAGACAGCCACCTACTATCCCCCACGAGTCCTTCTCTATCCACAAATAGCAAGTCTAGGAGGGCAGCTTTCCTAGTTGGCTCGCTGAGAAGTTATCTCCTATGAACTTCAACAGTTTCCAAGACCTGCTCATCTCAGCAGTATGATATTCCCCGTTGATGTCTGAGAAGTTGAAATCTCCCATAAGGACAAGGGCTACTGGTCCAGAACTTTCTCCTAATTGCCTATAGAATAACTCATAAGTGCTTACATCCTGGCTGGGCGATTGGTAATAGTCACAACATCTCCTTTGTTTTCCATCCCCCTAATCCTCACCCAGGGGCTCTCAACCACGTCACTAACGGCAAGGGCTGTACAATCAAACCTCTCCCTCACGTATAGTGCAACACCTCCACCTGGCCTGCCCCGCCTATCCCTCCTGAACAGCCTGTAGCCCTCCATCCCAGCGCTCCAGTCGTGGGACTCATTCCAGCAAGTCTCACTGATACCAATGACATCATCGTGCTGGGAGCTGACCAACGCTTCCAGTTCATCCTGTTTGTTTCTCATACTGCTCATACTTCCTTCTCATTCTTCTCATACATACGTATCAAAGCCGCTTTCTATGTGTTCATCGGCGATACCATCATCAGTCTAACCCAGCCAGAAAGTTTCAACCTTCCTCACCCCAGGGTCCTTCTGAAACGCTCCCTCTCCAAAGCGGGTGCTGCCCCTGCAGGCGCTGCTGTGGCCGCTGCCTGACAGCACGGTGACGGTGCCCTTCTCTACCAACCCACGCTCCAGCCTGTGCCTGATTTACGGCAGCAGCCTGTCACCACAGCCTCTGGAAGAGATATGTGTTGAGCCAGCCTGGCTGGCTTCTCCGGCTGACGGCTGGAGTGAGTGCGGAGGGGAAGGGAGCACGGCCCGATTTTCCCTGGCAGCTGTTGGCTCTGGGGAACGGAGACAGGGAACCGGGGGAAAGGGCTGAAAAGGCCATTTGAATGTTTTAGGGTGAAGTGCTGAAGCTGCAGTCCTCTTCATAGCCTTGTTGTCCTCAAAGATGGGGCACCGCACCGCACCAGCTGGGACTCTCTCCTGTCATGAGCAGCAGCCCTTTCCTATTCTTCTTGTTCTTTGCAATTTGCTTAGGAGAAGAATTGCAGCACGTGCAAAGTAAGGACAGACTTTGGAAGAGTGGTACCTCCTCCTGGGGAAATCTAGCAGAGCCTCCAGCAGGTCCCTCTGCAGCAGCGGGGGCTGCCACGTGCTCTCTCTATCGCCTGGTCCCACCCGCCCCCCGTGCCAGCAATACCATCTGGGGGCTCCATGGGGCCATGCCAGCCTCCGGGGGATCTGTGTGGCTGATGCAAGACACATGGCTCGTGCGTCCCAAAAAAAGGAGTGTCTCCTGAAAAAAGGAACATCTCATGCATGCACAGGAGGTCACCAGGGCATTCAAGTCCTTCCCTGAGCCAGCCGGCAGCCCGGAGAGCTGAGAGTTGGGTGACAAACGCTGTTCTTGCTGCCTCCTTTGCGGGTTTGAATGCTGCTACGTCTAGGCGTAGAGACTGAGCCATCGCATTGCTCCTCATCTGAGTGGTCTCAGGGGGGAAGCGGGGGGAGGCAGTGAAGCTGGTGGGACATGGGAGCTGTGACAGGACCAGGCAGCGAGGGGGAACAAAACGAAAGGAGGAAAAGACATAGGAGGTAGGTGTGACTCTGGGGAGTATTTTTGGATGTAACTCAGCTTCTGAACAGAGAGTTTAAGTGCTACAGAAAGGCCACGTTCCGCCTTCAAGCTCTGCTCGTCCTATTTGTGCCCCAGGAGCGCTGCTGCGGACGAGGGGAGCTGGAGTCCTCATGTTCCTGTCCCAGCCATGGACCGCGGCTGCCCAGAGCCAAGCCCTGTCCATGGAGCAGGCTGGTTAGCCCTGTCATAGAAACATGGTGGATTTTTTTTTTTCCTGTTTCCCTCTGGTAAGTAAGGTTAGTTTCAAACTCAACAGAAGATTGTTGCAGGCCACATAACCAAGAGGAATTTTAAGGGAATAATGAAAGCTGCCACCATCTCCACATCCCCTAGCCCCTCTTTTATTCCAAAGACTAGCTTGAATAATAAGCAAAGATGTGTAAAAAATGAAGAGAAGGGTAATACACAGCATTGGCAGCCTTTTGAACTGAGCTGAATTATGAGTCAGGTCCGGTGAATGGCTTCAGGAGGGCTGGAAAGCCATGGCATTATTCATAATGCTCGTTGCCTGCTAAGACAAAGGCAATTAAATCTCCTGCTTTCAGCAATACCTTAACTGCAGGGAAGCCGAGGAGGAATCTAACACTCCCCTTCGCTGGTACCCAGCGCCCAGCGTTTTACGGCTGGGTTCCAGGTGCTGAGGGTGGTGATATGGCACTAATCCACTCAAAGATCTTCAGCCTGGGCTCCTACAGCTGGGGTTTTTAAGCAAGCCTGCCTGAGTGCAAAAAAACATTACTAATGCTAGTAAAGGTTGTGTTTAATATTTAAATGAAGTTTTGCTAAATCAGCACTACAAAAGAACAGGCGCCCTTCTCAGTAAGAGCAAACATGCCAAAATAATGTAAGTCCACTTTTAGAGGTCACCGATGTTATTCCCGGGAATTGAATAATTCTCGAGACTTTGGCTTTTTTACCCACTGGAACAATTCAGGCTCTTGCAGCTTCTGAGCAAGCAGCCGGTTCAGCAGCACTGGCTGCAACAGGCTTTACGTTCCTCAGAGGGGTCGGGGTGGTGTGGGCAGGGAGAGACGAGGTTTTCAGGTGTGTGGTGAACTTTCCAAGGGCTCCGCTAGTTAAATGCATCCGGTTCAAAGCAGCTGAGGATGCAGCTACACGGCAGCAAAGGTGGATCCAGTGCAGGGCTGCTGTGGCCCCACCGGCCCCTGCCCCTCACCCCAGAGCCCTGCCTTCCGCTGGCAAGGAAGTCCATGGTGAGCTGTTTCAAAGGAGCTGAAAACCAGAACTACCGAAAAATGGGATTGCTTTTCAGCTGGATCAGTTCCCTGAGCCACCACGCTGCCAGAAGCCATGCAGGCACGAAAGGGCAGGGGCAAGGGAGTGGAAGGAGAGCAAGGAGGGACCGCCCGCAGCGTCCTGGCACTGGTGGGGACCGACACATCGCACCAGGCGCCCCGGGCTTCGGCCAGAGCAGCGCCGCTGAGCTGTGCTACCTCCTACCTGACCTCACGCCAGAGCCCCTTCCTGGCTGTCACTCACCAAAGACCCTTCCCCGCCTCCTTGCTCCCCTCATTCCCAGGGCTGAAATCAACCCACCCGGATGAGCAGCATGTGTGAGAATGGGCATCTGGATGTGATCTGCTCTGAAGTTGGAAAGTTTATCAGAAACCGCCCTCCCACCAGGAGGAGAGAGAGATGTTTGTTTATTGCAGCCAAAATAGTCAGCATGGCTACAAAGGTCTTTAAACAAATCCACCACAGAAATTTAAGAAATTGCTTGGGATCTTATCCTCAAAGCATCTCGGAGAGGTTTGTTTTCCTCCTCTGGAGCAAGCTGAGGAGCTGTCACACACTTTCCTGGGAGGTGCCCAGGAGGACACCCAGCAGAGAGCCTGTCCCTCACCCTCCAGCTGCTTGTGGGCTACGAGCCAGAGCTTCCTCAGAGTCCTTCCTCCAGCCCAGCTTTAGCAGCAGGGAGTCCCCAAAGTAGTTAGCATTTCTTGGGCTGCACCCAAGCACGCTCACCTGGGGCTCAGGTGGATAAAGACGATTCTCGAGCCCTGGCTGAGCCCTTAACAACTCATTAGCTCGCTGGGAGGCCTTGGGGGTCAACTCTCAGCATCAAGGCCCTTTCTGCAGTAATCCTGGCATTCCATGTAAAGACGGGTAGTGAGACCTTCGCTTTGTACAGGCGGGTAAATGGAGTTAAGAAGTGGGTTGTTCCTGCCTTTCCCTTGGGACCAGGGACATGGTGATTTTGGGGTGACTCTGGAGGAGGGAGGTGACTTGTCCCCCCAGGCCCTGCCTTTGGGGAGTGTTGTGAGAGAGCCTGGGTGGAGTTGACTTACCCCCGTGCTCCCCAGGGACTGTTTCATTGCCTGTTAAATGGCTTCCTGCAGAGCAGAGCAAGGCATGAAATAATAATGATGCAATAGCTAAGAAATAATGCAGCCGCTGATTTATTAGCTAAGTAGGAAATGTTTGACTTAACCTTTGCCATGACGAAGTGCTCTGATGGTTGCCAAACCTGGGCTAACCAGCCCCTGCAAAGCACCCGGCAGGTGAATGGATTCCCTGGTTTGGCCCCGGTGCCCCAGGGAGAGCCTGGGGAGCTTCTCCCTCTCTGCTCCCCCCTTTTCAAAGACTCCTGGGAGCCCCCCAAATACGGGGCTGCCCAGCACTGCCCCTCCCCGAGGCGAGGGGTGCTCCTCATTGCCTGAGATGGGGGGTTGTGGATAACACCAAGAGGTGCCTACCTGGAAACCCAGAGTTGTTGGAGGAGGGTGGGAATAACCTTTTGAAACAGGGGCATGGCGCACTGGAAATAGAAAAGAAAATCTCCACAGTGTTAACTAGACAAAACTGCAATGGAGCAAAAAAAAAAGTGGGGAAAAAAGAAAGCGGTTTTAAAAGAAAAAAAAAAGCCTAAGCTTTGTTTCCAAGTGTTCAAAAGAAAATTACCTTTATTGTGGTGTATTTAACGGCTTAGGAAAATGTAGCAGAGGAGTTATTTTGCATTTTCCTGGTCTGCCATGGTAGCGCTGCACTTGCACCGGGGCTGGAAATACCTTGGTCACGCCGCAGAGGGAAGGCAGGGCGGCCGGGCTCGGCGCTTGGTGGCAGTGCTGCCGCCGCTCCCCTCCGAGCAGCCCTGCTGGGCCACCCTTCCTAAGAAGGGAGGTGGGGACGGTGGGGTTTTTCCCTCCATGGTAAAAATGGTATGTCCAGGTCATTCCCAGCTACCCCAGGTCATCCCCACCTACCCTTTCTCTCTTCCCTCCCAAAGTCTCACAAAAACACGGTACTTGAACTGAAGCTGGGGAGTTTTCCCCTGAGAAGTTGATGGCTCTTCCCTGCCATAAAGCCGAGCACGTATGTAAGTGTGTCTGCAGGGTCTGCGTCCTAGCTGAGCCTGGCGTGGGAGCATGGACCTGCCAGCAACTTTCAGAGAGGCAAGGATTTAAAAGCTTCCTCATAAAGGAAACCTGCTTTTTAAAACTTTTATTTGTTTATTCATAAGTGACAGATACTTACTTGATGTTTACTGGTAATGACTAATTCAGGGACACGCTCTTGCTTTGCGGGGGCAGCCCCTACCCCCCTTGCTACCGCAGCCTGAAGCGGTCAGTCAGGTTTTGAATGAAGCTCCCTCTCCCGCCCCCCACCTCCTACTTCTTTTCTTCTTTGTTTTATCCCTCCCATATTTTTCCACCTTCTCTTTCTTCAGCTGTGTTGCATGTTTCTGTTGACTCTTCTCCCTCTTGCACCTCATCTCGACCCAGCACTCAGACCACAATCTCCTCCCTCCCTCGCTCACCCTTCCCCAGGGGCCAGACGCTGTTACCGGAGGTGCACAGCTGCCCCTGCAAGCCACCACGCAGCAGCCCAGGTGCGATGGGAGGCTCTTCAGTGTCCTCCTGCTCCTTCCCAAACAGAGTCGTGGTGCCCTGCTCTGGTGGTTTTGTGAAGGTAACAGTTGTGTGATCTCAGGCAGTCAACGTTGTCTCTGTGCCTCCTTGCTTCTGCGACTGCAGACGTATTTCTGTGTCTGTAGACAGGGAATAATATTTCTGTGTCTTAAAGAAGAGCTATGGGGTAAACTCACTTCTGTGCAAGACATTTGAACATCACAGAGATGAAGGATTTGCAAGCAGGCGAGCAAACTTGTCAGTCAGTGGGACGGATTCATGGTGTCAGGGTATGCTCGGGGTACCATCCCTCACCCTCTTTATTTTGGAGCCTGTGAGCAAGTCTCATGCCCCTTTTCTCAAGAAAATCCTGGCTTTGCTTATCTTTGTTGATTTCCTAGTATAGCTGTCGAGACATCATCCTCCTATCTTCAGCCCATGAAGGAACAAAAGCCCCCTAGCCCCCTTATCACTGTTCTGGCACTGTTAAATCTGCTACCTGTGGTCAGGGTTTACTCCATCCCTTTATATTACTTCCAGAGTCATTTGGAGGGTTAGTCACCACGGTGTCGTTGCCAGCGACTCGGGAGGGGTCAGTGATCACTCTTCAGGCAGGCAGGATGGCGCTGGGTACCTGCTCGCTGTCTGCTGTGGGACAGGAGGTGCCAAACAGGTCCCTGCTCTTTGGGTTTGGTGGCACGGCTGTGCAGATTCACCGCAAGCCCTTGGGCTGGGGCTGCCTGCCCCGTCCTCCCGGCTGTTCTGTGGAGGTTGCAGGACATATCAGGGGGCTCTCCCTCAGCTCCCACCCTTCCCTGTGCTGGGCCACATCTGCCCGTGCTGGTGTGGGGCTTAGGCTGTCCCTACACCCCCCACTGCAGGTCCACCTGCCCTTGCTGGCTGGATACTAACCTCCACCGGGAGCTTAGGCAGCTCTTGAGGTTTGGTTTGCTTTTCTGCTCGACTGCTGAAAAGGCAGATGAGGACCCTCTGCTTGATTCCTGTTGACTGAGATGTCTGTCAGTGGGCAGCAGGTTGGGGGGCATTAGTCACGCTCTGGAAGAGGAAACGGGTGAGAAAAAGCAGTGGAAAGGTGGGTTCAACCTGCTGGTGATGTGGAGAGAGGCTTTAGCTGAGCCACCGACCAGACGGACACCTCGCTGCATCTGTGCAGGGCTCAGACCCTGCAGTGCTAGAGGCAGGACAGACAGATGGACGGAGGGAGCCGTGGTGGGTTACGCTCCCCTGCCAGAAGAAGGGGGGAAAGAGCAAATGAGCCTCCAGCTGTCGGCTGCCTCCCTCTGAGCACTGCAGAGCTGGGGCCTGGGTTCGGTTTCTCCCACGCAGGGTCGAGTCCCGCTGCCATCGTTAACGTGCTCTTGAGGTGTCCCCTGGGCCTGATGAAGTCAAAGGGAGCATTTCTCTGGGCTACAGAGCTGAAACCAGAGCTGTTCAGCCCTGGGATGTCCCCCTCAGGTCTGTCAGGGCTGGGATGCTCACCTCCGCAGATTTTGGTCTACCTCACTTGAATAGCAAACTAAGGACAGCTGTGCTGGCACGGGTTTTGGGCCAGGCTGGACTAGCTTGCTGGAAAGGACTGCTCTGTGCTGCTGTGCCCTCTTCCTGTTATTACCCGTATTAGGTGGCTAAAGGAGGTTTGTGTTTGAACCATCTCTTGCTCTACTGTAACCTCTGATTTTCTGTGAAATGAGTACACTTTGCCTCTCATAACTGTACTAATGATTCTGGGATGCTCAGGTACCTCAATAACGTGCGTGTATGTGCATGCAGATGTAGACATTTGTCCCTTCATGCCATATGCAGCAAACTTCTTTAAGGCACTGGAGGCCCTTGTGTTTCAGAAGAAAAAGAATTTGGCAGTAGACCAGGTTGGGTACTCTCAACTGCGATTTGTTTATTGTTTAACTTTCATTAATCTAGGGTGAATGAACATTTGAAGGGAACACGTGCAAGTAGCCAGAAACCATCACAATGTGCATCGTCTTGCCAATGCCTATGCATGCACGTGGAAGGTACCTCTGGTGCTGCCTCTCGGAAGTGTTGCGGCTGCAGCCAGCAAGTTCTGCTCAGGTGCTACAGATGATGCCCAGTGAACAGAAGTCTCTGCTATTCTTTCACTGCCCACTCAAACACATGCAAGTGGTTCAGGTGCTATTACATACCGACCTCGGGACTGGAGCAAGGGCTCTCTCACCTTGTTGAGCTCTCATGTGCTCTGAGGTGATGGGAGTGTTTAGTCCCATGCTTGAGCCAGGAGCCAGGAATGGGCTAAACAATAATGTGGGAAACTGAAGCCCAGCAGTTTTAAAGAAATGTGGGGCAGAATTATTCATGGCAGAAAGAACTCAGGGAGCCAATAAGTATAACTAGCTATGGCTGGGTGCTAGCACCTGGACCTGCTGTGCTGCAGAGCATCATCAACACCAGACAATTCTCACTTTAAACTGATCGATACAGTACCACAGGCAGTATTTTAAGCATAAGTGCTTTAACAGTGGTATCCTAGCCACAAGCTGTCCTCGGTCAGGTTTTCTGCCTACCTGCTTAAGCTCCCTCCAGTTAAATTTTCTGCTGTTTTTCACTTCCTGGGGGGAGCTTGTGTAGTTCCATGTTGCCCTGTGCTAGTAAATAGCTGTAGCTGTCTATGCTTAGCGTCACTGAAGTGGTATGGAGAATGACTCCTGTATTTTGGGGGGCTTGGGGTCAGATTTTTCCTTTAGACAACCAACTGGTGGTGCCTATCTAGCCTCTAGGACAGGGCAACACGCGCAGCTGTAGGGTGCTTGAGGATGGTCCCAGTGGTCTAGATTTGCAGTAGGGGGGAGTACATTTAGAGTAAGGATCAGAGAAAGTAACAGGAGCTGGCAGGCGTGATGCCGAGTTCTGGCATTTGTTCCAGTGGGCAGAGCAGCAGGAGCCACAGCTGCATCCCTTGCGTTGGGAAGTCTGCCCTGTAAGAACAGCTTGTGGGCAGCAGCCCCCGTGCCCGTGGCAAACGGCAGCGTGGGTAGGGCGGGTGGCATGCCCGAGCGCACGGGGTATTCCCGGTAGCCGGAACGGGCCCTGGAGGAGACGGAGCAGGGCAGCTTAGCCCTTGCTTTGCTGCAGTGCCAGGTGGGGAGCAGGGTGCATGGCTGGAAACAGTTAAAAGACAGAGAAGGGGATGCGGAGTATTGCTCTGCCAGGGTATTTAGCAATACCAACTGAAGGTGTTAATGCTCTGCAGCCTTGCTTCCCATGCTTATACGGCAGGAACTTCCACTGATGACGCAGGGGAAGACAACTACAGACACACTGCTCTACCAAAGGGGTTTTCCTCAATATTTTATTACTAGTAGTAGCAAGGTACAGTCTTTTCTGGTTCTCCAAGATGCTTTCATAGAAACAACCCAGTCCCCACCAAACAATGAGTTGCTTGACTTTAGAATAAGTTTACAGCCCTCCTTCTTGTTTAGTCTTAACATTTGCCTTTCTACAAAAATGTTATTTTCTATGTATTTCATGTCATGCATGAACCTTATATTCTTAACTGAAAAAAGAAAACTGAAAGTAAATAGCCCTCAGTCCCATTTGGCTGATGTTCACCTTGGTCTGCTCCCTGCCCCGTGGTTGGCACTGATTGCTGTCTCTGTTGGGAATCATAGGGTCATAGAATCATTTAGGTTGGAAAAGACCTTTAAGATCATCAAGTCCAACTGTTAACCTAGCACTGCCAAGTGCACCACTAAACCATGTCCCTAAGCACCACATCTACACGTCTTTTAAATACCTCCAGGGATAGTGACTCAACCACTTCCCTGGGCAGCCTGGTCCAAGGCTTGATAACCCTTTCGGTGAAGAATTTTTTTGTAATATCCAATCTAAACCTCCCCTTGTGCAACTTGAGGCCGTTTCCTCTCATCCTATCATTTGTTCCTTGGGAGAAGAGACTGACACCCACCTCACTACAACCTCCTTTCAGGTAGTTGTAGAGAGCAGTAAGGCCTCAGCCTCCTCTTCTCCAGACTAAACAGTCCCAGTTCCCTCAGCCGCTCCTCACAAGACTTGTGCTCCAGGCCCTTCACCAGCTTCGTTGCCCTCCTCTGGACACGCTCCAGCACCTCCATGTCCTTCTTGTAGTGAGGGGCCCAAAACTGAACACAGTATTCGAGGTGCGGCCTCACCAGTGCCGAGTACAGGGGCACGATCACCTCCCTGCTCCTGCTGGCCACACTATTTCTGATACAGGCCAGGATGCCGTTGGCCTTCTTGGCCACCGGGGCACACTGCCGGCTCATGTTCAGCCGGCTGTCGACCAGCACCCCCAGGTCCTTTTCCTCCGGGCAGCTTTCCAGCCACTCTTCCCCAAGCCTGTAGCGTTGCCTGGGGTTGTTGTGGCCCAAGTGCAGGACCCGGCACTTGGCCTTGTTGAACCTCACACAGTTGGCCTCGGCCCATCGATCCAGCCTGTCCAGGTCCCTCTGCAGAGCCTTCCTACCCTCCAGCAGATCAACACTCCCGCCCAGCTTGGTGTTGTCTGCAAACTTACTGAGGGAGCACCCGATCCCCTCATCCAGATCATTGATAAAGATATTAAACAGAACTGGCCCCAGTACTGAGCCCTGGGGAACACCACTTGTGACCGGCCACCAACTGGATTTAACTCTGTTCACCACCTCTCTTTGGGCCTGCCATCCAGCCAGTTTTTTACCCAGCAAAGAGTACGCCCGTCCAAGCCATGAGCAGCCAGTTTCTCCAGGAGAATGCTGTGGGAAATGGTCTCAAAAGCTTTACTAAGGTCTAGGTGGACAGCATCCACCAAGAACTAAACCAGCCTGCACAAGAAACTCCTCTCCTCTTCATCTGACTGACGTACCTGCTCCCTGTTTGAGGCTCCACAAAATTGCTGGACTTTCTTGTCAACACTACCCTGGCTCTGGCCAGCTGGGACTTGGTGCCACCCAAAGCAGGAAAGCTGATGAGGGGTCCTGGGGGCCCTTGGACCTGTGTTTGCTTCCTTCTTCCAGGCAGGTGTCTCATCCTTTATGGGAAACTTGGTAGGAAAAAAAGCCAACCTATTGTTCAGCACAACCATTCCCTCATTCATTGAATTCCCCAGGTTCATTACCTTCTCCAGTAATAGCATATAATAACATCCCAGTGGTGTACCAGCAATATTAGATAGTGTCATCGAAATGGGGAAAAAAATTGAAAATAGTGTTTCCTGGGTTTTGTTTTGATCTGTCAATATGGAACAGTGTTAATGCTGTTCTTTGTTCTTGTAATGTTGATATATTTTGAATTTAAATCTTAATTTTTATATTCTTGCTCTCCCATGCCCACCATCCTGCTTTACCAAGGTATGTGGGTGTCCCAAAAACGCTGTACCACCCTGTGAGCTGGGAAGGGACCATGTCCCCTTTTCACAACTGCTCTCTGAGTCAGAGAAGGTCTGTGGGTTGCCTGAGACAACGTGGGATGTTGGGGCAGGGAATTGAAACCCTGACACCAAGCAAGTGCCCAGCTGCGTATTGCAGAGTT
Organism: Calonectris borealis; assembly: GCF_964195595.1. Taxonomy (NCBI): domain Eukaryota; kingdom Metazoa; phylum Chordata; class Aves; order Procellariiformes; family Procellariidae; genus Calonectris; species Calonectris borealis. The sequence continues at coordinate 122,528,614 of NC_134312.1, forward strand.
TGTCCTCCCTGCTACTCTGGTCTCAGAGGAGTCCCCGACTTCTCTCCTTGTGCCACCACCTTGCCTGTTGAGGATGCATTTGTTGTCAGCTACTGGTAATTCCCATGAAGAACACTTAGATCTTGCTCTCCTTGAGTCACCCAATCTACCGTAATTTTGTAATTCCTGCAGTTTCTTATTTGATCTTCTCCACATACTTCCCTCCATATCCAATTACTCATCATTCTACTTCAAATTCAGTGATGTTTACTTGTCCTCCCTTCTTTCCCTGCTTTGCATCCACACTGAAAACTGAGACAAGCAAAGGCTTTGTGAGCTGCTTTTCACCCCCCCAGTTGTCATTTTGACTTAAAAAATATCCACAGAGCAAAGCAATGGCAATTTCTAATCTAGTAATAATTTGCTAAGGAAAGAAATTAGTAATTGGTGCTCTTAAATGTTAAACTTGTTATCTGTTTAATTACTGTTAGCTGGGTTTCTTGAAGGCCTCATTAACTAAGCATCTGGTTTTATAGATGCAGTTCTTAAGGTCTCAGATGCTTCCTGCAATTATCTAGCTATGACAGGGAATTTATTAACATATCCAAATAATTAGTGCAAGACAAGTAAATTCCCTCTGTTCTGTAAAACCGGAATGATTGATCTGTCACCTGGGTAAAGGACCACAGGATAGGGGCACTCCCTGCCTGCAGTGGGACAGACATTACTATTTTCTCATTCTTTAACATAACGCTGTGCTAACAACTCAGGCAGGCTCCCAGCCTCTTCCAGTGTAACCCAGAGGCTATCTTGCAATACAAGATTAGCTACTTTCTTCAAGTCTTTAAAAATCTTAATTTTTAATCACCTTTCCCTCAGATCTCAAACATATATGATGGACAAAGAGCTTATTTTCCGGAGTCTGTACCAACTCATCTCACCCCTCACCCCTTGTACCAGCGTGAAGAAGATGGAGTTGTGCTGGCTATATCGAGGAATGAAAAGGCAGTTTTAGTTCCTACTTTTCCGTTCTCTCTCCTTTGCACAACCATGGAGCTCATGAAAGACCCCCTTCACCTGGCTCCCTTGCAAGCAGAAGACCCTTCCTCAGCCACGCGCCTCGGCGTGCTGAAACCCTCGTGGCACGCTGTCGTAGTGCCTCGACCCGCCTTTTGCACCAAGCCTCACAAATTGCCTCTCTTCTGGTTTTAGCGTGTTCCTCGGGGTGAGCCTGGCACTGAAGCCTCCTGGTCCTTGCTAACTCGCAGCTCTCAGCTGTTCCTCTCCTGCCTCTCTCAAAGTCTCCCTTGCTCTTTCCACATGGAGCAATTCCCATGGGGAAAAGCTCAGCCACATCAGCGCTTACGGGCAACAGGACGGCACCTCCTTCGAGGCAGCAGCGACCTTGCCTGCCTGTGCAGCCCGTGGAAGGTGCAGCTACAACAGCTCCAGCCTTGGGCACGCTGGGGCAGGAGTGGTCCTCTCTTGCAGCTCTCTCCTGTTTCCCTGATGGTTTTCAACTCCATAGCGGTACCTCCCATGCCAACCATTTCCTAAAGCTTTGAATTTGTTCTGAACGACTCCCTGGTGCTGCTGTCCCCATCTCTTAGATCTACGCTGTACCTACAGATAGTGTCAGCTCTGCAGCTCGTTACCGTTTCAAGTCTCTCATTTTGTATTGCTCTTGCCGATCCAAGGGGCTGGTAAGTGCTGCGAGCCCCAGCCAGCCCCTGGCAGCCTTCTGGCACCCGGAATGTTTCTCGCAGGCTTTGAAGCAAGAAGCCGGCGGTAACCCGAGGGGAGGCAGCCCAGCTGTCAGTGCTTGCACACCTTCTGCGCGCTGGGGTGAGTGTGCATGCCGCTCTCCGCTGCCTCTTCTTCAGAAGTGGAGCAGCTAATTACCTCCTGCCACTTGTTATCTGATAAATCCTGATGCCTCTCTCACCTGTTTCTTGGAGGTGTAATTTTGGGGGGGATAGTGACAGATCACTTTGACATCCCAGGGACTATTTGAACCTAAATTAATTAAAAGTACTTTCAACTCTACCCCCATTTTAGCAGCTTTCCAATATACTTTAATGACCTACACCCTCTAATGATCATTTCACTCAAGATCTAATTTACTAGAGGAACTTCCTTCAGAACACTATTATGGAAAAGGAAAGCTTTTAATCAGGGCTGTTCATTAGCAGCAGCAATCAGGCTGGCAGGTAGCACGGGCCACCGCTCTGCCTCTTGATGCATGTGCTCATTAACAGGGAAGTTCAGAGGAGAGCTTAGACCTTTTGTCTTCAAAGTGTTGTTACAGATTGAATACCTTGCTGACTCTGAATTCAAACACTGTTATCCAGAGTTTACTGAGCAAACTGGTTTTGGTCCACATGATGGGCTTAGTTAAGGGAAGTGCGGAAGAACCTAATGCTTTGGGTAGACTTTTTTTTAGCTGAATATTATTTGGGGGATGGGATGTGTAAGTATACGCATACGAGTATGTGAAAAGGAGTTTGATGGAGGTTGAACAAGCTTTTGTGACCCAAAGAACAGGCCTTCTGGGAGGTGCCGGGATGCTGGCTAGAGGAGATTTAGCATGGCTAGCGGGGAAACTCGATGATCTCTCCATCAAAGCGGAACTTTGTGTGGTCTTAACAAATAAGCTGACATCAAAGTCATCTGATGCTGGTCTCTGTTTCTTCTCACAACTAGAATAACCTGAGCGCCTCACTTTCAAAAAGGACAGCAGATGAAAAAAGACTGGGGTGCTGGATCTGTCCAGAAGCCTAATAATGGTCTGCTTTACTCAGTGATGAAAACCCAAGCCTTTCCTATGATGTCAGTCAGAGAAATGATGTAGAGGCAACAATATATCCTTCTCATGGGGAAATGAGAGCCCTGAAGTGTTCAGGAGGGGTTCTTGAGCCAGCTGAGGATGGGGACTACCACTAACTGATTCAGAATTCAGCTGGGGGAAAGGCTGCCATTTAAAATTTTTTTTTTTTTTCCAACCAAATATTGTCTCCTCCCCCACAAGTCTGCAGGTGATTTTTTTTCAACCTGTTCTAAACTTTTACTATGAGAGCACAGACTGGGCACAGTGTGCCTGCGGGAGGAAAAAGGGAATCCAGGTGTCACTGGAAATTTTCTCACCTTGTAAGAAATTAACTGGACCTAAATATCCAATGGAGCTGCTGTAAAATCTGTTTAAACTGAAGCTTTTCGTAGGAGATCTTGTTTTTTCCCCCAGGCACTTTGAAATGAGAGGATTGAAGTAAAATATTTTGCTGCCGAGTCGTACATAAAATTAAGAGTACTTTCATAACTAGTTTCACAGCACGTCAGCTACTTTGCAAGAGCCATGTCAGTTTTCTTTTTTTCTAGTAATAATCCTTGATGACCTCGTCCCGGCTCCACGAAGAGCGGATGCCTCAGCCCGCTCCCGCTGGCATCCCCTGCCAAGCGCCTCGGGCAAGCAGCTCTCCCGCACCGCCGGGCGACCGGCAGCTCGTCTGCAAGCGCAGCCCCCTGTCTCCGGTTGATACAAAAAACAGTCGTCTTTTTATATCCTCTACTTCCACAGTCTTGATAGAGGCCTGCCAACCACAAGAGTTTTTTTCACCTGCCAGAAACCGCCCGTCACTGCCAAGTTGCCCACAATGAGCTTCAGAGGCTCCGCTTGCCAGCGGTGCCTTGGTCACAGTCGCAGAGGCGGCGCTGCAAAAACCTGGCAGCTTTTACAACGGGACAGCCTGGGTAGCTTTGAAACACCTTTTTCTGTGACCTGCAGTGGTATTTTAATAACACGTCTTCTCTTCAATGTGCTCAAATGCTTTTTTTTTCTTGTTTTTTTTTTTTCAAAGCCTAGCCCTTGTGTTGGCACTCAGAGCAAACCATAAAGATGCAGAAAACCACAGATGGCTGCTAACTAGGAAATGCGAAGGCTTCATCTAGACTGCTTCTGCCTGCGCCTCCATCCCTTTCCAAGTCCACCCTTCTCCCCTTCTGCTCCCCGGTGGCCACTGAAGCTGCCAAAGCTGCGATGCCCAGTGCCGTGCCTAGACCTGCTTTGTGTAACTCCTGAAGAATGGTATTTCCAAAAACTTCCCCGGGGAGCCTGCACCACGCTTCACTGGGGTTTGCTCTGGTTATGATTAACTGACACTGCTTATGCTCCATCCTTCAGGGTAAAACAGGCAATTCCCCTCCCTCACTGCCAAGCCCACACTTTAAATAGCTTTACGTCTTTACAGAGTTTAACATCTTTACTTAGCCAAGCTATGTATCTAGTGCTTTCGTCTCTCCTCATCGATCCCTGCCTACCCTCTGCTAGCGTCTTCCTAAAAACATGGTGCTCCGGCGGAGGGGTGTCATCGGGCCATTCGTGCAGGGACGTGCTCCCCTCCTCTTCTCTCACGGGACGTCCCTGCAGCGCCCCGACGCCACGGGAGCCTCGCCAGCGGATGTGAATAAGCAGAGTTTATGGCAATCCAAGCCCCAGCCTCGGACACAGTCCAGACGTAACAGACTTTGTTCATCGCTTTGCCACACGGCATAAATCTGATGCACTATTATTCACCTAAGGTCTTTTTTTTCATCTTCTAGGTCCCTAAAAACATCTGACTTAAAACAGAGGTGCTTTTAGCTTGCTAAAGGCTGGATGGATTTTATTTTCTATCTGGAAGTGAAATATTGGTCCTATTATAATCTGGCTTGGAAATCTGCCACTGGATTTAGCAAGGCCAGAATGCTGAGCTATATTTTAATACTGTT